>NC_090326.1:510552-825552 GCF_035084215.1 Heptranchias perlo | reverse complement strand
CAGTGATACAAACAGTGTCAGTGTCTGACTCCACTGCAGTACTGCAGCACTCAACTTCTGTATACCAGGTGTGTTGGGCAGTTTTACAACAATTTAGTGACATCCAGACACAACCCAATCCCTGCACTGATCCATGAATGGGACTGCCCGATGGGGCAGGGACCTTTGTACAGGTCAGGTTTGTAATCCTCTCTCCCATGGGACTAACTGCTCAACTGAAACAAAAGAGCCACAATTTAAAATTTAACCTTCACACTTCTCACCTCATGCCTGCAATAGATGCTCTTTGTATAACTCCCCACATCCTTTCTGTCCGGCTCTGTTTCTACTGTTCAATGTCCAAATATAATAAACAGAGTGAGATTGGAACTAAAGCAGGAACATTCATTTCTAGTTTGGGGACAGAAAGCAGCAATGATTTTATATAGCAGGTTCTTCCCATTCTGTCTCTCTTCCCCTGGACACACCCTGTGCACACACAGCCCGAGAGTGACCTCGCCCTTCCCCCGCTCACTCCATGTTCCGGGACCAGTTCCTGATTCACTCCGCCTCTTACAAACAGCCCGCGGACTCCCCCTGAACTTACCCCGGCCTCAATGCCGATCTCTGAGCGATGAACTGCTGTAACGAGGCTGTTCTTTGCTCCTTACCCGGGGGGCCTTGATCTCTCAATTCCCGACTGTTTAAAACCATCTTCTTCCGCTCACTGAGGGAATGGCGCCCACAGGCCGAGCTGGGTGAGGAGGAGCGCACTGCAGCTCAGTAACAATCAGGGCTGGGCGAGGTTGAATCACGCATGCGCAGGTGTCTCAGGCATAATTCGGAATAAAAAAGTCAATGGGAACTTTCCCCAATTCACTTTTATCAGAATCTGAGCAAAGGCATTGGGATTGGGGGAAAGGGCGGGGAACCTTTAAAGCTGGAGGTTGCTCTTCTAAGAAGCTCCAATTAGAATTGGAGGTTCACTCGGTTAATCCCGGGGATGAGGGGGCGGACATATGAGGAGAGGTTGAGTAGATTGGGACTCTACTCATTGGAGTTCAGAAGAATGAGAGGCGATCTTATTGAAACATATAAGATTGTGAAGGGTCTTGATCGGGTGGATGCGGTAAGGATGTTCCCAAAGATGGGTGAAACTAGAACTAGGGGGCATAATCTTAGAATAAGGGGCTGCTCTTTCAAAACTGAGATGAGGAGAAACTTCTTCACTCAGAGGGTGGTCGGTCTGTGGAATTTGCTGCCCCAGGAAGCTGTGGAAGCTACATCATTAGATAAATTTAAAACAGAAATAGACAGTTTCCTAGAAGTAAAGGGAATTAGGGGTTATGGGGAGCGGGCAGGAAATTGGACATGAAGCTGAGTTCGGATCGGTCAATGCCCTGTGGGTGGCGGAGAGGGCCCAGGGGCTATGTGGCCGGGTCCTGCTCCGACTTCTTGTGTTCTTTAGATTTGTGGTTGGGATCAGATCAGCCATGATCTTATTGAATGGCGGAGCAGGCTCGAGGGGCCGATTGGCCTACTCCTGCTCCAATTTATTATGTTCTTATGTTCTTATGAATCATTCCCCACAGGGTGTTTGCTGTTCATGACCCTGTCTTCTCAAAGAAACTTGGGAGGAAAGCGGGAGTCGGTGTGTTTGTTGAGAATCTTAACGAGTTAATATCAGACAACAACAGTCCCAGATCAATCTAATCGGAGTGAAATATTCGTTCAATGGCAGAAATAGCGAATGTCCCTCAGCTGCAAAATTGTAGAGAGTACAACAGGCAAGAGAGGGTTACATCGAAACTGCAGCAAAGAAACGGATCATTCGGCCCAACTGATCTATGCCGGCGTTTATGCTCCACACGAACCTCCTCCCAACCTACTTCAGGTGACCCTATCAGCAGACACTTCTATTCCTTTTTTCCTTAGATGCTTAGCTAGCTCCCTCTAAGATAAAAACGGTGGTTACAAGAGCAGGTCAGAAGCTGGTATTCTGCGGCGAGTGACTCACCTCCTGACTCCCTAAAGCCTTTCCTCGATCTACAAGACACAAGTTAAGAGTGTGATGGAAAACTCTAAACTTGCCTGGATGAGTGAAGCTCCAACAATACTCAAGATGTTCGACACCATCCAGGACAAAGCAGCCCGCTTGATTGGCACCCCATCAACCACCCTAAATATTCACTCTCTCCACCATTGGCGCACTGTGGCTGCAGTGTGTACCATCCACAGGATGCACTGCAGCAACTCGCCAAGGCTTCTTCGACGGCACCTCCCAAACCCACGACCTCTAACAGCTAGAATGACAAACGCTGTAGGCGCAGGGAACAACACCACCTTCACGTTCCCCTCCAAGTTACACATCATCCTGACCTAGAAATATATCGCCGTTCCTTCATCATTGCTGGGTCAAAATAAGAACAAAAGAACATAAGGAATAGGAGCAGGAATAGACCATACGGCCCCTCGAATCTGCTCCGCCATTCAATCAGATCATGGCTGACCTTCGAACTGAACTCCACTTTCCTGCCCGAAGCCCATATTCCTTGATTCATCGAGAGTCCAGAAATCGATCTATCTCATCCTTGAACATATTCAATGACTCACCATCCACAGCCCTCTGGGGTAGAGAATTCTAAAGATCACAACCCTCGACTATTCCCCCTACGTCTAGAATTTCCAACCATGGTAAATAACCTCTCATTCTTCTAAACTCCAGAGAGTATAGGCCCATTCTACTCAACCTCTCCTGATAGGACAACCTTCATATCCCAGGAAATAATCTAGTGAACCTTTGTTGCACTGCCTCTAAGGCAAGTATATGCTTCCTTAGATAAGGAGGCCAAAACCGTACACAGTACTCCAGATGTGGTCTCACCAAAGCCCTGTACAATTGTAGTAAGACTTCCCTACTCTTGAACTCCAACCGCCTTGCAATAAAGGCCAACATTCTATTTGTTTTACTAATTGCGTGGTCTTCTGCATGCTAACTTGTTGTGTTTCTTGTACGAGGGCACTCAAGTCTCTCTGAACACCAACATTTAATAGTTTCTCACCATTTAAAAGATATTCTGTTTTTCTATTCTTCCAACCAAAGTGAATAACCGCAAATTTCCCCACATTGTACTCCATCTGCAACCTTCTTGCCCAATCACTTAATCTGTCTATATCCATTTGCAGACTCTTTTAGTCCTCCTCATTGCTTACTTTCCCACCTAGCTTTCTATCGTCAGCAAACTTGGATACATTACACTCGGTCCCTTCATCCAAGTCATTAGTATAGATTGTAAATAGCTGAGGCCCAAGCACCAATCCTTGTGGCAACCCACTAGCTACAGCCTGCAAGCCAGAAAATGACCGTTTATCCCTACTCTCTGTTTTCTGTCCTTTAACGAATCCTCTATCCAGCCTCATATGTTACCCCAACCCCATGAGTCCTTATCTTGTGCAACAACGTTTTAAGTGGCACCTTATCGAATGCCTTTTGAAAATCCAAATATATGACATCCACTGGTTCCCCTTTATCTACCCGGCAAGTTGCATCCTCAAAAAACTCTAATAGGTTTGTCAAACACGATTTCCATTTCAGAAAACGATGCTGTCTCTGCCTAGTCATACCATGATCCTGGATCCTAGAACTACCTACCTAACAGCACTGTGGGAGTACCTTCACCACACGGACTGCAGCAGTTCAAGAAGGCCGCTCACCACCACCTTCTCAAGGGCAATTAGGGATGGTCAATAAATTCTGGCCTTGCCAGCGACGCCCACATCCCATGAATGAATTTTAAAAATAAGGTTCAACACAAGGCATAGAAAATAGAATGGCAAAGGTCCGCATCTCTGTGAGGAACATATCTTACAGAAACCCAAGAGGACATTGGAAGAATGCTTAGGCATTAGAATACACAAAAACAGTAAGATCCAAGAGACCAGGTGTCCTAACCTGGTATAAACATACTAAGACCTGATAACGGTAAAAGGCAACGTAAACACAAAGATATTAAACAGTCCCTGGCGGTTTTTGGAGAGTCAGCACAGTAGGATGGTTTACGAACAGGTGATAAGGACAGAGGTGCTTATGTACAGAACAACACAGCCGAATAGTATATAGAGAGGGCATGCTCTCTCCCAAAAGTTAGAGCACTCAAGAGGGGACGGTCGGATGTCCATTGCCACAGGCAGTCCGTGAAGGCTAACTCTGATCAACTTGGGTTCGGCGGACTGATCAGGTTTTATTGATTGCTTGTTTTAAATATAATTTGTTGACAGTTCGATTATAACTTTAATACTCTTGAATGTAATTTTGAAGACAGCTGCAGTGCAACCCTGTTGTAGGTGAATCTATTAAACTATAGACGGTTATTATTTAACCATTCGGCCTAGAATCGAGCGGGAATTATTGTTGGTGGATTAACAACACTTGGTTGCGACACTAACAGAGAAATCCACTAACAATTCAAATGTACCTGAGCCATTCGCCTCAACTACTCCAGTGGTAGCGCGTTCCACATTCTAACCACTCTTTGGTTAAAGACGTTTCTCCTGAATTACATGTCGGATTTAGTAGTGACTATTTTATATTGATGGCCTCTAGTTTTGGACTCCACCACGAGTGGAAGCATTTTATCTCGGCTGCCCAATCAAACCATTTCATTATCTTTGAATCATAGAAGTTTACAACATGGAAACAGGCCCCCTTCGGCCCAACATGTCCATGTCGCCCAGTTTATACCACGAAGCTAGTCCCAATTGCCTGCACGTGGCCCATATCCCTCTATACCCATCTTACCCATGTAACTGTCCAAATGCTTTTTAAAAGACAAAATTGTACCCGCCTCTACTACTGCCTCTGGCAGCTCGTTCCAGACATTCACCACCCTTTGAGTGAAAAAATTGCTCCTCTGGACCCTTTTGTATCTCTCCCCTCTCACCTTAAATCTATGCCCCCTCGTTATAGACTCCCCTACCTTTGGGAAAAGATTTTGACTATCGACCTTATCTATGCCCCTCATTATTTTATAGACTTCTATAAGATCACCCCTCAACCTCCTACTCTCCAGGGAAAAAAGTCTCAGTCTATCCAACCTCTCCCTATAAGTCAAACCATCAAGTCCCGGTTGCATCCTAGTAAATCTTTTCTGCACTCTTTCTAGTTTACTAATATCCTTTCTATAATAGGGTGACCAGAACTGCACACAGTATTCCAAGTGTGGCCTTACTAATGTCTTGTACAACTTCAACAAGACATCCCAACTCCTGTATTCAATGTTCTGACCAATGAAACCAAGCATGCTGAATGCCTTCTTCACCATCCTATCCACCTGTGACTCCACTTTCAAGGAGCTATGAACCTGTACTCCTAGATCTCTTTGTTCGATAACTCTCCCCAACGCCCTACCCTTAACGGAGTAGGCCCTGGCCCGATTCGATCTAACAAAATGCATTACCTCACATTTATCCAAATTAAACTCCATCTGCCATTCATCGGCCCACTGGCCCAATTTATCAAGAACCCGTTGCAATCCTAGATAACCTTCTTCACTCTCTACAATGCCACCATTCTTGGTGTCATCTGCAAACTTACTAACCATGCCTCCTAAATTATCATCCAAATCATTAATATAAATAACAAATAACAGCGGACCCAGTACTGATCCCTGAGGCACACCGTTGGTCACAGGCCTCCAGTCCGAAAAAACAACCCTCCACAACCACCCTCTGTCTCCTGCCGTCAATCCAATTTTGTATCCAATTGGCTACCTCACCTTGGATCCCGTGTGATTTAACCTTATGTAACAACCGACCATGCAGTACCTTGTCAAAGGCTTTGATAAAGTCCATGTAGACCACGTCAACTGCACAGCCCTCATCTATCTTCTTGGTTACCCCTTGAAAAAACTCAATCAAATTCGTGAGACATGATTTTCCACTCACAAAACCATGCTGACTATTCCGAATCAGTCCCTGCCTCTCCAAATGCCTGTAGATCCTGTCTCTCAGAATACCCTCTAACAACTTACCCACTACAGATGTCAGGCTCACCGGTCTATAGTTCCCAGGCTTTTCCCTGCCGCCCTTCTTAAACAAAAGCACAACATTTGCTACCCTCCAATCTTCAGGCACCTCACCTGCAGCTGTCGATGATTCAAATATCTCTGCTAGGGGACCCGCAATTTCCTCCCTAACCTCCCATAACGTCCTGGGATACATTTCATCAGGTCCCGGAGATTTATCTACCTTGATGCGCGTTAAGACTTCCAGCACCTCCCTCTCTGTAATATGTACACTCCTCAAGACCTCACTATTTTTTTCCCCAAGTTCCCTAACATCCATGCCTTTCTCAACCGTAAATACAGATGCGAAATATTCATTTAGGATCTCACCCATCTCTTGTGGTTCCGCACATAGATGACCTTGTTGATCCTTAAGAGGCCCTACTCTGTCCCTACTTTGCCCTTTATGTATTTGTAGAAGCTCTTTGGATTCTCCTTTGCCTTATCTGCCAAAGCAATCTTATGTCCCCTTTTTGCCCTCCTGATTTCTCTCTTAACTCTACTCCGGCAATCTCTATACTCTACAAGGGATCCACTTGATCCCAGCTGCCTATGCATGTCATATGCCTCCTTCTTCTTTTTGACTAGGGCCTCAATCTCCCGAGTCATCCAAGGTTCCCTACTTCTACCAGCCTTGCCCTTCACTTTATAAGGAATGTGCTTACCCTGAACCCTGGTTAACACACTTTTGAAAGCCTCCCACTTACCAGACGTCCCTTTGCCTGCCAACAGACTCTCCCAATCAACTTCTGAAAGTTCCTGTCTAATACCATCAAAATTGGCCTTTCCCCAATTTAGAATTTTAACTTTTGGGCCAGACCTATCATTCTCCATTGCTATCTTAAAACTAATGGAATTATGATGACTGGTCCCAAAGTGATCCCTCACTAACACTTCTGTCACCTGCCCTTCCTTATTTCCCAAGAGGAGGTCAAGTTTTGCCCCCTCTCTAGTCGGACCATCCACATACTGAATGAGAAATTCCTCCTGAATACACTCAACAAATTTCTCCCCATCCAAGCCCCTAATGCTATGGCTGTCCCAGTCAATGTTGGGAAAGTTAAAGTCCCCTACTATTACCACCCTATTTTTCTTGCAGCTGTCTGTAATCTCCTTACATATTTGCTCCTCAATTTCCCGTTGACTATTTGGGGGTCTGTATTACAATCCGATCAAAGTGATCTCTCCCTTCTTATTTTTCAGTTCTACCCTTATAGACTCAGTGGGCGAACCCTCGGATATATCCCCTCTCAGTACTGCCGTGATGTTCGCCCTAATCAAGAACGCAACTCCCCCTCCTCTCTTACCTCCTGCTCTGTCTTTCCTATAGCATCTTAAAGACTTCTATCAGGTCATTCCTTCTATTTTCTAGAGAAAAGAGCCCCAGCCTGTTCTGCCTATCCTTTATATTCTAGCCCTCTTGATATAAATGATAACATTCCATTCGCCGTTTTGATTGTTTTTTGTACCTGACCAATACATTCTAGTGATATGTCTATATGGAACCATTAATGAAATTGGACCCCGACTTTTCATCGTTAAAAAATACTCGGATCGATCCTTTTATGGTCGAAAATGGAGGACTAACATTTACCTGCTTTGAAATCCATCTGCCACAATTGTGCTCAGATATTTACAAAGTATAGGACTAATATTGTACTGTGAACAAATCTCACCTCCTGCTGGTCATTGCGCTGGATAATTCTGTGTAACTTCACTTAGTTACACAAATTTCTGTGTGTGAAGAATAAAATTTAAAACCAGATACGGATTATCACAGCCACAGCTGTGATTGGCTCCTGCCCCTGAATCTGGGGACCAGGCACTGTGAGGAGCGCTGGCCTCAGTGTGTTTTACAGCTACTGAGCTGGGAAACTACAACTAACCCCCGAGAATCAGCAGCACAGGCCGAGCGGGGAGGAAAGCCTGTCCCGGGAATTGTCAATCCGGCGAACAGTTTGTCCCGTGAATGTGCAGATGTGAATATTGTGTCAGAGAGAGTGTGTTAAAGGGGCGGGCGGGTTAGGTTAATGTCACTGTGTTTGTGTGTCCGGTCTCATCGCCGGATTTCCGAGTCCCTTTTGTGTAAAATATTTTTAAAAATCCCTGTTAAAGGATCGGTTTCCTCCCCTGCCGAGCTGCGAAGTGGAAACGGTAATGTAAAATTTTAGTTCAATTCAAAATTTCAGGCGTAAAATAAATCATGTAAGCGATCGGATGAGAGAGCAGTGCAGCAATGAAACGGGTTAAATCGAATCTGGTGCCTTTAATTCGGGGAAACGTTTTCGACAGAGAGGCTGAAGGGGCCGAGAGCTGACAGCAGGTTGTCTCCGCCCCGTCCGCTCTGTGCCTTTAAGTTGCTCTGTGCCGCCGCCTCTTGTTTCATTTCTGACCCAACTCTGACTGTCAGAGAGATTTTCGACAGAGTCCCGGACATGACAAATACTGCAGTCGCAAAAACTGCAAATCCTGCTGCCGCCGCCGCTCAAACCAAAGCTCCCAAGAAGAAGAAGACGGTCCCCCGACCGAAGACAGCCGGTCCCAAGTTGGGCGAACAGATCCTCAAGATTGTTCCGGGTTTTAGCGATCGTAAGGGGATATCCCTGGCCGCGATAAAAAAAGGCTCTGTCTACCAACGGCCTGGATTGGAGAAGCCTTGGTCCAAACATGGACAAAAGAGCTGAATTGCTGAGGTGAGGTGAGAGTGACTGCCCTTGACATCAAGGCAGCATTTGACCGAGTGTGGCACCAAGGAGCCCGAGTAAAATTGAAGTCAATGGGAATCAGGGGGAAAACTCTCCAGTGGCTGGAGTCATACTTAACACAAAGGAAGATGGTAGTTGTTGTTGGAGGCCAATCATCTCAGTCCCAGGACATTGCTGCAGGAGTGCCTCAGGGCAGTGTCCTAGGCCCAACCATCTTCAGCTGCTTCATTAATGACCTTCCCTCCATCATAAGGTCAGAAATGGGGATGTTCGCTGATGATTGCAAAATGTTCAGTTCCATCCACAAACCTTCAGATATTGAAGCAGTCCGTGACCGCATGCAGCAAGACATTGGACAACATCCAGGCTTGGGCTGATAAGTGACAAGTAAAATTCGAGCCAGACAAGTGCCAGGCAATGACCATCTCCAACAAGAGGGAGTCTAACCACCTCCCCTTGACAATCAACGGCATTACCATCGCTGAATCCCCCACCATCAACATCCTGGGGGTCACCATTGACCAGAAACTTAACTGGACCAGCCACATAAATACTGTGGCTACAAGAGCAGGTCAGAGGCTGGGTATTCTGCGGCGATTGACTCATCTCCTGACTCCCCAAAGCCTTTCCACCATCTACAAGGCACAAGTCAGGAGTGTGATGGAATACTCTCCACTTGCCTGGATGAATGCAGCTCCAAAAACACTCAAGAAGCTCGACACCATCCAGGACAAAGCAGCCCGCTTGATTGGCACCCCATCCAACACCCTAAACATTCACTCCCTTCACCACCGGCGCACTGTCGCTGCAGGGTGTACCATCCACAGGATGCACTGCAGCAACTCGCAAAGGCTTCTTCGATAGCGCCTCCCAAACTCGCGACCTCTACCACCTAGAAGGACAGGAGCAGCAGGTACATGGGAACAAGTCACCCACTATCCGGACTTGGAAATATATCGCCTTTCCTTCATGGTCGCTGGGTCAAAATCCTGGAATTCCCCTCCAAACAGCACTGTGGGAGAACCTTCACCACACGTACTGCAGCGGTTCAAGAAGGCGTCTCACCACCACTTTCTCAAGGGAAATTCGGGATGGGCAATAAATGCTGGCCTTGCCAGCGATGCCCACATCCGATGAACGAATTAAAAAAAAGCTCCGGTACTCGATCATTTTAACTGTCAAAAGAAAGGTGGAAAAAGGCTCCCTGGTGCAGATCAAGGGCACGGGCTCCTTCAAAGTCACAAAGAAGGAAACCCAGAGGAAAAAATGGCTAAGACGGTGAAGAAATCGACGGCCCAGAAACTCACAGCCAAGAAACCAGCAGCGGTGAAGAAACCGACAGCGAGGAAATCGCCCGCCAAGAAACTGAAGGGGGCGCTGCGCATCAGAAAGGCGGTGAAAGCGGCAAAACTTCAGAAAAAGACTCCCGCGAAGGGCCCCAAGAGCTTTAAAGTTGTAAATCTGAAATCGTTCTCGGGCGTGAGGAAAGCGAAGGGAAATCGCCAGCCCAAAACACCAAAGTCCAACAAAGCGGCCAAAAGCCCAAGAAGAAGTAAATAAAAAGGGCAAATGTAAACATCTGAACCAAAATGCTCTTCTCAGATTCACCGCGTCTCTCGAAAAAGAGCTGAGACCGCAAAAAAATACTTGTCCCACCGCCGGGCTCATTCTCAATACAAATCAGTTAAAATAAACATTTGTTACATCCGCGCTTTCTAACGGGCAGGGTGGATAAAGGGGAACCAATAGATGCAGTATATTTGGATTTCCAAAAGGCATTCGATAAGGTGCCACATAAAAGATTACTGCACAATATAAGAGCTCATGGTGTTGGGGGTAATATACTGGCATGGATAGAGGATTGGTTAACAAACAGTAAACAAAGAGTCGAGAAAAGGGTCATTTTCAAAATGGCAATCTGTAACTAGTGGGGCGCCGCAGGGCTCAGTGCTGGGGCCTCAACTATTTACAATATATATCAATGACTTGGATGAAGTAACAGAGTGTCCTGTGGCCAAATTTGCTGAAGATACAAAGATAGATGGAAACGCAAGTTGCGATGAGGACACAAAGTGCCTGCAAAGGGATATTGACAGGTTAAGTGAATGGGCAAAAAATTGGCAGATAGAATATAATGTAGGAAAATGTGAAGTCATCCACTTTGGGAGGAAAAATAAAAAAGCAAAACATTATTTGAATGTAGATATACTACAAAATGCTGCGGAACAGAGGGACCTGGGTGTCCTCGTACATGAAATACAAAACAAAATCAACATACGGGTGCAGTAGGTAATCCGAAAGGCAAACGGAATATTGGCCTTTACTTCTAGGGGGATGGAGTATAAAAGCAGGAAAGTCATTCTACAACTGTACCGGGTGCTGGTGAAACCACAACCGGAGTACTGCGTACAGTTCTGGTGCCCTTATTTAAGGAAGGACATACTTGCATTGGAGGCAGTTCAGAGAAGGTTCACCAGGTTGATTCTGGGTATGGAAGGGTTGCCTTATGAGAAACGATTGAACAATTTGGGTCTATACTCATTGGAGTTTAAAAGAATGAGAGGAGATCTTATTGAAACAGACAAGATTCTGAGAGGACTCGATAGAGTAGATGCTGAGAGGATGTTACCCCTTATGGAAGGGGGGCATAGTCTCAGAATAAGGGGTCGCCCGTTTAAAACGGAAATAAGGAGGAATTTCTTCTCCCAGAGGGTCGTGAATCTTTGGAATTCTTTACCCCAAAAAGCTGTGGAGGCCGAGTCAGTGAAAACATTCAAAGCTGAGTTAGATACATTTTTGTTCAGCACGGGACGCATAGGATATCGGGAAAAGGCGGGAAAGTGAAGTTGAGGTAAAAATCAGATCAGCCATGATCTCATTGAATGGCGGAGCAGGCTCGAGGGGCCGAATGGCCTACTCGTGCTGCTATCTCTTATGGTCTTATGGTCTGTAATATAATAAAGAGAATTGGATGTCTGGCAGAGTCAGTGTGAGAAGGTAACATTGGTGGAGAAATCCCACGTCACAACTCACACCCCAGCACATGAGGTTCTGCAACTCAGCTAGAATAAGATGTTTGTAAATTCCTCACCCCTTCTGGGATGGGATGTGTGGGGAGATGGAATTAAGGTCTAAGATTGGGGAATGAGCGGAGTTCGAGGAGCTGCAGGCAGAGCTAAAATCTCAAAGGCCGCTCTCCCTGCTTCAGGTATTCTATGGGTTAGATCCAACAAGAGAGAGTCGAACCACCTCCCCTTGACAGTCAACGGCATTACCATTGCCGAATTCCCCACCATCAAACATCCTGGGGGTCACCACTGACCAGAAACTTAACTGGACCAGCCATTTAAATACTGTAGCTACAAGAGCAGGTCAGAGGCTAGGTATTCTGCGGCGAGTGACTCACCTCCTGACCCACAAAATCATTCCACTATCTATAAGGCACAAGTCAGAAGTGTGATGGAATACTCTCCACTTGCCTGGATGAGTGCAGCTCCAACAACACTAAAGAAGTTTGACACCATCCAGGACAAAGCAGCCCGCTTGATTGGCACACAATCCAACAACCTAAAAATTCACTCCCTTTACCACCGGCGCACAGTGGCTGCAGTGTGCACCATCCACAGGATGCACTGCAGCAACTCGCCAAGGCTTCTTCGGCAGCACCTCCCAAACCCACAACCTCTATCACCTAGAAGGGCAAGGGCAGCAGGCACATGGGAACAACATTAGCTGAATGTTCCCCTCCAAATCACAGACCATCCCGATTTGGAAATATATCGCCGTTCCTTCATCGTCGCTGGGTCAAAATCCTGGAACTCTCTGCCTAACAGCATTGTGGGAGAACCTTCACCACACGGACTGCAGCGGTTCAAGAAGGCGGCTCACCACCACCTTCTTAAGGGTAATTAGGGATGGGCAATAAATGCTGGCCTCGCCAGCGACACCCACATCACATGAACGAATAATAAAAACTAGTTACTGTGCTGGGTAAATCCGGAACAAGCAGGCATATCCTTAAAATTAGAATTAGCCCGTTCACGGGTGAAATCAGGAAGCACTTTTTCACACAAGAGGTAGCGGAAATCTGGAACTCTTTCTCCCCTAAAAGGCTGTTGAGGCTGGGGGTCAATTGGAGCTTTCAAGACTGAGATGGGTAGATTTTTGATGGGTGTGAGTACCAAGGGATGTGGATCAGAGGCGGGTGAATGGAGTTGAGGCGCAGATCACCATAATGTAATTGAATGGCGCAATAGCCTCGAGCGGCTATACGGCCTGCACTAGATCCTATGTTATAGAAGTGAAATGAATATTATTGGCTCTGAATTGTACCTGGCCTTTTTAAATAAATCAAATTAAATATTTCCAGGCTAAAGAGTGAAAGCTAGAGGGGAAGTTGAAAGATCGGATGCCGCTCTCCCGCTCTGCCTGTCATTCAAATTCTGTCTCCTTCACTTTCCTCATCCCTCCTCTTTCCTCTTCCTGCTCTCTCTGTCAGTTTGATTCTGTCTCCTATCCCCCCCTACTCTCGCTGCTTTGTCCGTCAGTCTCATTCAGTGTCCTCCCCATCTACCTTCCATCTCTCGCTGCTCTGTCTGTCACACTGCTTCTGTCTCCTCCCCCCGACACCTCTTTCTGCACAGTCTGTCACTCTGATTCAGCCTCCTCCACTGGCGATCCGACTATCACTGAGACCCCGCCTAATTCAGGCTCTGCCTTTCTCAGCCAGGTCCAGGATGGCTACATAAATACATCGAAAGTAGAAATTTTATCAATCAATTGAGCTTTGTGAAAAAAAATCATGTCTGGCAGAGGTAAAGGAGGCAAAGATTGGGCAAAGGCGGAGCAAAGCGGCACGTAAAGTGTTTTGTGATAATATCCAGGGTATGACCAAACCATCCATTCGCCGCCTGGCTCGCCATGGCGGTGTCAAGCAGATCTCGGGTCTGATCCATGAGGAAACCCGTGGGGTGCTGAAGGTTTTCCTGGAGAATGTGATCAGGGACGCGGTCACCTACACTGAACACGCCAAGCGCAAGACGGTCACTGCCATGGATGTGGTGTACGCTCTGAAACGGCAGGTCCGCACTCTCTATGGATTCGGCGGCTGAACCACTCGACCCATTCGAACTAAACACAAAATAAAAGCTCTTCTAAGAGCCACCACCACCTCCCCGAGAGAGAGAGAGAGAGAGCACTGACCTGGGAACGGGGAGAGGTTGTGGACGGATATTTTATCAGATTTGCGCTGTGTGCGGGGAAGAGGTTTTAGATTCTCCGAACTGAACAATTGGGCTGCACCAGAGTTCATAGAATCATAGAATGGTTGCAGCAAACAAGGGGACCATTCGGCTCATTGAGCCCGTGCCAGTTTTGGAGAGAGTTTCATTCGTCTATCTTTCCCTGCACCGATAGTGTAAATACTCCGGTTAATTAACCCAGACGGTATCTTCTCCGCTCAAAGTGAAAAGCCACATTAACTCCTACACATTCGCTCATTGTTTTCTTATAATGTAATAATTAATCAGCTCGAATAACGGTGTCCGGCGATTTATGTGGCAGGAGCCATTGAATAGTTCATTGTGAAGAGTCCATCTTGTGATGCTGTTTCTCCCCTACGGTTATTTCCTGCCAATTTCAGTGCAGGAAAGGAGCAAATTAATCGAAAGTGTCAATTCCAGGCTACCATGATATAATCTCTCCCTTGTTGTGATATTCTGCATTTTCCGTTACAAATTGGTGGCGCTATTTTTGGAAGAGCTTTAACTTATCAACAACTTATCTGTAACGGACGGCAATGATTCTCTGATTCTATGATCTGTAACGGACGGCAATGATTCTCTGATTCTATGATCTGTAACGGACGGCAATGATTCTCTGATTCTATGATCTGTAACGGACGGCAATGATTCTCTGATTCTATGATCTGTAACGGACGGCAATGATTCTCTGATTCTATGATCTGTAACGGACGGCAATGATTCTATGATTCTATGATCTGTAACGGACGGCAATGATTCTATGATCTGTGAGGGACGGGAATAAAACCCCATTCAGCAATCTTAAAACGGGAGAAATATCAGTTTATTCTGCAAAAGTAACAAAGTACAGATTGGCAGCCAGCCTCTTCTAACCGGCTTCACTGGGACAGAGAGAAGCGATTGATTTCTGATGGGATCCCCTGAAAGCGGCGCTAATGTCACAATCGGGCGAGGAGGGGAAATATGAACGGGCTCGAAAGGAAAGGGAAAGGAATTGAGTGAAACAGCGGGAGATTCGCGTGGGTCCCTTTCCCCGCTCTCGTTAGCATGAGCCGCCCAAAATGCGGGGAATGCGAGGTGTCTAAAGCATCAAGAACCGGTTTCATTCTATTAACAGTTAGAGGTCTCAGGCCAAGCGATGAATTCCACAGTTTGATGGGGTGTAGGGAGCAATGGGCCGCTCTTCCATCTCTGATTGTTAATTCAGTGCTGACAGTGAGCAGTTCAAACAGCAGACTGAAGTTTGTTCCGAAAATAAATGAGCAGATTCACCAGCATGACGCCGTGGATTAAATGGTTAAATTATGGGGTAAGTTGCATAAAATTGTATCCCCTAGAGTTTAAAAGTTTTGAATGGCAGTGAGAATTGTATCGATTTGTTACCGGTACCGGTTTGATTGATGGATGGAAACAGCCTCTGTCTCCACTGTTCCATGTGACGGTGGGATTGAAAATCCATTGCGGAGCTCGGATCACCGCGGGACTGACTACTCCTGCTGCCTCCCAGTGTATGTCTCTGATCTGTGTGTGTGGGAAAGTACCTGTTGTGTGTGAGATAACTCGGGAACGGGTGCGGAGGAAAATTTCTTTTAAAATGTTAAATATATCTGGTAATGATCATTTCAAAATGTGCAGAAAAGAAGCAGATTTTCTTTTGCCGAAACAGTTATTTCCTGTTTTGAAATTTGCGGGCTTTTAGAAATTGAGGTATTAATCACAGCTCAGCCAATCGGAGCCAGCAATTTCCAGCGTTGAGTTCAATCTTCAGAGTTCGCTTTAATTCTGACTGGGTGTCGGCCTCCAGCTCGGGGCGGTCTCTCACAAAGCTGAAATAGGCAGCCGTACAGCAGACTCCGTGCTAATAGTCCATGTGTCCCACACTGAGCTGAGAATTGCTCAGAAAATGGCCAGGACCAAGCAGACAGCGCGCAAATCGACCGGAGGGAAAGCTCCTCGCAAACAGCTGGCTACCAAAGCGGCGCGGAATAGCGGTCCAGCCACGGGCGGAGTGAAGAAGCCTCATCGCTACAGACCCGGCACTGTGGCTCTGAGGGAGATCCGCTGCTACCAGAAATCCACCGAGCTGCTCATCCGCAAACTGCCCTTCCAGCGCCTGGTGCGAGAGATCGCTCAGGACTTCAAGACGGACCTGCGCTTCCAGAGCTCGGCCGTCATGGCCCTGCAGGAGGCCAGCGAGGCTTACCTGGTGGGGCTGTTTGAGGACACCAACCTGTGCGCCATCCACGCCAAGCGAGTCAGCATTATGCCCAGAGATATCCAGCTGGCCCGCCGCATCCGAGGGGAGCGCGCCTAAACCCGACCCGGCTTCAGCACCAAGTGCAACAACGGCTCTTTTCAGAGCCACCAAATCGGCAAAAGAAAGAGCTGTGATCGCCGGGGTTGAAATCGCAGGGCCGTGCAGTTCAGAGTAATTTACTAAAACGGGAAATTCAGAAAAGGAAGGCAGCGGATGTCAGCCGGGCAGGGCTACTATTTATAAACTGTTCATTTCATGGCCCATCTTAACAGCGGAGAGATGAATGTAGAACGGAGCTATAAGTATTACGGCATAAACAGGAGCAGTTAATGTTACTCTAAGAATCAACAACAGACAGAGCGCCAATTCCAAACTTACCAACACGAGGAATTTGAAACGGAGACAGTTTCATTTTCGCACACATGCAGGACTGGAGGGAGGCGAATGCCACCAGGCTGATTCCCATCATCACCTCCAGTGCCTCGTTCGGACAGAGAACCTATCGGCAAACAGGTACACAACGTTCTGATTCGGATCCCACTCTTTCACCTGACGTTCCTACACCCGCAGTGTCAATCTAACTCGGACATACACAGAGAGAGATGCCCCTGCACTCGTGGAAAGTACAAGACACAAGTTCTCATTCCCAATATAGTGTTAGCTTGGCTCGATTGGAAACACTCGAATCTTGGAGTCAGAGTTTGAAGGTTCGAGACGCACTCCAACACTTTACCGCACATTTGAGTCCAGTACTGAAGGTCAGGAGCAATCGGACGGGATCTAAAACTCATGTTGGATGTTAAGAACCAGACTCGGATCAAATGAAGTTTCAGACTATTCTCCCCCTCCGGCTGTAGTGAAAGGTTGTTTCAATGTAACTCGCACTAATAGATCGAAAGGCAAAGTGTGTCTTGCTCTATCACTCAGCGCTAGGATCAGAAGCAGTGTAAAATACTAGTGTCATGTTCACTGTGGTACTCGTCACTGAAAGGGACAGAATAAATCCCTCACACATCGAATAACGCAGACGAATTTCACTCACACTGATTCAGCAATCGCTGACACGATAATCAACACACCAGTCAGTTTCAGTTAAAAAATCTGGGTAAAATAATACAGATCGAGCAAGTATTGTCGGAGGATGAGGCTGTAAATAATCATGGCTGGAACACAACAGAATGTCCTTTGATGCCGACGATCAAATGACGCTGGTTTTCCCACCCGCCCAGTTTAATGACATTTATGATATTTTGTCTCATTTCCTAAACAAATTGTAAATTTCAACCTATTGGGCGATTAGCGCAACAGACAGATATGGATCATTTGTATTTAACAAGATATTGTTAGTTCTAGAATCCTTATTAAATTAATTTCTTACTCTCTTCAGACATAACCAGCCCTTTCATAGATACAGTGGGTGGCTCTGAAAAGAGCCTTTGGGTTATTAAATTAAATCTTGGACGATTTACTTGCTCTTGGAGCGCTCAATTCTGGTTTTCTTCGGCAGCAGCTCGGCCTGGATATTAGGCAGCACCCCGCCCTGAGCGATGGTCGTTGAGTTCCTCGTCGTTGCGGACGGCCAGCTGCAGGTGTCTGGGGATGATGCGCGTCTTCTTGTTGTCCCGGGCCACGTTGCCGACCAGCTCGAGGATTTCAGCCGTCAGACACTCGAACACAGCAGTCAGATAGACCGGGGCTCTGGCATCCACACGTTCAGCATAGTTCCCCTTTACCGGCCTCAACAGTCAGACTAAAAAATTGATGAATTTCAAAAAGGCCGCCAATTTCAGTGTAGTAAACGATCGGACTTAGATAAATGTCGCCCTGAGCCCAAGATTTCAAGTCTGTTCTGCTTACCTTGTGTTATCCAGCTCTACCCGTCACCGATCGCTGGCGCTGTTTTAAAATCTGGTTTAAATTATGACGCATTCTTCCATCGCTTTGAATCTACCGGCCGAGACTAAAGCCCCATTCACAGTATTCCGTGAAGGGAGACATTTCAATTTACTCTTTATAAAAGTGACACGTTATAGATTGGTCCCTTCTCACAGAGCCGGGAGTGCTTCTGTGAAAAGAGGGACCCGGTCGGAGCTCTCAATCTGCCCCTATTCCGCTGTGTTACTGCAAGGGGTGGGGTTGCTGTTAATATGGTGATTTTCACGTCAGCCAGTAAACATTTAGGAGACTGAATTCATAGAAAGGAACTGCTAAAGTGGTTAGTAAAAGGGATGAGAGGCCAGAATTGTAACGCTTTAAGAACAAAGCGAATGGGAAGGAGATCAGAAACTCGTTTTCAGTTTATTCGCCATGGAGTTCAACGGAGCAGTTACACTATTACCAGTTATTATCAAATTGGACTAATAATATTGCTGTAATAAAGTGGTTCTAAGCAAATATGTAAGAAATACAGCACTTTCAGAGAGACCGAGGGTAGCTCTTAAAAGAGTCGTTGTGTTTTTTCAGTTCATTGTGGAGTTTCACTTGGAGCTGGTGTACTTGGTCACCGCCTTTGTCCCTTGCCCCGGGCAGCAACAGGCGCACGGCGGTCTGGATCTCCCGGGATCTGATGGTCGCCCGTTTATTATAATGGGCCAGGCGGGAAGCATCACTCGCAATGCCGTCGAAAATATCGTTCACAAAGGAGTTCATGATTCCCATCGCCTTGGAGGAGATGCCGGTGTCGGGATGAACCTGCTTCATCACTTTGTAGATGTAGATGGAATAACTCTCCTTCCTCGACTTTCTCCTCTTCTTGCCGCCCTTTGCTGGTGCTTTACTCAGGCTTGTCTTGCCTCCCTTTTTGTGAGCTGCTTTCAAACTCAGGAATTTTCAAACTCAATTTCAAACCCAAACGGTGGTAAATTGGTGAGCAAAGCTGGCTTTGATTCCTGGCCATCGCAGTTCAGTCCTTTTAATCATAATCTATTTACTTCAGAATTCCCAAGATTTAAAACCCAATTTGATGGTCAGGGGTATTTTGATTCCAAAACAAAAAAGGGGTATGATTTATATAAAAATATTTTCAACATTAATTTATTTTCCCTATAACTGTGAATTTAGCTCTGATTTTGTTCCTTTTCGATTATAATTATTATTTGCCCTGAACTGCACAGTTGATCCGGTACAGAATTAATGGGAGTGCAGGAACAGAGAGACCTGGGGGTTTACATAGCCAAATCTTTGAACGTGCCAAGACAAGTGGATCAGGCTGTTAAAAAAGCAGACTGGATCCTTGGCTTTATAAACAGAGACATAGAGTAAATTAGTTAGCAAGGAAGTTATGTTAAAACTTTGTAAATGACTGGTTAGGTCCCAGCTGGAAAATTGTGTCCAATTCTGGGCTCCACACTTTAGAAAGAAGGTCAAGGCCTTAGAGAGGGTGCAGAGGAGATTTACTAGAATGGAACCAGGGGTCAGAACTTCAGTTAGGTGGAGAGACTAGAGAAGCTGAGGTGGTTCTCCTTAGAACAGAGAAGGTTACGGGAAGAGTTAATAGAAGTGTTCAGAATCAGGAAGGGTTTTGTTGGACTAAATAAGGAGAAACTGTTTCCAGAGGCAAAAGGTTCGCTAACCAGAGGACACAGATTTAAGATAATTGGCAAAAGAACTAGAGGTGAGACGAGGAGAAATATTTTACGCAGCGAGTTGGTATGATCTGGAATGGCGATGGAAGCAGATTCAATAAAAACTTTCAAAAGGGAATTGGATAAATACTTGACGGGGAATAATAGCAGGATTATGGGTGAAGAGCAGGGGAGTGGGTGTAATTGGATAGCTCTTTCAAAGAGCCGACAAGGAGAGAAGGGACGAATAACTTCCTCTGTGCTGTATCAGTCTTCGATTCAGTGAAATTCATTAACTTTCTGAAGCTTTTCCCTCCAATGCTTCCAGTTCCTTATTTAAATTTCAATTCCATTCCGAAAATTGATTTATTCTTCAAAAAAGAAAATACGGTAGATGCTGGAAATCGGAAATATAAACAGAAAATGCTGGAAAGCCTCAACAGGTCAGTCAGCATCTGTGGAGAGAGGGAGGTAGGATTAACCTTTCAGGTCCACAGAAGGGTCATTGACCTGAACCGTTAAACCGAGCTTCCGGTATCCACAGCTGCTGCCGATTCGGGTTTTATTTTTGCTTTATCCTTTCTGTGTTACTTCCTTTTCCTTTTCGGCTGTTTCCTGTGAAAGTTTCAGCACGGTGCTCAGTTTTTATCCGTATTTTGTTTGTTTTATTTGAAGAAATGTAAATAGTGTCCTGAGAAATCAGACAGAAATACTGCTCAATGTACAGTGAAATATCAATGGGAATATTTACAAGATCAAATGAGTGAAAAGCAAGCGTTGTTATGGACTGATTATTTTAATTTTTCACTCTCCAAATGTGAAACAATACGAGAGTGGAACTTACAGACAGAAACTATTTCCTCACATTGCTCAGTGTTCTGTTTCTGTAACCCTGACTGATAATGTAAATTTGTTCCGCCCTGTTGCAGTTCTCTCTTCCGGCCAGCAGATGTCACCAGACTCCGGTATATTGAAATTTACCGATCACAGACAGACACAGCAGACAATAATGTTCACATTGTATTGGACTGTGGGATCGAGAAAGACTAATGTTGGAGACGAGCTCGAAGTACATTTTGTGAGACCAAACAACGGTTGTCATGTTGTATTAAATTCCTCTCCCTAATTTTCAGTATTTTCCTCTCTGTCTCTCTTGTTACACAACTTTGTACAGCAAAATCGGATTAATTCAGATATTATGATTTCAATCAATATGAATAATGTTAGTACAGACTGTTTCTGCTACTGTATGTGAGCGAAATTCTTTCAGTCTTTAGTAATGTGTGTAAGTATGGGATTCATTCTCTACCAGTCAGTTTCTGGTACTGTGTGTGAGTGAAGGATTCATTCTCTGTCTGTCAGTCTCTGGTGCAGTGATTCTTTCTGTATTTGTATTTTCTGTATTTGTATACTCTGCATTTTAAACAGAGGGCGTCAGCCCGAACTCAACATTTAAACAGTGAGAGTCAGCCCGATCCGGCCATTTAAACAGAAGGACTCAGCCCGAACCGGCCATTTAAAGAGAGGGAGTCAGCCTGACCCGACCATTTAAACAGTGCAAGTCAGCCAGAACCGACCATTTAAACAGAGGGAGCCAGCCCGAACCGGCCATTTAAACAGGAGGACTCAGCCCGAACCGACCATTTAAATAGAGGGAGTCAGCCTGACCCGACAATTTAAACAGTGCAAGTCAGCCAGAACCGACCATTTAAACAGAGGGAGTCAGCCCGAACTGACCATTTAAACAGAGGGAGTCAGTCCGAACTGACCATTTAAACAGAGGGATCAGCCCAAACCGACCATTTAAACAGAGGGATCAGCCCGAACTGACCATTTAAACAGAGGGAGTCAGTCCGAACCGACCATTTAAACAGAGGGAGTCAGTCCGAACCGACCATATAAACAGAGGGAGTCAGCCCGAACGGACAATTTAAACAGAGGGAGTCAGCCCGAACCGACCATTTAAACAGAGGGAGTCAGTCCGAACCGACAATTTAAACAGAGGGAGTCAGCCCGAACCGACCATTTAAACAGAGGGAGTCAGTCCGAACCGACCATTTAAACAGAGGGAGTCAGCCCGAACCGACCATTTAAACAGAGGGAGTCAGCCCGAACTGACCATTTAAACAGAGGGACTCAGCCCGAACCAACCATTTAAACATTGGCACTCAGCCCGAACCCACCATTTAAACATTGGCACTCAGCCCGAACCCACCATTTAAACAGTGGAGGAAGTCAGCCCGGACTGATACTTAAACAGTGGGAATCAGCCTGAACCGATCATTTAAACAGTGGGAGTCAGCCTGAACCGAGCATTTAAAATTTGTGAGTCAGCCCGAAACGATCATTTAAACAGAGGGAGTCAGCCCGAACCGACCATTTAAACAGAGGGAGTCAGCCCGAACCGACCATTTAAACAGAGGGAGTCAGCCCGAACCGACCATTTAAACAGAGGGAGTCAGCCCGAACCGACCATTTAAACAGAGGGAGTCAGCCCGAACCGACCATTTAAACAGAGGGAGTCAGCCCGAACCGACCATTTAAACAGAGGGAGTCAGCCCGAACCGACCATTTAAACAGAGGGTGTCAGCCCGAAGCGACAATTTCGACATTGGTAATCTGCCCGAACCGATTATTTAAACAGTGGAGAGCCTTCCTATTTAAAGCACCGATTGGTGTTGAGCAATGTTTCTCTCAGTGTGCAGTTTTGGGTCTGATTGAATGCGACTAAATAAAGGGAGGGGCTGAGAGGGAGAGGAGAGAACCTCTGAATAATCAGCTGCTCAAAATGTCCACCAGCGCCGAGAACTCAGGGTTATGACTGGACGAACGAAGGGCTGAGGTGAAGAAATTCTTCACACGAAGGGTTATTGGAACAAGTGGCTATCGAGACAGAAATTGTAAAATTTATTAAATAGGAATTGGATATTTAAAAAGGAAGAATATAAGAGGATAAGGGGAAAGGCAAGGATTAGATGGCATCAGTTGAAGATCTTGCACTGGGCGCAGGTGGACAAACTGTCCCCTTCTGTGCTGTAATTGAGCAGCAGTAGATGGGGAATGGGCTGGAATGGTCAACGGGGTACAGTCATTATTTGGTCTAGCGGGCAAATCGAGCGGATTCTACTGTGTGAACATTTGAACAGATCCATTAATACTGAGGGCACAGCAGACAGTCGGAGGCAGTTTTTACACAGACCCAGAAAGCCACTGCACATACTTAGAAGGCTCCCACACAGACCTAGGCAACACCAACACAGACAGCTCCTTCATGGACACAGACAGCTCCTTCACAGTGCCAGTCACCTCATACACAGTTCCAGACAGCTCCAAAACAGTCCCATACACCTCCAACACAGATCAAGTTAGCACCTATACAGACCTAGACAACGCAAACACAGACCTAGACAGTCCCTGCACAGACCCAGATAGTTCCTGCAAGGATCTAGACGGCTCCTGTACAGTCCCAGGCATCTCCTACACATAGCCAGATAACTCCTACACAGACCTAGACAGTTCCTACATTGATCCAATTATTCCTACAATATCACACACAGTTCCACCACAGACACAGAGAGCTCATACACCGACCCAGGGAGATTCTGCTCATTACCAGACAGCTCCCACCCAGTCCCAAACAACTCATTTCAAAGAGCCAGACAGTTCCTACACGGAACCACGGAGCTCCTTCACAGGCCAATACAGCTCCAATACAGACCCAGGCCAGCTCTGGCACAGACTCAGATAGCTCCGACACAGACCCAGACAGCTCGAAGACAGACCCAGACTGCTCGTACTGAGGCCCAGCCGTATCAGACTCAGATCCAGACGGCTCCTAGACAGACCCAGACAGCTCCTACACAGTCCCAGACAGCTTCTACACACCAGAGGGCCCATTTCACAGTCCCAGACAGCTCCCACATTGTTCCAGACAGTTCCTGCACAGATTCAGACAGCACCTACACAGATCCAGACAGCTCCAACAAAGATGCAGACAGCTCCTGCACAGACCCAGACAGCTTCTACACCGATCCAGACAGCTTCTACACCGATCCAGACAGCTCCAACACAGAACTAGACAGCTCCAACACAGAACCAGACAGCTCCAACACAGAACCTGACAGCTCCAACACAGAACCAGACAGCTCCAACACAGAACCAGACAGCTCCAACACAGAACCAGACAGTTCCTGCACAGGCTCAGGCAGTTCCTGCACAAACCCAGGTAGTCCCTCCAAAGACCAAACAGTTCCTGCACAGACCCAGACAGCTCCTGCACAGTCCCAGGCAGCTCCTACGTATACTTAGATAGCTCCTACACAGACCGAAACAATTCCTACATTGATCCAAGTACTCCTACATAGACACAGAAAACTCCACCACAGACCCAGAGAGCTCATACACGGACCCAGACAGATCCTACTCATTACCTGACAGCTCCTACCCAGTTCCAGGCAACTCCTTTCAAAGATCCAGACAGTTCCTAGCTAGACAGACCCAGGGAGCGCCTTCACAGGCACATACGTTTCCTCCACAGACCAAGACAGCTCCGATACAGACCTAGGCAACTATGACATAGGTCCAGACATCTCGTACACGGACCCAGACAGATCGTACACAGACTCAGAATGCTCGTACCCTGATCCAGTCGACTCCCGCACAAACTTGGATGGCTCCTGCACAGACGCAAATGATTTCCTACACAGTCCAGACAGCTCCTGCACAGACCCAGGCAGCTCATGAATAGACTTTGACGACTCCTACAGCGATCCAGACAACACTTACGCAGACCCAGGCAGTTTCAACGCAGCCACAATTATCCCCTTCACAAACAGCTCCTACACAAACTCAGAAAGCGCCTACACAGACCCAGACAGCTCCTACTCAGAACAAGACAGCTCCTATACAGACCCAGGCAACACCTACACAGACCCAGGCACTTCAACGCAGACCCAGGTATCTTTTTCGCAGACAGCTCCTACACAGACACAGACAACTCCACCACAGACCCAGAGAGCTCATACACAGACCCAGACAGATCCTACTGATTACCAGACAGTTCCTACCCAGTTCGAGACAACACCTTGAAAAGAGCCGGACAGTTCCTAGCCAAACGGACCCAGTGAGCTCCTTCAAAGACCCATACAGTTCCTCCACAGACCAATACATGTCCTATACAGAGCCAGATAACTCTGATATTGGCCCACAAGTTCGTACGCAGACCCAGATAGATCGTACATGGAACTAGACAGATCATACACAGACCCAGACAGCTCCTACACCCACGTGGACAGCTCGTACACAAAGTCAGTGAGCTCACGCACAGACCCAGACAGCTCCTATGCAGAACCAGACAGCTCCTACACAGACCCTGACAGCTCGTACAAAGACCCAGACAGCTTGTACATAGACCCAGTCTTCTGGTATCCAGATCCAGATTTAGATGCCTCATGCACAGGCACAAATAGTCTCCTACATCATCCCAGACAGCTCCTACACAAACGCAGACAGCTCCTGCACAGATTTGACGGCTTCTACAAAGACCCAGACAGCACCTACAAAGCCCCAGACAGCTCCTGCACAATCCCAGGCATCTCGTACATATACTAAGAAAGCTCCTACACACACCCAGACAGTTCTCACATAGCTCCAAGTAAAATTATAGAATCATAGAATGGTTACAGCTTGGAAGGAGGCCATTCCACCCGGCGCGTCTTCAAGTACTTATCCAATTCTCTTTTGAAAACCACGATTGAATCTGCCTCCACCATCCCCTCAGGCAGTGCATTCCAGATCATAAAAACTCTCTGTGTAAAAAAAAATTCCTCTTGACGTCTTTGGTTCTTTTGCCAATCACCTTAAATCTATGTCCTCTGGTTCTTGACCCCTCCACCAATGGGAAAAGTTTCTCTCTATCTACCCTGTCTCGACCCTTCATGGTTTTGAATAAGTCTATCAGATCTCCTCTCAACATTCTCTGTTCCAAGGAGAACAATCCGAGCTTCTCCAATCTATGCACTCAAATGAAGTCACTCATCCCTGGAATAATTTTAGTAAATCTCTTTTGCACCCACTCTAGGGCCTTCACATCTTTCCTGAAGTGCGCTGCCCAGAACTGGACACAATACTCCAATTGTGGCCGAACCAGTGTTTTATAAAGTTTCATCATAACTTCCTTGCTTTTGTACTCTATGCCTCTATTTATAAAGCCCACGATCCATATGCTTTCTTAACCCCTTTCTCAACCTGGCCTGCAAACTTCAACGATTTGTGCACATATACCCCCAGGTTTCTCTGTTGCTGCACCAATTATAGAATTGCACCCCTTAGTTTATATTGCCCCTCCTCCTTCATCCTACCGAAATGTATCACTTCACATTTTTCTGGGTTGAATTTCATCTGCCACGTGTCCATCCATGCCACCAACCTGCCTATATCCTCTTGACGTCTATCACTATCCACCTCACTGTTCATTACCCTTCCAAGTTTTGTGTCATCTGCAAATTTTGAAATTGTACCCTGTACATCCAAGTCTACGTCATTAATATATATCAAAAAAACAATGGTCGCACTACCGACCCCTGGGGGACACCACTGTACACCTCCCTCCAGTTTGAAAAAACGACCGTTCATCACTGCTCTTTGTTTCCTATCACTTAGACAATTTTGTATCCATGCTGCCACTGCCACCTTTATTCCATGGACTTCAAGTTTGATGATAAGCCTATTACGTGTTTCTTTATCAAATGACTTTTCGAAGTCCATGTACACCACATCAACCGCATTACCCTCATTGACCCTCTCTGTTACCTCATCAAAAAACTCAATCAAATTGGTTGAACACAATTTGCCTTTAATAAATCCGTGCTAGCTTTTCTTTATTAATCCACACTTGTCCAAGACACTGTTAATTTTGTCCCGGATTATCGTTTCTAAAAGTTTCCCCAATACCGAGGTTAAACTGGCTGGCCGGTAGTTCCTCCTACATAGACACAGACAACTCCACCACAGACACAAATATGTCATATGCAGACCCAGACAGATACTGCTGATTTCCAGACAGATCCGACGCAGCCCCAGACAAGTCCTTTCAAAGAGCCAAACAGTTCCTACATGGACCAGGGCGCTCCTTCACATATCCGTACAGCTCCTCCACAGACGCATGCAGCACCTACGCAGATCCAGGCAGCTCTGATATAGACCCACACAGCAGGTACAAAGACACGCACAGCTCGTACACAGACCCAGACGGCGGGTACAGAGGCCATGACAGCTCGTTTACAGACACAGGCAGCTCTGACATAGACCCAGACATCTCGTAGATAGACTCGGACAGCTCGTAGACAGACCCAGTCAGCCAATCCGCAGACCCAGGCGACTCGTACACAGACCCAGACTGATCCTACACAGATCCAGGTATCTTATACGTAGACCCACACAGCTCCAACGCAGTTCCAGACAGCTCGTAACCAGACCCCGACAGCTCATACGTAGGCCCAGACAGCTCCTACACAGACGCAGGCAGCTCATACACAGTCCCAGACAGCTCCTACGCCGACTCAGGCAGTTCCTGCATAGACACAGGCAGTTCCTGCACAGACCCAGACAGTCCTTGCACCGATGAAGTCAGTTCATGCACAAACCCAAACAGCTCGTACATAGATCCAAGTACCCCTACATAGACACAGAGAACTCCACCAGAGACCCAGAGAGCTGGCACACAGACCCAGACAGACCCGACATCATTACCAGACAGCTCCTACCCAGTCCCCGACAAATCTTTTCAAAGAGCCCGACAATTCCTCCACGGGTCCATGGAGCTCCTTCACAGACATACACAGATCCTCCACGGATCCATATAGCACCAATACAGATCCGGACAGCTCTGATTTCGATACAGACAGCTCGTACGCAGAACCAGCTCGTACATAGACCACACAGGTCGTTCACAGACCCAGACAGCTTGTACACAGTCCTAGTCCGCTCCTAAGCAGATCCAGACAGCACTTAAACAGTCCCAGACAGCTCCTACACAATGCCAGACAGCCCCACACAGTCCCAGACAGCTCTTTCACTGATCCAGATAGCCCATTTCACAGTCCCAGATAGCTCCAACACTGATGCAGACAGTTCCTGCACAAACCCAGACAGTCCCTGTACAGACCCAGACAGCTCCTGCACAGAGCCAGGCAGTTCCTACACAGATCCAGACAGCTCTTACACCGACCCAGACAATTCCTGCACAGACCCAGACATTTCATGCACAAACCCAGACAGTCCCTGCACAAACCCAGACAGTTCCTGCGCAGACCCAGTTAATTCCTGCACAGACCCGGACAATAACTGCACATACCCAGACTGCTCCTACGCAGACTGGGGCAGCTCCTTCACAGACCCATTCGGCGACTTTCACCGACCCAGACAACGTCAACAACGTGTATTTATATAACGCCTGTAACGAAGTTAAACGTCTCAGAGCGTTATTAAACAGAATCTGATACCGAGCCATCTTAGGAAATTTTGGGACAGGTGATCAGAAGCTTTGCAAAGAGATAGGTTTTAACGAGCGTCTTAAATGAAGAGAGAGATGTAGAGAGGCGGAGAGATTTAGGGAGGGAATTCCAGAGCTTAGGATCTAGAGAGCTGAAGGCACGGCCGCCAATTATGGAGCGATTAAAATCGGGGATTTGTAAGAGGCAAGAACTGGACGAATGTAGAAACCTCGGATGGTTGTAGGGCTACTTGAAGTTACATGGATAGGGAGGGACGAGGACATGGAGAGATTTGAAAACAAGGATGAGAATTTTAAAAAACAAGTCATTCCCAGACCGGGAACCAATATAGGTCAGCGAGCACAGGGGGTGATGGGGTAACGGGACTTGTTGCGAGTTAGGATACGGGCAGCAGTGTTTTGGATAAGCTACAGTGTGTGAAGGGTGGAAGATGGGAGAACGACCAGGAGAGCATTGGAATAGTCAAGTCTCGAAGTAACAAAGGCAAAGTTGAGGGTTTCAGCACCAGATGAGCTGAGGCAGGGACGGAGATGGGCAATGTTATGGAGCCCAAAGTACGTGGTCTTAGTGATGAACCGCATATGTGGTCGGAAGCTCATCTCAGGGTCAAATAGGATGCAAAGGTTGTGAACAGTCTGGTTCAGCTTCGGACAGTGGCCACGGAGAGGGATGGAGTCGGTGGCTAGGGAACGGAGTTTGAAATGGGGACCAAAGAAAATGGCTTTGGTCTTCCCAATATTTTTTTGGAGGAAACTTTTGCTCATACCGTACTGGATGTCAGACAAGCAGTGTGACAAATGAGAGACAGTGGAGAGATCGAAAGAGGTGGTGGCGAGGTAAAGCTGAGTGTCATAAGAACATAAGAAATAGGAGCAGGAGAACGCCATACGACCCTTCGAGCCTGGTCCGCCAATCATAAGATCATGGATTATATTCGACCTCAACTGCACTTTTCCACCCTATCCCGATATCACTTGATTCGCTTAGATTTAGTGTTCAAAAATCTATCGATCTCAGTCTTGAATATACTCATCGACCAAGCATCCACGGCCCTCTGTGGTAGAGAATTTCAAAGATTCATAACCCTCTGAGTGAAAAGATATAAGAAAAAAGAGATAAATAGGAACAGACAGAGTGAGAGGTGGGGAAATATAGACAAAAATACAGAGAGAGGTGCAGAGATAGAAAGATGGAGATGCAAAAAGCGTGAGATATAGAGAGAGAGATCAAGCGAGAGGTACAGAGAGAGGTGCAGATAAACCCGACCACAGCTCACACCAAACCACCCAAAGACAGGGCTGGGCCAGAGGGGGCTCATGGAACATGGGATTCTTTCATTCCAGATCCCTCCACCCCTCACTCCCTCCTCCAACAGCTCCAGCACTCCGCACCACCTCCACCACCCCAGCCCCCGCCACTCACCCCACCCCCCTGTGTGTATTCCAAGTCTGGGTACATCGCACCTCCCTCCAGGGAAGGGATGATTCTTCCCTAGAAATTGATGATGGAATCTCCTGATTCCTTTGGGACATTTTTGAATCCACGTACATGGGATTGATTGATTATTCCTTGAATCAAACATTTGCGGGTATGACAGAGGAGGGGGAGGGGGTCTTTTCTCTGGAAGAAGAGGTGAGGGAGGATGGAGTAAAACTCAATTTACAAGGTGGGCCACATCCTAAATTCAGGACGTTTGGCAAAATTTATCTGGAGTTACTTGGGACTTATACCCCGGTGGGGAGGGGGAGGGGTGTTGGATGAAATTTATCCACGTTTCCCCCCTACCCCCTCCTCCCTCTCTGGTAAAAGGATTTCAATTTGAAACCAGTCTCTGGGACCCTCATTCCTCCATCCTCCTCTCTCCTTCCACGATAATAGGGATATTATGTGCTAAATGGGATAGAATCAGAACAGATCTAGCAGCTCAAAACTGGGCATCCATGAGGCGCTGTGGGCCATCAGCAGCAGCAGAATTGTATCCCAGCACAAGCTGCAACCTCATGGCCTGGCATATTCCTCATTCTACCATTACCAACAAGCCAGAGTATCAACTCTGGTTCTATGAGGAGTGCAGAAGAGCATGCCAGGAGCAGCACCAGGCGTACCTAAAAATGAGGTGCCAACCTGGTGAAGCGACAACACAGGACTTTATGCATGCTAAACAGCGGAAGCAACATGCTCTAGACAGAGCTAAGCGATTCCACAACCAATGGATCAGATCAAAGCTCTGCAGTCCTGCCACATCCAGTCATGAATGGTGGTGGACAATTAAACAACTAACGGGAGGAGGAGACTTTGAAAACACCGCCATCCTCAAAGATGGCAGAGTCCAACACGTGAGTGCAAAAGACAAGACTGAAGCGTTTGCAATCATCTTCAGCCAGAAATACCGATTGGATGATCCATCTCGGCCTCCTTCCGATATCCCCTTCATCAAAGAAGCCAGTCTTCAGCCAATTCGATTCACTCCACGTGATATCATGAAACGGCTGAGTGCACTGGATAAAGCAAAGGCTATGGGCTGCGACAACATCAAGGCTGTAGTGCTGAAGCCTTGTGCTCTAGAACCATCTGCGCTTCTAGCCACACTGTTCCAGTACAGTTACAACACTGGCATCTTCCTGACAATGTGGAAAATTGCCCAGGTGTGTCCTGTCCACAAAAAGCAGGACAAATCCAATCTGGCCAATTACCTCCGGATCAGACATTAATCATCAGCAAAGTGATGGAAGGTGTCAGCGACAGTGCTATCAAGCGGCACTTACTCACCAATAACCTACTCACCGATGCTTAGTTTGGGTTCCGCCAGCACCACTCGGCTCCAGACCTCATTACAGCCTTGGTCCAAACATGGACGAAAGAGCTGAATTCCAGACGTGAGGTGAGAGTGACTGCCGTTGACATTAAGGCAGCATTTGTGACAATGTGGCACCAAGGAGCTCCAGTAAAAGTGAAGTCAATGGGAATCAGGGGGAAAACTCTCCAGTGGCTGGAGTCATACTTAGCACAAAGGATGATGGTAATGTTTGTTGAATGCCAATTATCTCAGCCCCAGGATGTTGCTGCAGGAGTTCCTCAGGGCAGTGTCCTAGACTCAATCATCTTCAGCTGCTTCATCAATGAACTTCCCTCCATCATAAGGTCAGAAATGGGGATATTCGCTGATGATTGCATGGTGTTCAGTTCCATTCACAACCCCGTTGATAATGAAGCAGTCCGTGCCCTCATGCAGCAAGCCCTGGACAACATCCAGGTTTGGACCAATAATTGGCAATTAATTTTCGCGCCAGACAAATACCAGGCAATGACCATCTCCAACAAGAGAGTTTCGAACCACCTCCCCGTGACATTCAAAGATATTACCAACGCCGAATCCCCCACCATCAACCTGGAGGTCACCATTGACCAGAAACTTAGATGGACCAGCCACATAAATACTGTGGATACAAGTGCCGGTCAGAGGCTGAGTATTCTGCGGCGAGTGTCTCACCTCCTGACTCCCCAAAGCCTTTCCACCGTCCACAAGGCAGAAGTCACTAGTGTGATGGAATACTCTCCACTTGCCTGGATGAATGCAGCTCCAACAACACTCAAGAAGCTTGACACGAAGCAGGACAAAGCACGTCGCTTGATTGGCACCCCATCCACCACCACATTTACCCACTTCACTACCGGCGCACCGTGGCTGCAATGTGCATCATCTACAGGATGCACTGCAGCAATTCGCCAAGGCTCTTCGACAGCAGCTCCAAAACCCACGACCCCTATCACCTAGAAGAACAAGGGCAGCAGGCACATGGGAACAACACCACCTGCACGTTCCCCTCCAAGTCACACACCATCCCGAAATGGAAATATATCGCCATTCCTTCTTCGTCGCTGAGTCAAAATCCTGGAACTCCCTACCTAACAGCACTGTGGGAGAACCTTCACCACGCGGTTCAAGAAGGCGGCTCACCACCACCTTCTCAAAGTCAATTAGTGATGGGCAACAAATATTGGCCTGGCCAGCGACACCCATAACCCATGAACGTAAAGAAAAACCTACTGATGTCAGGCTAACGGGTCTGTAGTTTCCTGTTTTTTTTCTTTCTCTCTTTTCTTAAATAGTGGGGTTACATTTGCGACCCTTCAATCTGCTGGAACTATTCCAGAATCTGTAGAATTTTGGAAGATATCAAACAATGCATCCACTATCTCTATAGCCACCTCTTTCAAAACCCGGGATGTAGATCATCTGGTGCTTGGAATTTATCGACGTTCAGTCCCATTAATTTCTCCAGTGCGTTCTTCTTTACTGATGCTAATTTCTTTCAGTTCTTCATTCTCGCCAGTCCCTTGGTTCTTTAGTATTTCTGGGACACAATTCCTGGTTTTGACACGGTGTAGCTTGCACTTCCTGGTTTTGACTCGTTGTAGTTTGCACTTCCGAATTTTGATTCATAGCTTACACTTCCTGGTTTTGACAGGTTACAGCTTTCAACTCCTGGTTTTGAATCGTTGTAGCTTACACGTCCTGGTTTTGACTCGTTGTAGCTTACACTTCACGATTTTTTCTCGTCGTGGCTTGTCAAGGATGTTGCAATCTGACTGGTTGAGGGGTGAGATGGATCCTTTCCCTTCTCACACGGATGCTAGGTTCGTGGAAGTTAACGCCAGACTGTTTTCGGCTCACCATTCAAGGAAGTTGCCGCACTAAAGCTTGCGGGAAGTTTGTAGGTGAGTATAAATCTATGAAGCGGCGTGTGCCGTTCGTTCCTCGCTCGGAGCAATTTACTAGTCAATATCTGACCCTTAACTGTGTTATATATCGTCCCAGATGTGATTCTTATGTTAAATGTTTTCCTGTTATTGAGCGATAAAATAAAAATAAACGAAGACTGAACAAACCAGGTGATTATTCATTGTTACACAAGCTGATAGATTGGACGGACTGAGCATGAGCTAGCACCATGAGACAGAATGGTGTTTCCTTCCAACATTTACAATCCTCAGTGGTGGATTTCCCGCCTAAAGGTTACTGGAAATTCCTCCGTACCAATTCAATGTTACTCTGCCAACAAGCAGCTTACTTCTTCACAGAGCACCTTCATTATATGTTGGAGCCGGACATTATTAGCCCCGCCTCCTGTCGGCAGTACGCCTCTGTAGAAAATGTCGATGATTCTGTAAATGCGGAGAGAGCCAAAACAGCAATGTATGTCTATAATTAGGGCTCCTGCGGGCAACGAGCGGTAATTTTAAAGAATCTTAAATTCACTGGTTGCTGTCTGTAATCTGGAAGTGTTGAACTTCGTTCGCTTTTGCCAAATGTAAGGAGGCCCAGGAAAGACATGATCCAGCCCCATAGACGGTAAGCTTTTTAGTGACAGTCACCGCCAGCCGGCCGCACATAGTTACTAAATGCAGGAAATAATTTATTTTGCATACCAGGCAGTCAAGGACACAGGAGGCAGTCCTGCCCGGAACTGTGCAACGAAAAATGCAGAATCCCCAACTGCAGCCACTTTCACCTCGCTGTATCAAATAATTTCTGAAATTTACTACCGACATACATGACGTTTCACAATATCTTCACACACTTCACAATATCTTCACATACGGCAATATCTTCGCACACTTCACAATATCTTCACACACTTCACAATATCTTCACATACGACAATATCTTCGCACACTTCACAATATCTTCACATACGACAATATCTTCGCACACTTCACAATATCTTCACACACTTCACATTATCTTCACATACGACAATATCTTCGCACACTTCACAATATCTTCACACACTTCACAATATCTTCACACACTTCACAATATCTTCGCACACTTCACAATATCTTCACACACTTCACAATATCTTCACATACGACAATATCTTCGCACACTTCACAATATCTTCACACACTTCACAATATCTTCACATACGACAATATCTTCACACACTTCACAATATCTTCACACACTTCACAATATCTTCACATACGACAATATCTTCGCACACTTCACAATATCTTCGCACACTTCACAATATCTTCACACACTTCACAATATCTTCACATACGACAATATCTTCGCACACTTCACAATATCTTCGCACACTTCACAATATCTTCACATGCGACAATATCTTCGCACACTTCACAATGTCTTCAAACACTTCACAATATCTTCACATACGACAATATCTTCAAACACTTCACAATATCTTCACATACGACAATATCTTCACACACTTCACAATATCTTCACACACTTCACAATATCTTCACATACGACAATATCTTCGCACACTTCACAATATCTTCGCACACTTCACAATATCTTCACACACTTCACAATATCTTCACATACGACAATATCTTCAGACACTTCACAATATCTTCACACACTTCACAATATCTTCACATACGACAATATCTTCACACACTTCACAATATCTTCACATACGACAATATCTTCGCACACTTCACAATATCTTCGCACACTTCACAATATCTTCACACACTTCACAATATCTTCACATACGACAATATCTTCAGACACTTCACAATATCTTCACACACTTCACAATATCTTCACATACGACAATATCTTCGCACACTTCACAATATCTTCACACACTTCACAATATCTTCACATACGACAATATCTTCAGACACTTCACAATATCTTCACACACTTCACAATATCTTCACATACGACAATATCTTCGCTCACTTCACAATATCTTCACATACGACAATATCTTCGCACACTTCACACTGTCTTCACACACTTCACAATATCTTCACATACGACAATATCTTCACACACTTCACAATATCTTCACACACTTCACAATATCTTCACATACGACAATATCTTCGCACACTTCACAATATCTTCGCACACTTCACAATATCTTCACACACTTCACAATATCTTCACATACGACAATATCTTCAGACACTTCACAATATCTTCACACACTTCACAATATCTTCACATACGACAATATCTTCACACACTTCACAATATCTTCACACACTTCACAATATCTTCACACACTTCACAATATCTTCACATACGACAATATCTTCACACACTTCACAATATCTTCACGCACTTCACAATATCTTCACATACGACAATATGTTCACACACTTCCCAATATCTTCACATACGACAATATCTTCAGACACTTCACAATATCATCAGACACTTCACAATATCTTCACACACGACAATATCTTCACACACTTCACAATATCTTCAGATACTTCACAATATCTTCGCAAACTTCACAATATCTTCACACAATTAACAATATCATCAGACACTTCACAATATCTCCACACATTTCACAATATCTTCACACACTTCACAATATCTTCACACACAACAATATCTTCACGAACTTCACAATTTTTTATAAATTCCTTCTCCAGCATCACCTCTTTTCCTAATATCTGAACATAATAAGACGCAGTGGAAACATCTTGTGTTAGATGTTTTGTTACCAACACCCGTTTTCACCCCATTATTGAATATTAATCGAATCCAACATATGTGCTAAAAACTTCAGGTTTTTTACTTTTTTTCTTACCCGCTCTACATGACAATTCATACATTTCTGCATTATATAATTACACAAAAGTTGAATGGCAAGCCCATAGAAGTTGAATTCTAATGAGCTCGTCTCATCTATAATTTTAGGGATAATTAGTTATTTTTCCGTACACCGGTAGAACTGCCCAATTTGTTATCTTATCGATAGTTTCATATAATTTCTATTCTACCAAGTGAAACTTAAATTATAAGCCTGTCTTTAATACGCTCCCATTCCATACCAATTTTCTGCTCTTACAGAAACCCCGATTTAAAAGGGTGATGTAAACCCAGACCTTTCTGTTTGCAGAACCAAGTACTTTTTCTCTGCGCTTGTTATCAATTGATTACATTTCTCTGAAATATATGAACCAGTGTTTGTTTTCATTCGTTCATGGGACGTGGTCGTCGCTGGCGAGGCCGGCATTTATTGCCCATCCCTAATTGCCCTTGAGAAGGTGGTGGCGAGCTGCGTTCTTGAACCGCTGCAGTTCGTGTGGTGAAGGTTCCCCCACAATGCTTTTAGGAAGGGAGTTCAGGATTTGACCAAGCGACGATGAAGGAACGGCGATATATTTCCAAGTCGGGCTGGCATGTGACTTGGAGTGGGACGTGCAGGTGGTGTTGGTCCCATGTGCCTGCTGCTCTTGTCCTTCTAGGTGGTAGAGGTCGCGGGTTTGGGAGGTGCTGTCGAAGAAGCCTTGGCGAGTTGCTGCAGTGCATCCTGTGGATGGTACACACTGCAGCCACAGTGCGCCAGTGGTGAAGTGAGTGAATGTTTAGGATGGTGGATGGGATGGCAATCAAGCGGGCTGTATTGTCATGGATCGTGTCGAGCTTCTTGAGTGCTGTTGGAGCTGCACTCATCCAGGCAAGTGGAGAGTATTCGATCACACTCCGGACTTGTGCTTTGTGGATGGTGGAAAGGATTTGGGGAGTCAGGAGGTGAGACACTCGCCGCAGAATACCTAGCCTCTGACCTACATTTTTAAAAAATTCGTTCATGGGATTTGGGCGTTGCTGGCAAGGCCAGCATTTATTGCCCATCCCTAATTGCCCTTGAGAAGGTGGTGGTGAGCCGCCTTCTTGAACCGCTGCAGTCCGTGTGGTGACGATTCTCCCACAGTGCTGTTAGGAAGGGAGTTCCTGGATTTTGACCCAGCAACGATGAAGGAACGGCGATATATTTCCAAGTCGGGATGGTGTGTGACTTGGAGGGGAACGTGCAGGTGGTGTTGTTCCCATGTGCCTGCTGCTCTTGTCTTTCTAGGTGGTAGAGATCGTGGGTTTGGGAGGTGCTCTCGAAGAAGCCTTGGCGAGTTGCTGCAGTGCATCCAGTGGATGATACACACTGCAGCCACAGTGCGCCGGTGGTGAAGGGAGTGAATGTTCAGGGTTGCGGATGGGGTGCCAATCAAGCGGGCTGCTTTATCTTGGATGGTGTCGAGCTTCTTGAGCGTTGTTGCAGCTGCACTCATCCAGGCAAGTGGAGAGTATTCCATCACACTCCTGACTTGTGCCTTGTAGATGGTGGAAATGCTTTGGGGAGTCAGGAGGTGAGTCACTCGCCGTAGAATACCGAGCCTCTGACCTGCTCTCGTAGCCACAGTATTGTTATGGCTGGTCCAGTTAAGTTTCTGGTCAATGGTGACCCCCAGGACTTTGATGGTGGGGGATTCGGCGATGGCAAAGCCGTTGAATGTCAAGGGCAGGTGGTTAGACTCTCTCTTGTTGGAGATGGTCATTGCCTGGCACTTGCCTGGCGTGAAAGTTATTTGCCACTTAGAAGTCCAAGCCTGGATATTGTCCAGGTCTTGCTGCATGCGGGCACGGACTGCTTCATTATCTGAGGGGTTGCGAATGGAACTGAATGGAACTGAACATTGTACAATCATCATTGAACATCACCATTTCTGACCTTATGATGGAGGGAAGGTCATTGATGTGCACATAGAGTGTTTTCTGGCATGTCTTTTATTGAGGTCTACTGAAGTGAATGAACTGACCATTGTTTTAAGGCAGGGGTGTCAGGCTAAATGTTTTCCTTATTTTCCTTCAACCACCGACCTAACCCATTGGTGTAAAACTCATTTTATCTGGTCACCCTAGTCTGACAGCATGGCCATTTGCGTGGTCTATTTGAAAACACCTGCGATAGAAATTGGAATGCTTTTCGCAGGTTTGTTGTGCGTAAAATGGTGCAATGCATAACAATTTCTGGGTATGAGCTCCTGCATCTAATCTGCAGCGGTGGCATATTAAAATTCATTTGTGCAAAACCATATCGGTCATCGCTGTTTTTAGACGGATGTGGAGGCTGCATGATTCAGCGTTGGATCACTTCAAATATGAAAAGAAGGGTCCTTAGTCTATTCTAGGACCCTTCTGCAAAATGCCTGAAAAACTAGTTGGAGCATGCACCATGCAAGCTTACACAGCAGGAGCGCTGCTCCCAGCTCCGCACCTTTAATGTGGGGCATGGCTGGCCGTTGCACAGCCCTCCTGCGCCTCCTCCATGTATTGCAGCTTGTGATGCTCCCTGAATCCAATGAGAGTCCTCACTCTCCGAACTCTAGTTCCACATTTAGACACCAGTGGAAATAATATTTCACTATTTACCCACAGTAATTACCCCAGGTTTCACTCACCCCTTTACTGGTTGCTTCCCTCTCCGCGCTGCTCCCGCTCACCGCATTGCTGCTGCTGCTCCCGGCTTTGCAGAAAATGCTGAGTCCTGATCTCCCGATCGCCCCCAGTCTCAAACTCGCCACCGCCCCGAGTCCCATCTTGAGACCGCCTATAGTCAGTCTCACGACCCCCCTGTCCAAATATGTTAAGCAGAAGTTGTCAGCAAAACGTGTTATTCATGGGAATAGTGGGAATGACATCCATAAACAGCTGGCACCCTGTAAAACAGAGCTGCAAGTATCGATTTAAATAAACATAGGAACATAGGAACCGGAGTAGTCCATTCAGCCCGTCGTGCCTGCTCCGCCATTTGATAAGATCATGGCTGATCTGTGATCGAGCTCAATATATCTTCCTTTGGCCCATAGCGCTTAATACCTTTGGTTGCCAAAAATCTATCGACCTCACATTTAAATTTAGCAATTGAGCTGGTATCAATTGCCGTTTGCAGAAGAGAGTTCCAAACTTCTACCACCCTTTGTGTGTAGAAAAGTTTTCTAATCTCACTCCTGAAAGGACTGGCTCTAATTTATAGATTGTTCCCATACTCCTAGAATCCCCAACCAGCGGAAATAGTTTCTCTCTATCAACCTATCCGTTCCCCTTAGTATCTTATAAACTTCGATCAGATCACTCCTTAACCTTCGAAACTCTAGAGAATACAACCCCAATTTGTGGAATTTCCCCTAATAACTTAACCCTTGAAGCCCTGGTATCATTCCAGTAAACCTACGCTGCACTCCCTCCAAAGCCAATATGTCCTTCCGAAGGTGCGGTGCCCAGAACTGCTCACAGTACTACAAGTGCGGTCGAACCAGGGTTTTGTATAGCTGCAGTATAATTTCTGCCCCCTTGTACTCTAGTCCTCTAGATATAAGGGCCAGCATTCCATTAGCCGTATTGATAATTTTTGCACCTGTTCATGACACTTCAATGATCTATGTATCTGAACCCGTAAGTCCCTTTGGACATCCACTGTTTTTAACATTTTACCATTTAGTTAGTGCCCTGTTCTATCCTTTTTTGTTCCAAAGTTGATGACCTCACATTTGTCTGCATTGAATTCCATTTGCTACAGTTTTGCCCATTCACCTAATCTATCAATATCCCTTTGTAATTTTATGTTTTCATCCACACTGCTTACAATGCCAGCAATCTTTGTCTCATCAGCAAACTTAGATATGAGACTTTCTATGCCTTCATCTAAGTCATTAATAAATATTGTAAATAATTGAGGCCCCAAGACAAATCCCTGCGGGATTCCACTAGTCACATCCTGCCAATGTGAGTACCTACCCATTATCCCTACTTTCTGTTCGCTTTCGCTCGGCCAATTTCCAAACCAAGTCCGTACTTTTCCCTCGATTCCATGGGCTTCTATCTTAGCCAACAGTCTCTTATGTGGGACCTTATCAAATGCCTTCTGGAAGTCCACATAAATAACACCCATAGACATTCCCCTGACCACTACTTTAGTCACCTCTTCAAAAAATTCAATCAGATTTGTCAAGCACGACCTACCTTTCACAAATCCATACTGGCTCTCTCTGATTAACTGAAAATTCTCGAGGTGTTCAGTCACCCTATCCTTAATTATAGACTCCAGCAATTCCCCCACAACAGATGTTAGGCTAACTGGTCTATAATTCTCCGGTTTCCCTCTCTTTCCTTTCTTAAAAAGCAGACTGACATGTGCAATTTTCCAAACTAGAGGGACAGTTCCTGAATCTAGAGAACTTTGAAAGATTATAGTTAGGGCATCTGCAATGTGCTCACGTTCTTCCTTTAAAACCCTGGGATGGAAACCATCTGGTCCTGGGGATTTGTCACTCTTTAGTGTTATTATTTTCTTCATTACTGTTGCTTTACTTATGTTAATTTTATCGAGTCCCTGTCCCCGATTCAATATAAGTTTTCTTGGGATTTCCGGCATGCTATCCTCGTTTTCTACTGTAAATACTGACGCAAATCTACCGGTCTCTTTTTACTGAACGGGACTGATCACACACTGGCACAGGAATCCCACTCCTGAAAAATTCACTTATTTAAATGATGTTTAGATTCAGTGAATTGGGATTTAATTCAATCCTCATCTGTTCTCCGCTCTCTCAGTTCAGTACTTTATTTTGGCAAGAACTCTAGTAGACGGGGGAATGTCAATGGATGTTATTTATATGGACTTCCAGAAGGCATCAAACGCCTTCTGGAAGTCCTGGACAACTAAAGAGGTAAGGGACAGTATAAGAAATAAGGAAAGGGCATAGAAAAAGGCAAAAAAATCACATGTCCTGGCGAATGGGAAAGATAGAAAGATCAACAAAGGGTCACAAAATAGATAGTAAGAGCGACAAAAAGAGAGTATGAAAAGAAACTTGCAAGGGATATCAAAACCAATACGACGAACTTGTAAAGTTATATTCGGAAAAACAGGGTGGTCAGGCGCAGTGTTGGCCCCTTAAAAACTGAAAGTGGGGATTTTGTCATTGACAACGCGGAAATGGCGGACATGTTGAATAATTACTTTGCGTCAGTATTTACAGTAGAAAAAGAGGATAGCATGCCGAAATCCCAAGAAAACTAATATTGAATCGGGGACAGGGACTCGCTAAAATAAACATACGTAAAGCAACAGTAATGAAGAAAATAATCGCACTAAAGAGTGACAAATCCCAGGACCAGTTGGTTTCCATGCCAGGGTTTAAAAGGAAGAACGTGAGCACATTGCAGATGCCCTAACTATAATCTTTCAAACTTTTCTAGATTGAGGAACTGTCCCTCTAGATTGGAAAATTGCACATGTCACTCCGCTTTCTAAGAAAGGAGAGAGAGGGAAACCAGGGAATTATAGACCGGTTAACCTAACATGTGTTGTGGGGACTGTGTCAGCTTTTTGGAGGAGGGTACTGTGTCGGATTTTGGGGTGAGGGGACGGGTTCAGGTTTCGGGTTAGGTTAGCTGCGTTAGATTTTGGGGAGATGGATATCTGTTTCAGATTTTGTGGGAGCGGAGCCGTGTCAGATTTTAGGGGCTGGGGACCGTGTCAGATTTGGGGCGAGGGGAATTTCAGATATTGGGGGAGAGGATTGGGTAAGATTTGGGTGGAGGTGTTCAGATATTGTGTGGGGGACAGTATCAGATTTTGGGCAAGGGGAGCTGTGTCCTATTTTGGGAGAGGGGACTGCAAGATTTTAGGGTGTAGGGGAGCTGTGTCAGATTTTGTGGATGATATTTACGGAGGTAGCAAAGAGCTGTAGTCATTCTGGGAGTCTCCAGTCTCTATGTACAGGGTCCAATGAGAATCAGTCAATGTATAAAGCGGTACCAAGGACTATAGATATTCAAGTCAGTATTTTCTGAGGGCTGTGGGTGTGAGTCAACATTTACAGGAGTACTAGAGATTGTATACATTCAAGCTGTTCCCAGTCTGTATCAGTATTTACAGGGGGCTGTGAGTGTGACTCAATATATAAAGAGGTAGCAATGACTGTAAGCATTCAGGCTGTACCCAGTCTATGTCAGTATTCACAGGGGCTTGTGGCAGTGACTCAATATTTATAGTGTTACGAGGCAGTATGCAAATTTAGACAGTCCACAGATTGTGTCAGGAAATCCAGAGGTGGTCAAATATTTTTTAAAGTATCCAGGGCGTTTATCATAGTCTGCAGGAATATTTTCAGGGTTATCCATAAATTGTGTGAATATTTAGAGTAGAATCCAAAGAGTGTACCATTATTTACAGGTAGATCCAGAGACTGCCCCAATATTTACACGAGGAACCATAGACTGGCCAATGTTGACATGGTATCCATAGATTGCACCAATATTAGCAGAATGCTCTCCAAAATGGTTCAGTTTCCATCTCCGAGTGTAAACCCAACCCTTCAGAAGTGGGTAGAAATTCTCTGAAATTAAAGGATTTCACTGAGAAATAATCTGCAATCTCTAAATGAAGCTGCTTTCCCTTCACATCAGTACCGTCAGGCTATGGGTTTCATAGTTTCTGTTCTACCAAACATTCATTAAAATAAAATACAGAGCTTTGCTTAAATACATGTTGTGCTATAAATATTGTTGAATTTAAGTTGGTTACTGAATCTGTTTGTTCATTGAGTGTAATTAATGTCAGTCTCAAAGGACTCTAATTGTGTCACCGGAGTGTTCCTCGCTGCTATTAATAAGTGACTACTTTCAATGTGTTATCCCATAGTGTCAGTGGGAGCATCATCTCCGGCACTAACAGGGACCAGTGGCTCTACAGAGAGGGAAAGAATAGATCGGAATCTGAGAAAAATGGAATGGAATATTCCAACAATGGTTCGGAATCCGAGAACAATAGATTGGAATGTGACAAAAATGCATCAGAATATAAGAGCAATAGATTCGGACAGTATATTCTGGATGTTTCAATATCTGAATGAGGATTATGATTATCTAGCATTAAAGTGGCGGATATATTTTACGCTTTTGGGTATACAAGTAATTTACTATCCCTTCCTCGCTGCTGTTGGTGTTACTGGTAAGTCTCTATATCCCGCTATTAATTCAATAGAATTTGTTTCACTGTATTACGGTCCTTATAATTCCCCGTCCTACACCAGTTGCTGTTGTTATTCCTGGTAAGTCTCCATATCCAGATATTAAATATTACAGAGGGATCCAGAGATGGTGGCATTATTTACAGGGGGTACAGAGACGGTGTTACTATTTACAGGGGATCCAGAGAAAGTAATATCATTTACAAGGTGCCCAGAGACGGTGATAATATTTACAGGAGATCCAGAGACTGTACTAACATTTAGAAGGGATATAGAGACGGAAATAATATTTATAAGGGATCGAGAGACGGTACTAATTATAACAAGGGATCCTGAGACGGTACTAATATTTACTGTGGATCCTGGTAGTTATATTTACAGGGGATCCAGTCATGGTATTTACAGGTGATGTGGAGATAGCACTGACATTTACAAGGGATCCAGACACGGTACCAATATTTACATCAGATCCATAGACACCACTAATATTTACATGGGTTCCAGATTCGGTAGTAATATTTACACGGGATCCAGAGATGTCACTAATATTTACAGGGGGATCCAGAGACGGTACTAATGTTTTAAGGGGATCCAGAGACGGTAATAATATATACAGAGGATCCACAGACAGCACCAATATTTAAAGGGGCTCCAGAGAGAATATTAATATTTACAGAGGATTCGGGGATAGCACTAATACTTACAGAGGGTCCAGAGACAGAACTAATACTTAGAGTGGATCCAGGGACGGTACTAATATTCACAGGGGGTCCAAAGACAGTACTAATATTTAAAGGGGATCAAGGAACAATATTAATATTTAGAGGGGATTCTGAGATGGTAATAATATTTACAGGAGGTTCAGATACGGTACTAATAATTGCAGGCCATCCAGAAACGGGTCTAACGTTTACTAGGTATCGAGAGGCGTTAGTAATATTTACAGTGGATGCAGAGATAGCACATATTTACGGTGGATCTAGCGACGGTACGAGTATTCACAGGGTGTCCAGCAATGGTATTAATATATACAGGTATCCAGAGATGGTATTAATATTTACAGAGGATACAGAGACAGTACTGATATTTACAGGGGATCCGGGGTAGTACTAATACTTACAGAGGTTCCAGAGACAGTACTAATGTTTAAAGGCGATCCAGAGACAGTACTAATAACTAAAGGGGATCAAGGGACGGTACTAATATTTAGAAGGGATCCGAAGGCGGTACTAATATTTACAGTGGATCCAGAGACACCACTAACTTTTACAGGGGATCCAGAAACGGTGATAATATTTACAGAGGATCCAGAGGCGGTACTGATATTTACAGTGAATCCAGAGACAGCACTTATATTTACAGGGGATGCAGAGAAGGTGATAATATTTTCTGAGAGATCCAGAGACATTATTAATATTTAGATGGGACCTAGAGTCAATTCTTATATTTACAGGGGATACAGACACAATACTAATATTTACAGGGGATACAGAGAAGTGTACAAATATTTACAATGGATCAATGTACTAACATTAACAGGTGATCCAGAGGTGGTACAAATGTTTACAGGTGATTCAGAGACGGTTATGATAATTACAGGGAATCCAGAGACGGTAATAATATGTACATCTGATCCAGAGATGTTACTAATGTCTACAGGGCGAAACAGAGACGGTACTAATATTTACAGGGGATCCTGAGACCATGCTAATATATACAGGAGATATAGAGTATTAATATTTACAGATAATCCAGATACGGTTCTGATATTTAATGGGGAACAAGAGACGTTACTAATATTTACAGGTTTCAAGAGACTGTACAACATTTACATCTGATATAGAGACGTTAGTAATATTTACAGGAGATCCAGAGGCAGGACTAATATTTACAGTAGATCCAGAGACGCTACTAATATTTACAGCGGATCCAGAGACGGTGCTAATAATTACAGGGCATCCAAAGACTTTACCAAAATTTACAGGGGGTCAGGGACGGTATTAATATATAGACGGGATCCAGAGAGGGTATTAATATTTACAGGGGCTGCAGGGACGGGACAAACATTTGGAGGGGATCCAGAGACGGTACTCAAAATAACAGAGGATCTGGATATGGAACTAATACTGACAGATGTTCCAGAGACGGTATCAATGTTTACAGTGGATGCAAATGCAGTATTGATATTAAAGAGGATCCAGTGACGGTTCTAATATTTACTAGGGATCCTGAGATGGAAGTAATTTGTACAGGGGATGCAGAGACGGTACCACTATTTACAGGGGACCCAGAGACAGTGATAGTATTTAACCTGGATCCGGATATTTATATTACAGGGGAACCAGGGACAGCACTAACATTTAATGGGATCCAGTGACGGCACTAATATTTACAGGGGATCCTGAGACGGTACTAATTTTTACAGGGGATCCTGATAAATTACTAATGCTTACAGTGAATCTGGTAATAATATTAACAAATGATTCTGAGACGGGTATGATATTTATAGGTGTTCCAGAGGTGGTTCTAATATTTACAGGTCATCCAGAGACGTTACCAATATTTAAGGGGGTTCAGGGACGTACTAATATTCACATTGGATCCAGAAATGGAAATAGTATTTACTGTGGTTCCTGGTAAACATATTTACAGGGGATCCAGAGACAGCACTAACATTTAATAGGATCTAGGGACGGCACAATATTGACACGGGATCCTGAGGTGGAGCTAATATTTACAGGGGAACCAGATAAGGTACTAATATTTACAATGGGACCTGGTACTAATATTAACATGGAATCCTGAGATGGGCATGATATTTGTAAGTTATCCAGAGACAGTTCTAATATGTTCAGGCAATCCAGAGACGGTACTAATATCTACAGGAGTTCCAGAGACAACACTAATATTCAAGGGGATCCGGGGATAGTACTAATATTTACAGGGAATCCTGAGATAGTACTAATATTTAAAGGGAATCCTGAGATAGTACTAATATTTACAGGGAATCCTGAGATAGTACTAATATTTACAGGGGTGCAGAGAAGGTTCTAATATTTACAGGAGATACAGAGACGGGTCTGGTATTTACAGCGGATCTAGATTCTGTACTAATATTTACATCGATTCCAGAGACGCTACTAAAATTTACAGGGGGTCCAGTGACGGTATTAACATATATAGGGCATCCAGAGATGGTACTACTATTTACAGTGGACCCAGAGACGGTACTAATATTTACAGGGGAACCAGAGACTGTACAATTATTTACAGCTGATCCATAGACGGTTCTCTTATTTACAGGTGATCCAGAGATGGTATTAATATTGCAGTGGCTCCTGAGATGGTACTAATATTTACAGGAAATGCAGAGATTGTACTATTATTTACAGGTGGTCCAGAATCGTTACTAATATTTACAGGGGAATCCAGAGATGCTATTAATATATAAAAAGGATCCAGATAGGGTACTAATATTTACAGAGGTCCAGAGAGGGTCCTAATATTTATATGTTGTCCAGAGACATACCTGATATTTCGATGTGATCCAGAGAAGGGTCCGATATTTGCAGGGGATCCAGAGACTGTACTAATATTTACTGGACATCCAGAGACGGTATTAATAAATATAGAGGAACCAGAGATTGTAGTAATATTTTCAGTTGATCCAGAGGCAGTGCAACATTTACAGGGGAACTGGAGGTAGTAATTATACTTACAGAGCATCCGGCGTTAGTACTAATGCTTACAGAGGGTCCAGGCACAGAATTAATGTTTGCAGGGATCCAGAGACGTTACTAATAATTAAAGTGGATCAAGGGATGGTGTTAATATATACAGGGGATCCAGAGACGGTACTAATATTGACAGAGGGACCAGAGGCATAATTAATATTTATTGGTGAACCACAGGCGGTCCTGATATTTACAGATGTTCCAGAGACGGTATTAATATTTACAGTGGATCCTGAGACGGTACTAACCTTTACAGGGGTCCAGAGGAAATACGACTTTTGACAGGGGATCCAGAGACGGTAATAAAATTTACAGGTGATCCGCAAACGTTTCTATTATTTACAGGGTTGCCAGAGACGGTACCAATATTTACAGGGGCTCCACAGACGATATTAATATATAGAGGGGAATCATAGATGGTCCTAATAATTACAGGGGGACCAGAGGCATTACTAATATTTAGAGGGGAGCCAGTGACTGCACTAATATTTACTGGTATTCCAGAGACGGTATATTAATATTTACAAGGGATCCAGAGAGGGTATTAATATTTACAGGGGCTGCAGGGACGGTACTAATAATTAGAGGGGATCCAGATACGGTACCAATGTGTGCAGGCGATCTGGACATAGAATTAATACTTATAGAGGTTCCAGAGATGGTACCGATGTTTACAGTGGATCCAGAGACGGGACAAAAACTTACGGGTGTCCAGAGACAGTAGTAATAATTAAACGGGATCCAGGGACGGTTCTAATATTTACTGTGGTTAATGAGATGAAACCAGTATTTACAGGGGATGCAGAGATGGTATTAAAATTTACAGAGGATCCAGAGAAAGCACTAATACTTACAATGATCCAGAGACGTAACTAATCTTTACACTGGATCCAGAGACGGTATTAATATTTACAGGTGATCCAGAGACGGCATTAATATATAGAGGGGAATAAGGGACGGTACTGGTATTTACAGGTGGACCAGAGACGGTACGAATATTTACAGGTGACCCACAGACGGATATAATATTTACAGTAAATCCAGAGACGGTGCTATTTTTTACAGGGGGATCAAAGACGGTACTAATATTTACAAGTGTTCCAGAGACGTTATTAATATATACAAGGGATGCAGGGAGCGTATTAATATTGAAAAGATTGCAGAGTTGGCATTAATATTTAGAGAGCACCCAGAGACGGTACTAATGTTTACAGGGGATCCAGAGACACTACTAATATTTACAAATGATCCAGAGGCGGTACTAATATTAGCAGTGGATCCAGAGATGGTAATATTGTTTACCCATGGATCCTGCTACTAATATTTAAAGGGGATCTTGAAATAACACTGACATATAATGCGATCCAGGGACGGCACTAATATTTACAGGGGATGTTAAGGCGGTACTAATATTTACATTGTATCCATATAAGGTCCTTATATTTATAATGGATCCTGGTGCTAATATTAACAGGTGAGTGTGATGGGTGTGATATTTATAGTTGATCCAAATACGATTCTAACATCTACAGGTAATCCAGAGACTGTACTAATATTGAGTAATAATTACAGGGGATCCAGAGACGTTACTAATATTTAGATGGGGGCCACGGACGGTACTAATATTTATAGGTGATCCAGAGATTGTTTGTATATTCACAGTTGATCCAGAGTCGGATTTGATATTTACAAGGGATCCAGAGAAGGTAATAATATTTACATCTGATCCAGAGTTGTTACTAATATTTACAGGGGTATCCAGAGATGGTAGTAATATTTACATGTGATCCAGAGAAGGATCTGATAATTACAGGGGATCAAGAGACAGTACTTACAATTACAGGCTACCCAGACTCGGATCTGATATTTACATGAGATCAGATACGGTACTAATATTTACAGAGGGATCCAGAGACGGTACTAACGTTAACAGTGGATCCAGAAACGGTACTTACATTTACATGGTATCCAGTGGCAATACTAACATTTACAGTGGATCAAGAGGAGGCACTAATATTTACAGGGGATACAGAGACGATGACAATAATTACCGGGGATCCAGAGGCAGCACTAACATTTAATGGAATCCTGGAATGGAACTGCGATTCACATGGTATCCTAAAATGTTACTAATATTTACAGTGGATGCTGGTATTTATATTTACAGGTGATACAGTGGTGGTTCTGATATTTACAGGGCTTCCAAATTGCGGTACTAATATTTAAAGCGATCCAGAGACGGTACTAATAATTACAGGGGATCCAGAGAAGTTTCTAACATTTACAACAGGGCCTGAGACAGTGCTAACATATACATAGGATCCAGGGACGGTATTAATATATGCAGGGTATCCAGAGATGGGACTAATATTTACAGAAGATCCAGAGACATTACGAATATTTACATCGGATGCAGAGACGCTACTAATATTTACAGGGTTTCCAGAGACGGTCGTAATATTTACACGGGATCCAGAAATGTTACTAATATTTACAGGAAATCCAAAGTGGGCACTACTATTTACAGGGGATCCAGAGACTGTATTCATAATTTCAATGGGACCTGAGACGCAACAATATTTTGTAGGGGATACAGAGAAGGTACTAATATTCACAGAAGATCCAAAGACGTAACGAATATTTATATCGGATGCAGAGACGCTACTAATAATTACAGGGACTCCAGAGACGGTACTAATGTTCAGAGGGGATCCAGAGGCGGTACTAATATTTACACGGGGCTGCAGAGACGGTACTAATATTACAGGGGATCTAGAGACTGTACTAATATTTGCATAGGATTCAGAGACAACACTAACATTTAATGGGATCGCGGCACGGTACTAAGATTTACAGGGGATCCTGAGACGATAATAATATTTAAAGGGGATCAAGAGAAGGTAGTAATATTTACAGTGCATCCTGGTACTAATATTTACCGGGGATTCAGTGAATCTGCTAACATTTACAGGTGATCCAGAGACGGTCCTGAAATTTACAGGGCATCCAGAGACAGTACAATATTTCCAGGGTATCCAGCGGCAGTATTAACATTTACAGTGGATCTAGGGACAGCACTAATATTTACAGGGGTTACAAACACAGTGATAATATTTACTGGCGATCCAGGGACAGTGCTAATATTTACACGGTATCCATAGACAATATTAATTTTTACAAGGGATCCAGAGACAGAACTAACAGTTTATGGGATCCATGCAGAGCACTATGATTTACAGGGTATCCTAAGACGTTGCTAATATTTACAGGGGATACCGAGAAGTTACTAATATTTACAGTGACTCCTGGTATTAATATCAACAGGGAATTAAGAGGCGGTACTCATATTTTCATGTAATACAGGGACGGTTTTGATATCTACAGGGGATCCACAGACGATACTAATATTTAAAGAGGATCCAGGGACTTTTCTGCTATTCACAGGGGAGCCTGAGATGGTATTAATAGTTACAATGGATCCAGTGCTGCTACTAATATTACAGGTGATCCAGAGATGTTACTGATATTTACAAGGCATTCAGAGACGGTGTTAATATTAACAGCGGATCCACAGATGGTACTAATATTTACAGAGTATCCAGTGGCAGTATTAATATTTACAGTGGATCCAGAGACAGCACTAATATTTACAGGGGATGCAGGGACAGCTCTAACGTTTAATGTAATCCAGAGACGGTTTTAAGATTTACAGGGTATCGTAAGATGTTACTTATATTTACAGGGGATCCAGTGAAGTTATTAACATTTACAGTGCATCCTTGTACTAATATTTATGGGGGATCCAGAGAGAGATCCTGGGTCAAAATCCTGGAACTCCCTTCCTAACAGCACTGTGGGGGAACCGTCACCACATGGACTGCAGCGGTTCAAGAAGGCGGCTCACCACCACCTTCTCAAGGGCAATTAGGGATGGGCAATAAATGCCGGCCTCGCCAGCGACGCCCACATCCCATGAACGAATAAAAAAAGAACTAATATTTAAAGGTGATCCAGGGACGGTTCTAAGGGACCCTGAGATGGTAGTAGGATTAGCGGGGTATTATCCAGAGACGGTATTAATAATTACAGGTGATACAGATAAAGTACTAATATTTACAATGGATCCAGAAGCAGCGCTAATATTTTCAGGGGATCCAGCGATGGTAAGAATATTTACTGGGGATTCAAAGACAACATTAACAGTTAATGGGATACAGGGACGTTACTAAGATTTCCAGGGGGTCCTGAGGTGATACCAGTATTTACAGGGGATCCAGATACTGTACTATTATTTACTGTGGATCCAGAGACGGTAATAACATTTACAAGGGGTCCAGAGACAGTAATAATATTTGAAGGGGAGCCTGAGACGGTAATGATATTTACAGGGGATCCAGATACGGAACTAATATTTACCATTGATCCAGTGAAGGTACATATATTTACAGGATACCCAGAAACGGTGCTAATATTTACAGGGAATCCGTAGAGGGTACTAATAATTACAGGAGATCCAGGGAGCGAGCTAATAATTACAGTGCATCCAGAGAAGGATTCAATGACGGTACTATTACTTACAGGGGATTCTGAGATGGTACTAATATTTGCAGGAGGTCCAGAGAACGTACTAACATTTTCAGGTGATCCAGGGACAGTACCAATATTTATAGGGGATCCAGAAACGGTACTAACAATTACATGGAATCCAGAGATGGTACTAATATTTAGAGGGGATCAAGGGAGGGCACTAATATTTTCGGGGTATCCAGAGATTGAATTAATATTTACAGGAGGTCCAGAGAAGTAGCATTATTTTCACGGGATCTAGAGACGGTAGAAATATTTACAGGATATACAGAAAGGGTACTAACAATTGCAGTGGAATCAGAGACTGTGCTAATATTTACAGTGGACTCAAAGGTGGTACTAATATTGACAGGGGATCCAGAGACAGTAATAATATTTTTAGGGGTTCCAGAGATTGCATTAACGTTTGCAGACGATCCAGAACCGCTGGAATATTTATAATGGATCCAAAGGCGGTAGCTTTGCTTATAGGGGATTCAAAGACGGTACTAATATTTACAAGAAGCCCTGAGACTGTATTAATATTTAAAGGGGATCCATAATCGGTAGTACTATTTGCAGGGCATCCAGGGAGAGAACTAATAATTATAGGAAATCCAGAGACCGCTCTAATATTTACATGTGATTCAGGGATGGCATTATTATTTACTGACGATCCAGAAACATCACTAATATTTTCTGGTGATCGCGGGACAGTACTAATATTTGTAATGGATTCAGTGATGGTACTAGTACTTACAGCGGATCCTGAGATGGCACTAATATTTACAGGAGATCCAGGGACAGTATTACTATTTATAGGGGTCCAGTGACGGTATTAATATTGACAAGTGATCCATAGATAGTTCTATTTTTACAGGGCATCCAGAGACGGTGCTTATCATTACTGGGGATCCAGTGACAGTGCTAATATGTACAGTAGCCCAGAGGCGGTGCTAACATCACAGGGGATCCAGATATTCTACTAATATATATATATAGGGGAACTAATGACGTCGATATTATTTGCCAGTGATCCAGAGACAATATTAGTATTTACAGGGTATCCAGTGAGTGTGCTAATAATTACAGTGTCCCAGAGATGGTACTAACATCACAGGTGATCCGGGTATTCTACTAATGTATTCAGCGGATCTAGTGGCGGCACAATTATTTACAGGTGATCTAGAGACAATACTAATATTTACATGGTATCCAGAGACAGTACTAATAATTACAGTGGATACATAGGCCGTATTACTATTTAAGCGGGATCCAGTGATGTTACTAATGTTTACAGGGGATCCACAGACGGCTCTAATATTTCCATGGGATTCAGGGACGGTACCAATATTTACTGGCGAGCTAGAGACATTACTAATATGTTTAGGTGTTCCCAGGGCAATACCATTATTTAAAGTGGATCCATTGATGGTTCTAATAATTACAGGTGATCCTGAGATGGTACTAATATTTACAGGACATCCAGAGACATTACTAATATTTCAGGTGATCCAGGGACAGTAGAAATATTTATAGGGAATACGAGACGGTACGAATAATTACACTGGATCCAGAGATGGCACTAATAATTGGAGGGGACCAAGAGAGGGCTCTAATATTTACAGGGGTTCAGAGACCGTAGCAATGCTAACATGGGATGGGCAGGCGGTACTAATATTTACAGAGGATCCAGAGATGGCACTAATATTTACAGCGGATCCAGAACTGTGATAATAATTACAGAGGATCCAGAGAGTGAACTAATATTTACAGAAGCGCCAGAGAAGCAGTGTTATTTTCAGGGGATCTAGACAAGGTACACATATTTACAGGATATCCAGAAACGGAACTAATAATTGCAGGCGAACCAGAGGCGGTGCTAATACTTTCAGTGGATCCATTGAAGGTATCACTATTTACAGGGGGTCCAGAGATTCTACAAATATTTACAAGGGATCCATAGACGGTACTAATGTTAACAGGGGATCCAGAGATGGTACTGATAATTACTGTGGATCCGGTGAGAGTACTAATGTTTAAGTGGGATCCAGTGATGGTACTAATATTTACAGGAGGTCCAGAGAACGTACTAACATTTTCAGGTGATCCAGGGACAGTACCAATATTTATAGGGGATCCAGAAACGGGACTAACAATTACATGGAATCCAGAGATGGTACTAATATTTAGAGGGGTTCAAGGGAGGGCATTAATATTTTCGGGGTATCCAGAGATTGAATTAATATCTACAGGAGCTCCAGAGAAGTAGTATGATTTTCACGGGATCTAGAGACGGTAGAAATATTTACAGGATATACAGAAAGGGTACTAACAATTGCAGTGGAATCAGAGACGGTGCTAATAATTACAGTGGACCCAAAGGTGGTACTAATATTGACAGGGGATCCAGAGACAGTAATAATACTTTTAGGGGTTACAGAGATTGCATTAACGTTTGCAGACGATCCAGAAACGCTGGAATATTTATAATGGATCCAAAGGCGGTACCTTTGCTTTTTTTTTTATTCGTTCACGGGATGTGGGCGTCGCTGGCAAGGCCGGCATTTATTGCCCATCCCTAATTGCCCTCGAGAAGGTGGTGGTGAGCCGCCTTCTTGAACCGCTGCAATCCCTGTGGTGACGGTTCTCCCACAGTGTTGTTAGGAAGGGAGTTCCAGGATTTTGACCCAGTGACAATGAAGGAACGGCGATATATTTCCAAGTCGGGATGGTGTGTGACTTGGAGGGGAACGTGCAGGTGGTGTTGTTCCCATGCGCCTGCTGCCCTTGTCCTTCTAGGTGGTAGAGGTCGCGGGTTTGGGAGGTGCTGTCGAAGAAGCCTTGGCGAGTTGCTGCAATGCATCCTCTGGATGGTGCACACTGCAGCCACAGTGCGCCGGTGGTGAAGGGAGTGAATGTTTAGGGTGGTGGATGGGGTGCCAATCAAGCGGGCTGCTTTATCTTGGATGGTGTCGAGCTTCTTGAGTGTTGTTGGAGCTGCACTCATCCAGGCAAGTGGAGAGTATTCCATCACACTCCTGACTTGTGCCTTGTAGATGGTGGAAAGGCTTTGTGGAGTCAGGAGGTGAGTCACTCGCCGCAGAATACCCAGCCTCTGACCTGCTCTCGTAGCCATGGTATTTATATGGCTGGTCCAGTTAAGTTTCTGGTCAATGGTGACCCCCAGGATGTTGATGGTGGGGGATTCGGCGATGGTAATGCCGTTGAATGTCAAGGGGAGGTGGTTAGACTCCAGGTGGTTAGGAGGTGGTTTTAGGGGATTCAAAGACGGTACTAATATTTACAAGAAGCCCTGAGACTGTACTAATATTTAAAGGGGATCCATAATCGGTAGTACTATTTGCAGGGCATCCAGGGAGGGAACTAATAATTATAGGAAATCCAGAGACCGCTCTAATATTTACATGTGATTCAGGGATGTCATTATTACTTACTGACGATCCAGAAACATCACTAATATTTTCTGGTGATCCCGGGACAGTACTAATATTTGTAATGGATTCAGTGATGGTACTAGTACTTACAGCGGATCCTGAGATAGCACTAATATTTACAGGAGATCCAGGGACAGTATTACTATTTATAGGGGTCCAGGGACGGTATTAATATTGACAAGTGATCCATGGATAGTTCTATTTTTACAGGGCATCCAGAGACGGTGCTTATCATTACTGGGGATCCAGTGACAGTGCTAATATGTACAGTAGCCCAGAGGCGGTGCTAACATCACAGGGGATCCAGATATTTTACTAATATATATATATAGGGGAACTAATGACGTCGATATTATTTGCCAGTGATCCAGAGACAATATTAGTATTTACAGGGTATCCAGTGAGTGTGCTAATAATTACAGTGTCCCAGAGATGGTACTAACATCACAGGTGATCCGTGTATTCTACTAATGTATTCAGCGGATCTAGTGGCGGCACAATTATTTACAGGTGATCGAGAGACAATACTAATATTTACATGGTATCCAGAGACAATACTAATAATAACAGTGGATACATAGGCCGTATTACTATTTAAGCGGGATCCAGTGATGTTACTAATGTTTACAGGGGATCTACAGATGGCTCTAATATTTCCATGGGATTCAGGGACGGTACCAATATTTACTGGCGAGCTAGAGACATTACTAATATGTTTAGGTGTTCCCAGGGCAATACCATTATTTACAGTGGATCCATTGATGGTTCTAATAATTACAGGTGATCCTGAGATGGTACTAATATTTACAGGACATCCAGAGACATTACTAATATTTCAGGTGATCCAGGGACAGTAGAAATATTTATAGGGAATTCGAGACGGTACGAATAATTACACTGGATCCAGAGATGGCACTAATAATTGGAGGGGACCAAGAGAGGGCTCTAATATTTACAGGGGTTCAGAGACCGTAGCAATGTTAACATGGGATGGGCAGGCGGTACTAATATTTACAGAGGATCCAGAGATGGCATTAATATTTACAGTGGATCCAGAAATGTGATAATAATTACAGAGAGTGAACTAATATTTACAGAAGCGCCAGAGAAGCAGTGTTATTTTCAGTGGATCTAGACAAGGTACACATATTTACAGGATACCCAGAAACGGAACTAATAATTGCAGGCGAACCAGAGGCGGTGCTAATACTTTCAGTGGATCCATTGAAGGTATCACTATTTACAGGGGGTCCAGAGATTCTACAAATATTTACAAGGGATCCATAGACGGTACTAATGTTTACAGGGGATCCAGAGATGGTACTGATAATTACTGTGGATCCGGTGAGAGTACTAATGTTTAAGTGGGATCCAGTGATGGTACTATTATTTACGGAGGATCCAGAATCAGTACTCATATTGAAGAGGCATTCAGTGATGGTACTAATATTTACAGGTGGTCCAGAGACAGTACTAATAGATTCATGTGATCCAGAGACGGTACTAATATTTACAGGGGGTCCAGTGACGGTAGTAATATTTACAGAGGATACCGGGTCGGCACTAATATTTATAGATGATCCGGGGAAGTTACAAATGATTGCCGGGATCCAGAGAATGATCTAATAGTTAAGCGGGATCCGGTGATGTTTACACTAATGTTTACAGTGGATCCTGACATGATATTAATATTTACAGGGTATCCAAAGACGGTAATAATATTTTCAGGCGATCCAGGGACTGTGTTAATATTTGCTGGTGATCCAGAGACCGTACTAATGTTTACAAGGGATCCAGAGACGGCACTAATAATTACAGGTGGTTCAGAGATGGTACTAATATTTTTAGGCGATCCAGAGACTGTACTAATATTTACAGGAAGTTCCAGAGAAGGTAATAGTATTTACATTTGATCCAGAGAAAGTTCTAACATTTACAGGGGATTCAGAGATGGTGCTAATAATACAGTCGAATCCAGAGAAAGTTCTAATATTTACAGGGGTTCCAGAGATGGTACTATTGTTGATAGGAGATACAGAGGGACTATTAATATATACACGTGATCGCGAGACGAAACTAATATATACAGTAGTTACGGAGGATGTGATAATGTTTACCGGGCATCCAAAGGTAGGTACTAATATTTACGGTGGATCCAGAGACGGTACTAATAATTATTGGGGATCCAGAGATGCTGCTAATATTTACAGGATGTCCAGTGACACTACTAATATTTGCAGAGGACCCAGAGACCTTACTAATAGTTACAGGGGAGCCAAAGACAGTACTAATATTTACAAGGGTCTGGGGATGATATTAATATTTACAGGGGATCCAGAAATGGTACTAATATTGACACGGGATCCGGAGACCATTCTAATGTTCATAGGGTATCCAGAGATCGCATTAATATTTACAGAGGATCCAGAGATGCTAATAATATTTTCAGGGGATTCAGGCACTGTACTAATATTTAATGGAGATCCAGAGACGTTGCTAATATTCACAGGGGATCCAGAGGTTGTACTAATATTGACAGGGGGTCCAGACGCTGTACTAAATTAACAGGGAATCCAAAGGCAGTACTAATATTTAGAGGGATCCAGAGACGTTACTAATATTTACAGTGCATCCATTGATGCTACTGATATTTACAGGGGATCCAGAGACGGTGCGACTATTGACAGGGGTCCAGAAATGGAACTAATATTTACACTGGTTCCAGAGGTTGTACGAATGTTTACATGGGTTCCAGAAACAGTGCTAATTTTTAAAGTGGAGCCAGAATTGTTACTAAAATTTGCGGAGGATCCAGAGACGGTACTAATATTTACAGGGGGATCCACAGTCGGTATTAATATTTACAGGGGATCCAGAGACGTTACTAATATTTATAAGGGACCCAGAGACAGTACTATTATGCATAGGGTATCCAGAGACAATACTAGTATTTGGAGAGGATCGAGACACGGTCCTAATATTTATAGAGTGCCAGAGTCGGTACTAATATTCACAGAGGAACCAGCGACGGAACTAATATTTACAGGGATGCAGAGACGTTACTAATATTTACAGGGGGTCTAAAGAAGGTATTAATATTTACAGGGTGTTCAGAAACTGTACGGATATTTAGAGGGGATCCAGAGACAGTACCGCAAGTTACAGGGGATCCCAGGCTGACATTTAATTTCTGTGTTCATTTCCCTTCCTTACAGTTAACGTAATGACGATTGTGATCCTGTCTCGGGGAAAGTGCGGTCTCTCCAAATGTGTCACTCGCTATCTGGTGGCGATGGCAGCGGGAGATCTAATGGTTGTTATCATCGATCTGATACTCAGGCATATACCAATTGTTTTTGAGAGACAGTTTGATTTCCTGAAGTCCATTCCCCTGTGTAATATCCACGCAGCCCTGCTTTTCGCAGCCACAGACTGTTCTGTCTGGTTCACCGTCACTTTCACCTTTGATCGATTTGTGGCCATTTGTTGTGAGAAGCTGAAAACTAAATATTGCACCGAGAAAACGGCGGCTGTAGTTCTGGGAACAGTGAGTGTACTGAGCTGTTTGAAGAACATTTTCTGGTACTTTATGTTCACAGGTGAATTTACGCTTGTGAACATCCCTTGGTTTTGTTGGATAACACGCGGTGTTCTGGATTCACTGGTGTGGCCAGTAATCGAACTCCTTTATTATGCCCTCACCCCTTTTGTTCCATTTGTTCTGATTCTGCTGCTCAATGCTTTCACTATCAGACACATTTTAGTGGCCAGCAGGGCCCGGAGAAGACTGCGGAGCCACAGCAGTAGGGAGAGTTCTGGAGACCCAGAGATGGAGAGCCGAAGGAAATCCATCATTTCACTGTTTGTCATCTCAGGAAACTTTATACTGTTATGGGCGCTGTTCATGGTGTATTCTATATCGAACCGGATGCGGTGGTTGGGATATTATTCTCTGTATCTACCTGATTTTATACAAGAACTGGGATTCATGCTCCAGCTCCTGAGTTGCTGCACAAACACTTGTATTTATGCCGTGACACAGACTAAATTCAGAGAGGAGCAGAAGAATGTGGTGAAATATCCCTTTACTGCAATTATTAAATATATGAAATAATGAGAAGAACTGACGATTTTCAAAGAACAGAGTCCGTTCTGTGACACTTGTGGTATGATTTTAACCTGGAAAAATTGGTTGGTTGCGGCGGGCGGTGGGGCGGGGGGGTTGTGTAGTAAAAATTGCAAAAATCTAAAACCTGCCCCATACCCTCCCGTTTCTGGTTTTCACAGAGACGGGACTAGGGGCGGGCGACCAGCCTCCTCTCCAGAGGCGTCGGGCATTTAAGCTTCAGGGAGGCTGCAGGTTTCCATTTAAAATGATTTTGTGTTTTTTATCCCCTGGGTGCCGGGATTCCCGGCCCTTCTCCTTCATACCAATTGAGAGGAGGTGAGAAGGCCCGGAACAGCAGATAAGTGCCTTAATAGCACAGCTTGTGAGCCTGAAAGAGCAGGGTTGCTTCTCCCAGGCCCAACAAGCCTACCTGCAGTGACCTTCCCCCCACAACGATCTCCGAACCCCTCCATAATTTCCGAACCCCAAGTTCTCCGAACCCCTCCACGATTTCCGAAGCCCCCACGATCTCATAGAATCATAGAAAATTCACGGCACAGAAGGAAACCATTCGGCACATGCCGAAAATGAGCCACCCAGCTTAATCCCACTTTCCAGCAATTGGTCCGGAGTCTTGTCGGTCACGGCACACCAGGTGCACATCTACGTACTTTTTCAATGAGTTGAAGGTCTCTGCCTCTTCCACCCTTTCAGGCTGTGAGTTCCAGACCCCCACCACCCTCTGGGTGAAAAAAAAAACCTCAGCTAATCTCTAACCCTTCTACCAATCACTTTAAATCTATGCCCCCTGGTTATTGACCTCTCTACTAAGGGACATATATCCTTCCTATCCACTCTAGCTAGGCTCCTCATAATTTTGTACACCTCAATTATATCTCCCCTCAGCCTCCTCTGTTCCAAAGAGAACAACCCCAGCCTATCCAATCTTTCCTCATAATTAAAATTATCCAGTCCTGAAAACAACCTTGTAAATCTCCTCTGCACCCTCTCGAGTGCAATTACATCATTCCTTGAAAGTGGTGACCATAATTGTATGCAGCACTCAAGCTGTGTCCTAACTAGTGTTTTATACAGTTCTAGCATAGCCTCCCTGCTTTTAGATATTATGCCTCAGCTAATGAAGGAAAGTATTACCAATGCCTTCTTAACCTCCTTATCTACCTGTCCTGCTACCTTCAGGGGTCTGTGGACATGCACTCCATGGTCCCTCACTACCTCTCAGTATCCTTTCATTTATTGTATACTCCCTTGCCTCGTTTGCCCTCCCCAAATGCATTACCCCAGACTTCTCCGGATTGAATTCAATTTGCCACTTTTCTGCCCACCTGACCAGTCCATTGATATCTTGCTGCAGTCTACAGCTTTCCTCCTCACTATCAACCACATGGCCATTTTTTGCATCATGTGCAAACTTCTTAATCATGGCCCCTACATTTACGTCCAAATCATTAATATATATCACAAAAAAACTAAAGGCCTTGTACTGAGCACTGCGGAACCCCACTGGAAACAGCCTTCCAGTGAAAAAAAATCTCCAACCACCCCCCCCTCCCCCGCGACACCCCGATGACTGACACCGCCCATGATCTCCGACCGACCCCCCCCCCACCCCCCACGATGCCCCCCGACCCACTGCTGATGACGCCCCCATTCAAAACCTCTTTTCACGCCCTCTTCCCTGTCGTGGGGAACCGGAAAAAAAAGACACCCTGACATCAAAATCGTAAGGACGTCCTGGGAATCCGTATTTCCGTGTTTCCCGTCAGGAATACCGCCCCCCCCCCCCCCCCCCCCCCACCGCCACCCCTCACACTTCCTGGCTCCGGGCTAAATTCATGCCCATCAACTCTGATCCTCCTCCAGGCCGTGGTGCTGCAAATACCGTGTATTCTGAAATCACTGAAATCTTTATAACCTGAGGCTACTGATAAACACGGCCCACACCGTTTCTCAAAGTTTATTTATCAAGAAAATACAAGTTGTAAAATAAAATGTCGCTACTAATTGCACCAAATGTTTAACCATACTGGAGAACTTAAAAGTAATAAAATGAACAACATAAGAAATAGGAGTAGGAGTCGGCCACATGGCCACTCGATCCTGTTCCACCATTCAATAAGATCATGGCTGATCATCGACATCAACTCCACTTCCTTTCCCGATCCCCATATTCCTTGATTCCACTAGAATCACAAAATCTGTCGATCTCCGCCTACAATATTTTCAATGACTGAACATCCACAGCACTTTGGGGTTGAGAATTCCCAAAGATTCACAACCCTCCGAGTGAAGCAGTTCCTCCTCATTAAATTGCCGACCCCTTATCCTGCGACTATGCCCCCTAGTTCCAGACTCTTGAGCCATGAGTAACAACCTTTCAGAATTTATCCTGTCAAGTCCCGCCAGAAGTTTATATGTTTCGAAGAGATCACCTCTCATTCTTTTAAACTCCGGAGAGTATAGGCACATTCAACTCAACCGCTTTTCATTAAACAATCCTTTCATACCAGGAATTAATCCAATGAACCTTTGTTGCACCACCTCCAAGGCAAGTATATCCTTCCTTACATAACGAGTCCAAAACTGTACAGAGAACTCCAGGGGAGCTCTCAAAAAAGCCCTGTACAATTGCAGTAAGATTTCTTAAATAGGTACTCCAAACACTTGAAATAAATGTGCTGGTGATCAGAGTGATGAAGGGGCTGGAGGTAGAGAAGATAACGGACTGTCCACATTCTTTCCCTCACATACCCCTGGTTAGAGCATTGAGTGGTGAATAAAACACTGTCTCCCCGACAAACACCCCTGGGGAGAGCCGTGAGAAGTAAAGTCCACACTTCTCATCCCACACATTACGGAGGAGAGCAGTGAGTAGTAAAGTAGTCCACAATATCGCCGCCCAAACAGCCCTGGGGAGAGCAGGGAGTAGTAAAGTCCACATTCTCTCCCCACACACAACGCTGGGGAGAACAGTGAGAACAAAGTCCACTCTTTCTCCCACACAAACCCCTGGGCAGAGCAATGATAAGTAATGTCCACAGTCTCGCTCCACTTAACTGGACCAGCCACATAAATACTGTGGCTACAAGAGCAGGTCAGAGGCTGGGTATTCTGCGGCGAGTGACTCACCTCCTGACTCCCCAAAGCCTTTCCACCATCTGCAAGGCACAAGTCAGGAGTGTGATGGAATACTCTCCACTTGCCTGGATGAGTGCAGCTCCAACAACACTCAAGAAGCTCGACACCATCCAAGATAAAGCAGCCCGCTTGATTGGCACTCCATCTACCACCCTAAACATTCACTCCCTTCACCACCGGCGCACTGTGGATGCAGTGTGTACCATCCACAGGATGCACTGCAGCAACTTACCAAGGCTTCTTCGACAGCACCTCCCAAACCCGCGACCTCTAACACCTAGAAGGACAAGAGCAGCAGGCACATGGGAACAACACCACCTGCACATTTCCCTCCAAGTCACACACCATCCCGACTTGGAAATATATCGCCGTTCCTTCATTGTTGCTGGGTCAAAATCCTGGAACTCCCTTCCGAACAGCACTATGGGAGAACCGTCACCACACGGACTGCAGCGGTTCAAGAAGGCGGCTCACCACCACCTTCTCGAGGGCAATTAGGGATGGGCAATAAATGCCGGCCTCACCAGCGACGCCCACATCCCATGAACGAATACAAATAAATAAGATGTATTTTAGAGGAAGCAAGATAAACACATGAGGGAGAAAGCAATAGATGGATATGTTGACAGGGGTTAGATAAAGTAGGGAGGGTGGAGGCTCATGTCGAGCATAAACACTGTCATGGGGTGTAGAGTGTGAACTTTATTACTCATTGCTCTCCGCAGGGTTGTATGGGCGAGAGAGTGTGGACTTCACTACTCACTGCTCTCCTCAGGGGTATGTTCGGGGAGAGCACATGGACTTTACTATTCAGTGTTCCCCAGGTTTGTGCGTTGGGAGTAGATTGTCAGATTTACTACTCATTGGTGGGGAGAGAGTGTGGACTTCACTGCTCACTACTCTTCCTAGCGGTGTGTGGGGACTTCGTTATTACGCACTGCAGTGAATAGTAATGCCAAAATTAACCCCCCACCCCCCGACACAAACCCGTGGGAAGAGAAGTGAGTAGTACATTCCACACTCTCTCTCCCCATAAACCCCATGGAGAGCAGAATGTTGTAGGGTTCGCACTCTCTCACCACACACAATCCCGGGGAAAGCAGTGAGCAGTAAAGTCCACACTCTCTCCCCCTGCGCACACCACTGGGAAGAGCCGTCAGTAATAAAGTCAACTCTCTCTCCCCCCGCACACACCCATGGGGAGAGTAGTGAGTAATAAAGTCCACAATTTCTAAACCCAATAACCCTGTGTTGAGCGGTGAGTAGTAAAGTACGCACTCTTTCCTCACCCTCACACCCCGCTGCGGAGTGCATTAAGTAGCAAATCCCACACTCGATCCCCCGACAAACCCATGGGGGGAGCAGAGAGTATTAAAATCCAAACACATTCCCCCACATTCCATTAGGGAGTGCGGTGAGTAGTACAAACCTCTCTCACCCGCACTAACCGCAGGGGAGAGCAGCAAGTAGTAAAGTCACACTCTCCTCCCATAAATCCCTGGAGAGAGCATTGAGTCATAATGTCCACACTCTCGCCCCCACACACCCATGGAGAGAGCAGTGCATAACAAAGTCCACCCACTCTCTCCCCCTACACACCTCTGGGGAGCGCAATGATTAGCAAAGTCCACACTCGACCCCCCCCCCCCCCCCACACACACGAACACACAAACCTGGGGAGAGCAGTGAGCAGTTAAGTCCACACTCACTTCCCTCACAGCCCTGGGGAGAGCAATGTGTAATAAAGTACACACTCTCCCACCACACACACCTGGGGAGAGCAATGTGTAATAAAGTTGAAAATCTCTCCCCAGCAAACAACCTTTGGGATCGTAGTAAGTCTTAAAGTCCACACTCTCCCCATCCACGCCACTCACCACTTGGGAATTCAGTGATTAGTAAAGACAGCACTCTCTCCCTCCACACACACTCCTGGGGAGAGTAGTGAGTAGTAAAGTCCACAATCTCCCCCATTGCACATACCCCTGGGGAGAGCAACGAGTAGTAAAGGCAACACTAAAACCCCCAATGCACCTCTGGGGACAGCAATGTTAGTAACGTCCACACGCACTGCCTAACACAGACCCCTGAGGAGAGCAATGAATAGTAATGTCCACAATTTCCCCCACTGCACACACCCCTGGGGCGATTAACGAGTAGTAAATACCACACTCTCTCCCCCAACGAACCCCCTGCAGAGAGCAGTAATAATGTCCACACTCTCTCCACCAATACACCCCTGAGGGGTGCAGTGAGTAGGAAAGTTCACACTGTCTCCCCCGACACATACCCGTGGGAGGAGAAGTGAGTCTTAAATTCTACACTTTCTCCCCCCATACACCCCTGGGGAGAGCAGGGTGTTTAAAGCCCACACACTCTCCACACATACTATTGGGACGGTAGCGAGTGGTAAAGCTCACACTGTCCGCCCCACACGCACACCTGGAGAACTGTGAGTAATAAAGTCCACACTGTCTCCCCAACACAACCCTGGGCAGAGTAGTGAGTAGTAAAGTCCACACTCAATCCCACACACACCTGGAGAGAGGAAATAGACCATTAAAGTCCATAATCTCTACGCCCCACACCCCTGCGTTGAGCAGCGAGTTTTAAAGTCCACAGTCTCTACCCCCACACGCCCATGTGGAGAGCAGTGAGTAGTAAAGTCCATACTCTCTCCCTACACACAAACTCTGGGTTGATCAGTGAGTAGTAAAGTACACACTCAACCCCACACACACCCGGGGAGAGCAGTGAGCTAACAGGATACAGAGAGTAGGCATAAGTGTGTCATTTTCAGTTTGGTAAGATGTAATGAGTGGAGTGCTACTTTGATCAGTGCCTGGGCCTCAACTATTTACAATCAATATCAATGACTTGGATGAAGGGACCAAATATATGGTTGCTAAATTTGCTAATGACGCAAAGGTAGGTAGGAAAGTAAGTTGTGAAGAGGGCATAAGGAGTCTGTAAAGGGATATAGATAGGTAAAGTGAATGGGCAAAAATTGGGCAGATGGAGTATAATGTGAGAAAATGTGAACTTGTCCACTTTAGCAGGAGGAATAGAAAAGCAGTGTATTATTTCAATGGAGAGAGATTGCAGAACTCTGAGGTACAGAGGGATCCCGGTGTCCAAGTACATGAATCAAAAAAAGTTAGTATGCAGGTACAGCAAGTGATTAGGAAGGCAAATGGAATGTTTTCATTTATTGGAAGGGAAATGGAATATAAAAGTAGGAATATTTTGCTAGAGTTGTACAGGGCATTGTGAGACCACATCTAGGATACTGTCTGCAGTTTTGGTCTCCTTATTTAAGAAAGGACATAATTGCTTTGGAGGCAGTACAGAGATGGTTCACTCGACTAATTCCTGGGATGAGAGGGTTATCTTATCAGGAAAGTTTGGAAAAGTTGGGCCCGTATGAATTGGAGTTTAGAAGAATCAGAGGTGATCTGATTGAAGCATATAAGTTCCTGAGGGGACTTGAAGGCGTAGATGCTGAAAGGATGTTTCCCCTTCTGGGAGAGACTAGAGCTAGGGGCCGCAGTTTAAAAGTAAGGGGTCTCCCATTTAAGACGTAGATGAGGAGATTTTTTTTCTCTCAGAGGGTCGTGAGACTGTGGAACTCCTTTTCGCCGAGAGTGGGAGAGGCAAGGTCATTGAATATATTTAAGACTGAATTAGATAGATTCCTTATTAACAAGGCAATCAAAGGTCATAGTAGGTAGACGGGTAAGTAGGGTTGAGGTCACAATCAGATCAATCATGATAGTATCAAATGGCAGAGCAGGCAAAATGGGTCGAATGGCCTACATCTGCTCTTAATTCGTATATTCGTAAATTCACTCCCTCCCCACATACCCCTGTGTAGAGTAGTTAGTAGTAAAGTCTACACTCTCTTCCCCCCCCCCCCCCGTGGAGAACAGTGAGCAGTAAAGTCCACACTCTCTCCCACCCACACCCCTGGGGAGAGCAGTGAGTGTTAAAGTCCACACACTCTTCCCCTCACACTTCAGGGTAGAAAAGAGAGTAGTATGTTCCATAGTCTCTCACCACACGCACCCCTGTTGAGCAGTGAGTAGTAAAGTCTGCGTCTCTCCCCACACACTCCTGGGTGTGCACTTAGTAGTAAAGTCCAAACACTCCAACCCCTCCCCGAACACACCTGTGGAGAGCAGTGAGTACTGAAGTCCACACTCGCACCCCACACACACCGCTGGGTTGAGCAGTGATTTGTAAAGTCCACACTGTCTCCCACCTCACATCCCTGGGAAGAGCAGTGAGTAGTGAATTCCACACTCTCTACCCCCACACCCCCACCCACACCTTGGGGAGAGATCAGTAATAAGGTACGCACTCTCTACCCACACACTCCTCGGGAGAGCAGTGAGTAGTTAAGTCCTCAATTTCTTCCAAAACACACTCCTAGGGAGAGCAGTGAGTAGTAATGTCCACACTATCTTCCCTCACATACCCCAGGGGAGAAAAGCGAGTAGTAATATTTATATTCTTCCCCCACACAAAACCCCTGTGGAGAGCAGTGAGTAGTAAAGTCCACATTCTCTCCCCATAAACCCCTGCGGAATGCTGAGAAGTAAAGTCCGCACTGCCTCCCCATATACCCATGGGGAGAGCAGTGAGTAGTAAAGTTAACACACTCTCCAACCCCCACCACCCCAACACCCCTGTGGAGAGCAATGATTAGTAAAGCCCACCGCCACACACCCATGGGGAGAGCGGTGAGTAATAAAGACCATACTCTACCAACCACAGCCACCTGGTGAGAGTAGTGAGTGCTAAAGTGTAAAGTCTCTCCAACCATACAGCCATGGGGAGAGCAGTGAGTAGTAAATTCCACAATGTCTCTCACCACACCCCCCCGGGGACAGCAGTAAGTAATAAAGTCCATACACTCTCAACACAACCCCCTGGGGAGAGCAGTTAGTGGTATAGCCCATAATCTCTCCCCTGGCACACTCCTGGGGAGAGCAGTGAGTAATAAATTCCACGCCCAACACACCTCTGTGGAGAGCAGTCCTTAATAAAGTCCACAGAAAGCCCCCACACACACCCCTGGAGATCGCAGTGAGCAGTAAAGTCAACACACTCTTTTCAAACAAACATTGGGAGAGCAGTGAGTAGCAACGTCCACATTCTCTGTCCCTCACTCCCAAATCACCCCCGTGCAAAGCAGAGTAGTAAAGTCCACACTCTATCCACACACACTCACCTGGGTTGAGCAGTGATCAGGAAAGACGACACCCTCTCCCCTAACAACTGTGAGAGGAGCTGTAAATATTAAAGTAAACAGTCTCTCATCAACCGCCAAATAACTCTGGGGAGAGCATTGAATAGCCACATACCCCATGGGGAGAAAATTGAGTAATGAAGTCCACACTCATTCCCCCCAAATCCCTGGGTACAGCAGTGAGCAATAATGCTCATATTGTGCCCCCACACACAATCCTGGGGAAAAGTGTGTCGTGAAGTACACTCGCTCTCCCCACACTACCCCGTGTTGAGTAGTGAGTAGTAAAGACCACATTCTCTGCCCAAACACACCCCTGCAGAGAGCATTGGATAGTAAAGTCCACTCTCCCCCCACACGCAACAGTGGGGAGTGCAGTGAGTAGTATAGCTCAAAATTGTTCCCATGCATACCCCTGGGGAGATTAGTGAGGAGTAAAGTCCACACTTTCTCACCCCGCACACACCCATGGGAAGAGCAGTAAGTATTAAAGATCACATTTTCTCCACTCACACACACCTTGGGAGAGAAGTCAGTAGTAGGGCCCACATTCTCTCCCCCCTCACACCCCTTGGAGAGGAGTGAGTTGTAAAGTCCACACTCTCTCACCTCAGGCCCCCGGGGAGAGCAGTGAGTAGTGAAGTCCACATAGTCTCACCCCCGCACTACCCTAGAGAGAGCAGTGAGTAGCAAAGTCCACATTATCTCCACATACCCAAGAAGATAGATGAGGGCTGTGCAGTAGACGTGGTCTACATGGACTTCAGCAAAGCATTTGACAAGGTACCGCATGGTAGGTTGTTACATAAGGTTAAATCTCATGGGATCCAAGGTGAGGTAGCCAATTGGATACAAAATTGGCTTGACGACAGAAGACAGAGAGTGGTTGTAGAGGGTTGTTTTTCAAACTGGATGCCTGTGTCCAGCGGTGTGCCTCAGGGATCGGTGCTGGGTCCGCTGTTATTTGTTATTTATATTAATGATTTGGATGAGAATTTAGGAGGCATGGTTAGTAAGTTTGCAGATGACACCAAGATTGGTGGCATTGTGGACAGTGAAGAAGGTTATCTAGGATTGCAACGGGATCTTGATAAATTGGGCCAGTGGGCCGATGAATGGCAGATGGAGTTTAATTTAGATAAATGTGAGGTGATGCATTTTGGTGGATCGAATCGGGCCAGGACCTACTCCGTTAATGGTAGGGCGTTGGGGAGAGTTATAGAACAAAGAGATCTGGGAGTACAGATTCATAGCTCCTTGAAAGTGGAGTCACAGGTGGATAGGGTGGTGAAGAAGGCATTCAACATGCTTGGTTTCATTGGTCAGAACATTGAATGCAGGAGTTGGGATGTCTTGTTGAAGTTGTACAGGGCATTGGTGAGGCCACACTTGGAGTACTGTGTACAGTTCTGTTCACCCTATTATAGAAAGGATATTATTAAACTAGAAAGAGTGCAGAAAAGATTTACTAGGATGCTACCGGGACTTGATGCTTTGACTTACAGGGAGAGGTTAGACAGACTGGGACTTTTTTCCCTGGAGAGCAGGAGTTTAAGGGGTGATCTTATAGAAGTCTATAAAATAATGAGGGGCATAGATAAGATCGATAGTCAAAATCTTTTCCCAAAGGTAGGGGAGTCTATAACGAGGGGGCATAGATTTAAAGTGAGAGGGGAGAGATACAAAAGGGTCCAGAGGGGCAATTTTTTCACTCAAAGGGTGGTGAGTGTCTGGAACGAGCTGCCAGAGGCAGTAGTAGAGGCGGGTACAATTTTGTCTTTTAAAAAGCATTTGGACAGTTACATGGGTAAGATGGGTATAGAGGGATATGGGCCAAGTGCAGGCAATTGGGACTAGCTTAGTGGTATAAACTGGGCGACATGGACATGTTGGGCCGAAGGACCTGTTTCCATGTTGTAACTTCTATGATTCTATGATTCTATGATACCCCTGGGGAGAGCAGTGTGCAGTAAAGTACACACATTAACACCACAAGATACACCCCGGGACAACAGATTGCTGTAAGGTCCGCACTTTCTCCCCACAATCCCCTGGGGAGAGCAGTGAGTATTAAAGTCCACATTCTCTCCCCTCACACACGCCTGGGGAGAGCAGTGAATAGAAAATGCAATACACACTCCCGCCTATAGACCACTGGGTTGAGCAGTGTAGTAGTAAAATCCACACTAAACGCCACACAACCCTAGGGTGAGCAGTGAACAATAACGTCCACACTCTTTCCATCCCACACAACCTGGGTTTGAGAAGTGAGTAGTAACGTCCACAATCTCTCCCCACACACCCCTTGGAAAAGCAGAGTAGTAAAGTCCACACTTTCTCCCCACACACCCCTGGGTTGAACAGAGAGCAGTAAAGTCCAGACTCTCTCCCCACACACGCCACTGGGGAGAGCAGTGAATAGTAAATAAAACACTCTCTCCCCACACATCCCTGGGAAAAGCAGAGTAGTAAAGTCCACACTCTCTCCCCGCACACCCCGGGGGAAAAAGTGAGTAGTAGTGTCCACATTCTCTCCCAACGAACACCTGGGGAGTGCTGATTAGCAAAGTCTGGACTCTCTCCTCACATACACAGGGGGAGAGCAGTGAGTAGTAAAGTTCACAAAATCTCCAAACTCCACCACCCGAACAGCCCTGTGGAGAGCAGTGAGTAGTAAAGTCCACACTCTCTCGCCACACAAGCCCCTGGATTGAGCAGGTGTAGTAATGTTCACATTATCTCCTCACTCACCCATGGGTAGTGCCGTGAGTAGTAAAGACCACACTCTCTCCCCCACACTCCCCTTGGGAGAGCAGTGAGTGGTAAAGTCCACAATATCCCCCCAGACACAACCCTTGGGTTGAGCAGAGTAATAAATTCCACAATCTCTCCGCACAATCTCTGAGTTGAACAGTGATTATTAAAGTACACACTCTCTCCCCACCCCTCACACAACCCAGGGGAGAACATTGAGCTGTAAATTATACGCCCTCTTCCCACACATCTCTGGTATTCGCAGGGAGTAATAAAGTCCACACTCGCTCACAATACACACCCGGGGAGACCAGTGTGCAGTAAAGTACATTGCGCACCATCCCAAAACCACCCTCACCGCCCTAACACACCCCTGGGGAGAGCAGTGAGTTGGAAAAGTCCACACTCGCTCCCCCCAACACACCACTGGTTAAGCAGTGAGTAATAAAGTCCACACTCAACTCCACACCCCCCTGGGGAGAGCAGTGAGAAATAACGTCCCCCGCACACACCCTAGGTTTGAGCAGTGAGTGGTAAAGTCCACACTGTCTCCCCTCACACCCCTTGGGAGAAAAGTGAGGAGTAAAGTGCAGACACTCTCCCTTCCCAAAACTGGGGAGAGCAGAGAGTATATTCCACAGTCTCCCGCACCCCCACACACCCCTGGAAGAGCAGTCAGTGTAATGTCCATGCTATCTCACCATACACCACAGGGGAAAGCAATGAGCAGTAAAGTCCGCAATCTCTCCGCACACATAGCTGCGGAGAGCAGTGAGTAGTAAAGTCCACACTCTCTAGCCACGCACACCCCAGGGAAGAGCAGTGAGTGCTAAAGTCCATATTCTCTCCCCAAACACCCCTTGGGAGAGCAGTGCGTAATATAGTCCAGACTCTCTCCCCACACACGCTATTGGGTTGAGCAGTGAGTAGTAAAGTCCACACTATCTCCCGCACACCTCTGGGTTGAGCAGTGAGTGGTAAAGTCCACCCTATCTCCCGCACACCTCTGGGTTGAGCAGTGAGTGGTAAAGTCCACACTATCTCCCGCACACCTCTGGGTTGAGCAGTGAGTGGTAAAGTCCACCCTATCTCCCGCACACCTCTGGGTTGAGCAGTGAGTAGTAAAGTCCACCCTATCTCCCGCACACCTCTGGGTTGAGCAGTGAGTGGTAAAGTCCACCCTATCTCCCGCACACCTCTGGGTTGAGCAGTGAGTGGTAAAGTCCACACTATCTCCCGCACACCTCTGGGTTGAGCAGTGAGTGGTAAAGTCCACCCTATCTCCCGCACACCTCTGGGTTGAGCAGTGAGTGGTAAAGTCCACACTATCTCCCGCACACCTCTGGGTTGAGCAGTGAGTGGTAAAGTCCACACTATCTCCCGCACACCTCTGGGTTGAGCAGTGGGTGGTAAAGTCCAGACTCCCGCCCCACACACTAAGTTCGAAAGTTCACACACTTTGTCCCTACACACAACTGGGGAAAAAATTGAGTCATAAATTCCACACTCAACCCGGCACGCATCCCTGTCGAGAGCAGTGCGTAGCAATGTTCACAATTGGTAAATAGTAAAACGTTAAAAACAGTGGATGTCCAAAGGGACTTCGGGGTTCAGGTACATAGATCATTGAAGTGTCATGAACAGGTGCAGAAAATAATCAAGAAGGCTAATGGAATGCTGGCCTTTCTATCTAGAGGACTAGAACACAAGGGGGCTGAAGTTATACTGCAGCTATACAAAACCCTGGTTAGACGGCACCTAGAGTACTGTGAGCAGTTCTGGGCACCGCACCTTCGGAAGGACATATTGGACTTGGAGGGAGTGCAGCGTAAGTTTACTAGAATGATACCCGGACTTCAAGGGTTAAGTTACGAGGAGAGATTACACAAATTGGGGTTTTATTCTCTCGGGTTTAGAAGGTTAAGGGGTGATCTGATCGAAGTTTATAAGATATTAAGGGGAACGTATAGGGTGGACAGAGAGAAACTATTTCCGCTGGTTTGGGATTCTAGGAGTACGGGGCACAGTCTAAAAATTAGAGCCAGACCTTTCAGGAAACATTTCTACACACAAAGGGTGGTAGAAGTTTGGAACTCTCTTCCCCAAACAACAATTGATACGAGCACAATTGCTAAATTTAAATCTGAGATAGATAGCTTTTTGGCAACCAAAGGTATTAACGGAAATGGGCCAAAGGCAGGTATATGGAGCTCGATCACAGATCAGCCACGATCTTATCAAATGGCGGAGCAGGCACGAGGGGCTGAATGGCCTACTACTGTTCCTAAGTTCCTATGTTCCCATCTCACCCCACACAAGCCTGGGATGAACAGTGAGTAGTAAAGTCCTCACTGTCTCCCCACTCAGCCCTGGGGTGAGCAGCGAGTAGTAAAGTCCACACTCTCAATCCCCCACAAATCTCTTGGGCGACCAATGAGTAGGAACGTCGACACTCTCTCCCGATACACACCACTGCGGAGAGCATTAAGTAATAACGTCGAAATCCGTTTCCCCGCACTCCCGTAGGGAGCAGTAAAATAACAACTCTCTCCCCCACACACCCCTGGTGACAGCAGACAGCAGTGAAGTACACTCTCACTTTCCCACACATCCCCATTGCGGTGAACAGAAACGAGTATAGTCCAAACTCAGTCTCCCCTCAAACGCACCCCTGGGGAGAGCAGCGAGTAGTAAAGTCCGCACTCTCTCCCTACATACCCCTAAGGAGAGCGGCAAGTAGTAAAGTCCGCACTCCCACCATCCACACACATATGGGGAACAGTGAATTGTAAAGTACATCTCCTGAGGATAGCAGTGAGTAGAAAAGTCCACCCACTCGCCCCCACATCCCTGGGGAGAGCAGTGAGTAGTAAAATCCACAGTCTCTCCCCCACATACCCGTGGGGAATGCAGTGCGTAGTAAAACCCATACTCTCTACTTACACTCCCCTGGGGAGAGCCGTGTGTAGAAAAGTCCACACTCCCTCCCCACACAACCCTGGCTACATCAGTTTGTAGTAAATTCCACACTCTCACCCCAGACACACCCCTGGGGAGAGCAATGAGTAGTCAATTCCACTCTCTCTCTACCGACACAATCTTGGGGAGAGCAGTGATCAGTAAAACTCGCACTCTCCCCCCAGCCCCCCCCCCCCCACACTCACATCTGTGGAACATTGAATATTAAAGTCCAAACTCTCCCCCCACACACCCCTGGGGAGACCAGTGAGTAAAAATGTCGACACTCAACATCCCACACGCCCCTGCGGAGAGCAGTGAGTACCATAGTCCACACTATCTACCCCTACACAACCACGAGGAGAGCAGTGAGCACTTTCTCCCCTCACACACCCATGGAGAGAAATGTCAATAGTAAAGTCAACACTCTCTCCCCCTCACAACAATGTGAAGAGCAGTGAGTAGTTTTGTCCAACACTTACCCACACATCCCTTGGGAGAGCGTTAATTAGTAATGTCGACACTCTCTCCCACCAAACACCTATCAGAACCATAGAACCATAGAACCATAGAAAAGATACAGCATAGAAGGGGCCATTCAGCCCATTGTATCCGCGTCGGCTCGAAGAACAACCAGTTGTCAATTCTAATCCCAATTCCCAGCAACCGGTCCATAGCCCTGCAGCTGACAGCACTTTAGGTGCAGGTTGAGATGATTTTAAAAGAGTTGAGGGTCCATGCCTCTATCACCAATTCGTGCAGCGAATTCCATACACCCAGCACCATTTGGCTAAAAAAAGTTTTTCCTCATGTGCCCTCTAATCCTTCCGCCCATCAGTTTACATATTTGTCCTCTGGTTGTTGAACTCTCCGCTAGGAGAAACAACTACTTCCTGTCTAATCTATCTGGGACCCTCATAATTTTGTACACCTCAATCAAGTTTCCACTCATCCTCCTCTGCTCCAAGGAAAACAATCCCAGCCTATCCAATCTCTCCTCGTAGCTGCAATTTTCAATCCCTGGCAAAATCCTTGTAAATCTTCTCTGCACTCTCTCCAGAGCAATTACGTCCTTCCTGTAATGTGATGACCAGAACTGTGCACAATACTCCAGCTATGGCCTTACCAGCGTTTAATACAGTTCAATTATTACATCCCTGCTTTGTATTCTATAGCTCGGCTAATAACGGAGAGCATTCCATATGCCTTCTTCACAACCTTATCCACCTGTACTGCCACCTTCAGGGACCTGTGCACATGCACTCCAAGGTCTCTCACTTCCTCTACTCCTCTCAATATATTTCCGCTAACTGCGTATTCACTTTTACTGTTTGCCCTCCCTAAGTGCATTACCTCACAATTCTCGGGGTTGAAATCCATTTGCCACTTTTCCGCCCACTCCACCAACCCATTGATATCTTCTTGGATTCTATCAGCTATCCTCCTACAGCTATCCTCTTCACTGTCAACAACACGGCCAATTTTTGTGTTTTCTACAAATTTGTCAATCATCAATTCAAGTCCAAATCATTAATATATACCACAAACAGCAAGGGACCCAACCCTGAGCCCTGTGGCACGCCACTGGAAACGGATTTCCATTCGCAAAGACATCCATCGACTTTTACCCTTTGTTTCCTGTTCCTGAGTCAATTTTGGATCCAATTCGCCACATTTCCCTGTATCCCATGGGATTTTGCCTTTCTGACCAGTCTGCCATGTGGGACCTTGTTAAATGCCTTACTAAAATCCATGTAGCCAACATCCACTGCACTACCCTCATCAATCCTCCTTGTCACTTCCTCAAATAATTCAATCAGATTTGTAAGAAATGACCTTCCCTGAACAAATCCATGCTGACTATCCCTGATTAAACCATGCCTTTCCAAGTGACAGTTTATCCTATCTCTCAGTATTGATTCTAATAGTTTGCCCACCACCGAGGTAAGACTGACCAGCCTATAATTGTTCGGGCTTTCCCTCGTACCCCTTTTAAACAATGGTACTGCGTTTGCAGTCTTACAGTCCTCCGGTACCTCCCCTGTATCTAGTGAGGATTGGAAAATGATCCTCAGAGCACCCGTTATTTCCTCCCTGGTTTACTTCAATAGTCTGGGAAACAACCCATCCGGCCCTGGTAATTTATCAACTTTCAAGGATTCCAGCCCCTCTAGTACTTCCTCTCTCGTTATGTTTACCTTATCCAATTTTTCACACCTCTCCTCTTTAACTATTACGTCCGGATCTTCCCTTTCCTTTGTGAATACGGAGACAAAATATTCATTTAAAACGGTACCCACATCCTCTGATTCTACACACAAGTTACCCTTATCATCCATGATAGGTCCCAGCTTTTCCATAGCTATCCTCTTGTCCTTAATGTACTGATAATGTACTGATAAAAGATCTTTGAGTTTTCTTTAATCTTACTAGCTAATATTTTTTCATGCCCTCTCTTTGCTTTCCTAATTTCCCTTTTACGTCATCCCTGTACTTTATATACTCCTCTAGGCTTTCTGCAATATTTCGTTTTCTGTGACAGTCATAAACTTTCTTTTTCTGCTTTATCTTGCCCCGTATGCTTCTGTACAACCAGGGGGCTCTAAATTTTGAAGTACGACCCTTTTTCTTTGAGGGGACGTATCTGCATTGTACCCGTAGAATTTCACTTTTGAGTGGCTCCAACTGCCTTGCCATTGATTTATCATCAAGTAGATGTGTCCAGTCCACTTGGGAGCGCAGTGAATAATGAACACCCTACTCTGCCACCCACAGCCACCTGGGGAGAGCAGTGAGTAGTTAAGTCCACTCTCTCCCCACACAACCCCGTCGAGAGCAGTGAATAGCAAAGTCCACAATGTCTCCCCCCATATACCCCTGGGAAGAGCATTGAGCAGTAAATTCCACGCTCTCTCCCACCACACACAGCTGGGGGAGCAGTGAGTAATAAAGTCCACATTCTATCCCACCCCACACCCATGGGTTCCTTCCGGTTATGGAGAGGGAGCGCCCTACCCACATACCACACTTTTCTGTGCTGTAAATTCTATGTAATTCGATGTAAGAAACAAGGGATTCGGGTGCTCAGGCACACCAATCAAGATAAGCTGGTGCACATGTACGAAAAATAATTTAAAAGGTCCCAATTTCTAGGCTTTCATTTCCCAAGAAACCGCTGTCAGGTAATTAGCCAACTCTATGGAATTTGCTGATAAAATCACGCCCCGCGGCCTCCCTTGCTGGTCCATTCCATGTATCCAGCACCGTCTGCATTAAAAAAGTCCCATTCAAGCATTCTGCTCATACTATGGCCCAGATAGGGAAGACTCATGGTGGCTTCAGGGCCCAGATCATCGGGCTTATGTGAGTTTGGACATTTCTGCTTTTAAATTCAGATTATGGCATTTTTAGTTTTTTCCCTTTTTGTATATTTCTGTTTAAAATTCAAATGATTGTATTTACAGTTTTTTTCTCTTTTCGTAAATTTCTATTTTACATTGAGATTATTTCATTTGTAGTTTTTTTTTTCCTTTTTTGTACATTTCTGTTTTGCTTTGCTCCTTGTAGATTTTGCTTGTTGAGTCTCATTCTCCGAAGCCTGTGCACAGTGAGTGCTGACTCCGGGCTCTTTGATTGACAGCTCTCTCTCCATCACTCTCTCCCCTCCCCCCTCCTGGCTGACTCCGGGACCTTTGATTGACAGCTCTGTCTCTCTCTATCCCCCTCCTGGGCTGACTCCGGCACATCTGATTGTCAGCGTTCTCTCTCTCACTCTCCCTCCTACCCGTTCTGCGCTGAGTCTGGGCCCTTTGATTGAAAGCTTCTCTCTCTCTCTCTCTCCCAACCCCTTCTCTCCTGGTCTGATTCCGGGCCCTTTCATTGACAGTTCTCTCTCTTTCTCTGTCTCCCTCTCTCTCTCCCATTCCTGGACTGACTCCTGGCTCTTTGCTTGACATCTGTCTACCTCTCTCTCCCCCACTCCTGGGCTGTCTACAGGCTCTTTGATTGACAGCTGTTTCTCTCTTTCTCCTTCCCCCTTCTCTTTCACCTCTTTCTACCTCTCCCCTCTCTCCCCTCCCTCATTCTCACTAACCTTCTCCCTCCCTCTCCCCTATCTCTCTCCCACTCCCTCTCCCCTCCTCTTTCTCCATCTCCGGTCTCTGACTTTATGTCCTCCACTCCCTCTCTCTCCCCCTCTCCCTCTCTCTCTCTCCCACATCTCCCGCTGCTGCTCGCTCTCTCCCCCTCTATCTCCCTCTCTTCCACTCCCTCTCTCCCTCTCTCCTCCTCTCCGTCTCCCCCACTCTCTCTCTCTTCCCCTCTCAATCCTTACCTTTCTCTGTCGCCCCTCCCTCTCCCTCTCTCTCCCACCTCTCCCTCGGCCCCTTCTACTCTCTCTGCCCACTCCCCCTCTCTCCCCCTCCTCCTCTCCCTCACTCTCCTCCTTGTCCCTCACCTTTCCTCTCCCCTCCCCTCTCTCCCCCTCCTCGCCTCCTCTCCTCTCCCCGCTCCATGCACAAAACAACTGAACGGGATACTCCGTGAGCGACACAAATGCGCATGTGCGAAGCGGAGTTATTGCATTGGGGCCCTGCAGCGTTTGCGCATGTAAAGCGAAACATCAATGCCGTTCGCGCGGTGGCACTATTCATAGCGAAGGTAGATTGGTAAATTAGATTAAAATATATGACAGTAGATAAGCAATGGCAAACATTTAAAGAAGTAATTAATAATTCTCAATGAATATACATTCCCTTGAGGAATAAAAACTACACGGGAAAAATAATCCAACCTTGGCTAACTGGAGAAGTTAAGGTTAGTATTCGATTAAAGAAGAGGCTTGCAATGTCGCCGCGAAGAAAAGTAAACTGGGAAAGTTTTAGACATTAGCTAAGGATGACCAACACATTTATGAAGAGGGTGAAATTTGAATATGAGAGTAAACTGGCATAAATATCAAAACAGATTGTTAGAGCTCCTACGAGTATGTAAAAAGGAAGAGATTGGCAATAATAAACCTGGGCCTCTAAGTGGCAGAGACAGGAGAAATTATAATGAGGAACAATTTTTAAATTTGCAGATAATACAAAACTTTGACGTGTAGTTAGCAGTGTGGAGGATAGTAATAGACTTCAAGAGTACATTGACAGGCTGGTGGAATGGGCGGACACACGGTAGATGAAATTTAACGCAGAGAAGTGCGAAGTGATACATTTTGGCAGGAAGAATGAGGAAGGCAATATAAAGTAAATGGTACAATTCTAAAGGGGTGCAGGAAAAGAGAGACCTGGGGAAATATGTGTACAAATCTTTGAAGGTGGCAGGACAGGTTGAGAATGCGGTTAAAAAGAATAAGGTATCCTGGGCTTTTTGAATAAAGACATAGAATACAAAAGCAAGGAAGTTATGTGGAACCTTTACTAAACAATGGTTCGGCCACAATTTGAGTAATGTGTCCAATTCTGGGCACCGCATTTTAGGAAGGATGTGAAGGACTCAGAGAGGATGCAGAAATGAATACTAGAATGGTTCCAGGGATGATGAACTTCAATTACGAGGATAGAGTGGAGAGGCTGGGGTTCTTCTCCTTAGAGCAGAGAAGGTTGAGAGGAGATTTGATAGAAGTGCTCAAAATTATGAAGCGTTTAGATAAAGTAAATGCAGCGAAACTCCTCTCCTTGGCGTAATGGTCGAAAAGCAGAGGACACAGATTTAAGGTGATTGACATAAGAACCAAAGGCGACATGACGAAAGACTTTTTTTACGCAGCGAGTGGTTAGAATCTGGAATGCGTTTTCAAAAAGGAATTAGATAAATACTTGAAGGGAAAAATGAGGGCTACGGGGAAAAAGCGGGGGAATGTGATTAACTGCATTGCACATACAAAGAGCCGGCATAGGCTCGTTAGGCCGAATGGCCTCCTTCTGTGCTTTAACCATTCTATGATTCTATGATTTCTATGATCCTACCCTCTCGCATCAAACAATCCCAGGGACAAGTACAGCACGGGATAGATACAGATTAAAGCTCTCGCTGCACAGTCTCCATCAAACACTCCAAGGGCTTGTATAGCAGGAATTAAATACAGAGTAAAATTCCCTCTACCCATTCCCGTCAAACATTTACAGCGTAGTTACAGCACCGGTTAGATACAAAGTAGAGCTCATTCTACACTGTCCTATCAAACACTCCCAGGGCAGGTGCAGCATGGTTTCCATACAGAGTAAAGCTCCCTCTACTCTGTTCCGTTTAACAATCACTGTTTGGGGTGATTTCGATACATAATAAAGTTCCCCATACATTGTCCGATCAAACACTACCATGCCAGATACAGCATGGGTTAGCTAAAAAGTGAAACTCCCTCTACACTGTCCCTTCAAACACACCCAGGATTGGTACAGCATGTGTTAGCTGCAGATAACAGCTTGCTCCAACTATCCCATCAAACACTTCGTCGGCTGGTACAGCACGGGATAGACACAGTAAAGCTCCCTGTACACCGTCCCATCAAATATTTCCGTGGCAGGCACATGAGAACATAACAAATATATGCAGGGGTGGACCATATGGCCCCTCGAGCTTATGCCGCCATTCAATAAGATCATGGCTGAAATTCTATCTTAACTCCACTTTCCCATACTATCCCCAAATCCATTGATAGCCTTGGTTTCCAAATGCCGATCGATCTTAGCCTTGAATTTGTTCAACAACTGATTATTCCAAAGCTATTCCTGACCTGGGATTGTCGAGGGAGCTTCACTACGTATCTAACTCGTGCTGTATCTGCTCTGGGAGTGTTTGATGGGACAGTGTAGAGGGAGCTTTACTCTATATCTAACCCGTACTGTACCTGCCCTGGGAGTGTTTGATCGGGCAATGTAGAGGAAGCTTTACTCTGTATCTAACCCGTGCTGTACCTGCCCTGGGAGTGTTTGATGGGACAGTGTAGTGAGAGCTTTACTCTGTATCTAACCCGTGCTGTACCTGCCCTGGGAGTGTTTGATTGCAGAGCGTAGAGCCATAGAGATATCAGAATCATGTCCTTAACTTCTTTAGTTAGCTACGGTTGGATCATTTTTTTTCGTGTAGATTTTATTTCTCAGGGGAATGTATACTTGTTGAGAATCATAAATTGTTTCTTTAAATGTATGCCATTGCTTATCTACCGTCATAGTTTGTAATCTAATTTCCCTATCTACGTTAACCAACTAGCCCCTCATACCTACGTAACTGGTTTTATTTAAATTTAAGTCTGTTGTTTCCGACTTAACGACATCACTCTCAAATTCAATATTAAAAATTATCATAATATGACCGCTCTGCCCCAGAGGTTCCTTTGTTATACGTTTACCAATTAACCTCTCTCAGTACACTATACTGGACCTAAAATAGCCTGTTCCCTCGTCGGTTCCTGGGCATGTTTTCCTTTATTAGCCAAGGCATAGAATATAATTGAAGGGAGTTTATGCTGCAACTGTATAGAACACTGATTAGGCCACAGCTTGAGTACTGCGTAGTTCTAGTCACCACATTACAGAAAAGATCTGATTGCACTGGAGAGGGTGCAGAGGTGATTTACGAGGATGTTGCCAGGGCTAGAGAATTTTAGAAATGAGAAAAGATTGGATAGGCTGTGGTTGTTTTCTTTGGAACAAAGGAGGCTGAGGGGAGATTTAGTTCAGGTAGATGAAATTATGACGAGACTCGATCGAGTGGATAGGGAGGACCTATTTCCTTTAACAGCGGGGTAAGTGACCAGGGGGCATAGATGTAAAGTAACTGGTGGAAGGAATAGAGGGGAGCGGAGGAGAAATTTTATCACTCAGAGGGTGTTGGGGGTCTCAAACTCACTGCTTGAATGGGTGGCAGAGGCAGAAACCCTCAACTCATCGAAAACATACTTGGATGAGCACATGAACTGCCGTAACCTACAGAGCTACAGACCAAGTGCTGGAAAGTGGGATTAAGGTGGATACCACTTTTTCAACCGGGTCGGACACGGTGGGCCGAATGGCCTCCATCTGAGCCATAACTTTACATGACTTATGATTCAGTGTTGCTTTACAAACTGTCTCGAATGCATTCCATGAACTCGTCCTCCGAAATATTTTGTAACTACTGTTAGGGGCACTCAAAACTAATCCCACAGCATGGGTAAGATGCAGAGTAAAACTCCCTCTACACTGTCTCATCAAATACTCCCAGGACAGGTACAGCATGGGTTACATAGAGAGGAAAGCTCCCTCTGCACTGCCCCGTCAAACACTCACAATGTTGGTACAGAAATGGTTACCCACAGTGGAACGCTCCCTCTACACAGTCCCATCAAACGTACCGAGGGCAGGTTAGCTACACAGTAACGCTACCGCTACACTGTCCCATCAAAGACACCCTTGGCAGGCAAAGCACGGGTTAGATACATAGTAAAACAACCTCTATTTTGTCACATTAAACAATCCCAGCGCAGATACAGCAGGGGTTAGATATATCAAGTGTTGTACACAGAATAATGCCACCTCCACACATCCTCGGCAATCATTCCCAGGGCAGGAACAGCAGGGGATTGATGCAGAACGTGAAGCTCTGTGTACACCCTTCCGTCAAACAATCCCAGGGCAGGGACAGAATGAGTTAGATGCAGAGTAAAGCTCCTTCTACACCCCCCATCAAACGCACCCAGGGCAGGTAGACAACGGTTAGATAGATAGCAAAGTTTGCTCTACGTGGTCCAATCAAGCACTCCATGGGCAGGTACAGAACGGGTTGCACACAAAGTAAAGCTCCCTCTCGACTGATCTATCAAAAATTCCAAGGGCAGGTACAGCAAGATTTGGATAAATATTTAATTTCCCTCAACACTGTTCCATCAAACACTCCCAACGCACGTACAACACGGGTTAGATACAGAGTAACGCTCCCACTATACTGTGTCCCGTCGAACTCTCCCAGCGCAGGTACGGAAAAGGTTTCATAAAGAGTAAACGTCCCTCTACAGCGTCCCTTCTTTGAGTACCTACAACACGGGTTAGATACAGAGTAAAGCTAACTTTACACTGCGCGTCAAGCACTCTCAGTGCAGGTACAACACAGTTTGAAGCAGAGTAAAGCTCCCTCTGCACGGTCCCACCAAACACTCCCACATATAGCACGAGTTAGATATAGCGTAACGTCGGGAGGTGGCGTCATCATCAAACTTTAATCCCCAAAAATGGATCATTTTGAAATAAGGAAAATGAGTTCGGAAACATAGCTATCAAACCCGTTTACATCAGAAAATGAAATAAAAAACACGTATAAGTGCGTCATCTGCAATAGAAAGTTCAAGTAATGACGGACATACTTCTGCCATGTCGATCTGGTCTGAATCACGACAATAAGAAGAAAACCAAATCATTGACCAGGCAGTAAAGTGAGGCTTTCTTGAAATATGTTTTAATCAATTCTGCTAACGCAAACCAATATCCAAAGCCCCAATATGTAAGTTGGAACGAGGTGCTTGCAAATGAGAGTTCTAAACCATCAAAATTTTAAAAAGACATTTATAAATAAAACACGGGGAACTCATTGATAACACTCCAGAGTATTTTCAAAGGAAGCAACAGGAATTAAAGTTATCAGCGCAAGTTCTTTGTCGGTCAACTATTGGGAATGATAAAGCAAAACTGGCTTCATATTTGGTTGCATACCGTGTGGCAAAAAAAAAAGTGGCCCATCCAATTGGCGAAAAACTTATTCTTCCAGCATCTCTGGAATCATCGACGAGAAGCCTGCAGAAAAATTGAGAAGCATTCCTCTCAGTGATAACACAATGTCTCGGTGAATATGTTCTATTGCAGAGCACTTAGAAGCCAAGCTTATTGCTCGGTTACAGTCAGCCGTGGACTTTGCTATCCAACTTGACGAGAGTACTGATATTTCAAATTGTGCAACACTGTTAGTTTCTGTGAGATATGTCGGGCAAGATGGCTTTATGGAAGATTTGCTGTGTTGTCTAACTTTACCAACAAATACAACAGGATCACAGATATTCGAAACACTGCATGACTGCGTATTTGGAAAATACAAATTGGACTGGGCTAATTGCAAAAGGAATTCCAAGTGATGGTACAGCAAATATAACAGATAGAAATAGCGGAGCTGTGAGAAGAATATTTGAGGCAGTTGGTAATGATTTTGTTTGGAATCATTGTTTAATTCACCGCGAGGCTTTGGCGTCCAAGTGTATTCCCCCTGATCTTATGGCAGTTCTGAAGGAATACTGAAAATTGTTAATTTCATTGAAGGAAGCTCACAGAACTGCGGGCTTCTTGATGTGTTATGTTCAGAAATGGGAGCAGAGCAAGCTCATTTACTGTTTCACACGTCAGAGCGATGGCTCTCACGGGGCAGGGTGTTTACAAGGGAGTACGACCTCAGGAAAGAGATTCACGTTTTTCTGGTCGAGAAACAGTCTAAATTGGCTAATTTATTTCACGATGACAGTTGGTTAATGAAGTTGTCATATCTAACTGAATTTTTGTTAGTTTTAAACAAACTGAATTTGAAGTTACAGGGAAGAGGCCATGATTTGTTTCGACATTGTAAAGAGTTACAAGCATTCCAAAAGTCATTACAACAAGCCGGACTGAGACGTAATGGCCCGAACTATTCCATGTTCCCGACACTGTTACAACACATTGAGGAGAACAGCATCAATGAAGGCAAAGGGAAATAAATGAAATGTGTCATAAAGTTACATCTCGCTGCTCTGTCTGACAATTGTAGTCGCTACTTCCCTGCAGAGGGGATTGAAAATTTGAAGGAAAAGCGTTGGGAGAGAGATCCTTTCACTTTCGAAAATTTTGAATCAATAATGAGGCTGAGCAAAAAACAAGCTGATGCAACTCACCTGTGATAACAGACTGGAAACACTCTACAGTCATTCAGTTTGTCATCTTTTTTGATCAGTGCTTTCAAAGAATATCTACTGTTTAGTAAGATTAGTGTTCTGTTGTTGCTGCGGTTCACAACAACCTACATATGCGAACGAGAAGTTTCCACTTAAACAAGGTTAAAAACAAGAGAAACAAACTGACTCAACAGCGCACCTGATATGCGTGCATCGCTTTCATCTTGTGATCCAGATGTGATCCAGGTCGTGAACACTAGGCAGGCCCATCAGACTGTATTTATACTGTATTTAAAGTGTTGTCCAAGTAACGTCGACATCTAATTTTAGTTCTTACTTGAAGTGAAATAAAGTGGTTTAAGTGAGCATGTATTGTCCTTTATTGTGATTGTATGAAAACTCCAGTCAGAAGATATTGGCCAGAACTTGTTATGACCGGTGTGGCAAGGTTGTCTGCACATCCTGCGGACAAACACGACGGACAAACCTACTTCGTGGTCTCCGACGTCCACTTGCTCCCTATTCAATTTTTGTTAACGTCGAGCGCTGTGATTTCAGCGCAGATTCATTCGGATCCGATGTAGACAGTGGGAATGGAAGCCACGGCCACAGAATCTGTCAGGAAGAGAAGTCACGCTCACAAGCAGGCAAATAGAAATCATCCCTTCGCAGTTAACTTCTGTATGTTAGTTTAAATACAAAAAAATAACATATCTTATTATAAAAACACAAGCAAATGGTTTAATGTAATGAAACTTACAGAAGTGAAAATGATCAAAAATATTAAAGGAAAAGTAATATGACATTCCACATTTTTAAAATTATTTTTTTTGTTGTTTTGCAATTATTAACAATCATCGCGCTTTTGAAAAGTAATGTAGAGTCGGCATTTTCCAGCATACCTTTTGGTAGCGTAAGTAATTTCGATCCTGCTGGGCAGATGCGGAAGTTTACGAATGTTTAATGATTATTTTGATTTTAGCATAGATGGCACTTTAATTCAAAACTGTCAAATCACCGGCGAACCAATGGGAGCAAGTTCGCGATTTCAGGGTTTCACTGCCTATTCGTGATGTTGCTTTCTGCATTCGCTGGTGGAGAGGATGCCATTGAGGAATAGTTTCCTTGGGTGAGTAATGTATGGCCCAATATTGTTTTGGGTCCTTGGGGCAAGTGTTTTTCTTCCACTAGGTCATGAGAAAAAAAGTTTGATAAACATTGTCTTAGAGTGCGGAGAGGACCCACCACCAGTGCTATTTAAAGGGACCATGCAGGATTTATAGGTTAGTTGTTGGATCATTGTTTCTGGCTGCTGATGCGTTTGTACATGTTTTTGGAAGTCTCCTAGACTTCAATACTAGGACTAGGGGATATAGCCTAACAGTTAGAGCCAGGAGGTGCAGGACTACAGTGAGGAAACACCTCTACACACAAAGGGTGGGAGAAGTTTGGAACCCTCTTCTGCAAAAGACAGTTGATGATAGCTCAATTGTGAACTTTAATCTGAGATTGATACATTTCTGTGAACCAAGGGTATTAAGGGATATCGGACTATGGCGTATATAGGTCACAGATCAACCATGATCTCAGTGAAGAGTGGAACAGGATCGAGGGGCTAAATGCCACTGCCACTTGCTGCCTCCTGTTATGCGCCACCTTCTCCTGCAAGAAAGTGGGGCGTGTATCGGGGAGTGTGCTGGAAGATGTTTGGGTAATGGGCCTGTCATGTTGAATAGCTGCCAGTGTATGTGATCTGTGAGTTATGGGTGTGCAGTTTGCAACAGTGGTAATATGTGCGGATGAGAGGAAGCATCTGATTGGAAGAGTTGAGTGCTGATGGAAAGAGTTTGTTGGTATGTGTGTGATGGGGGTGCAGTGTATGGAACATTGGATGCGGCTAGTGATGCAGTGGTTAGGAGATGCCACTTGACATTTGACCTCACTGACCTTGATCTCTCGTGTCAAAGCATTGCATTTCTTAGTGCACTGCATCCATATTCATGGTGCTATGCGCCTGGCATTGACTTTGTCCCCTACTGCCTCCCACTTCCTCGAGATCATATGACTGGATGACCCCTTGCCCCCCTGTGGACATTGGATGCCCCTCCTTCTGTCCACCTCTTGCACCAAAGCCTCTAGTGCATCAGCAGAGAACCATGGTGCACGCACACTCACGGGCCTGGTACCAAGTCGGACTGGCAGATTGGTGAGATGTGACATGCAGATTAAAGGATGTCGGATTTAGTGGTGCACAAAGTTTATTCAATGTTTTAAAATAACTCAACAGTTTTTAAACAGAGAGACGGGACCTACATCCATGTTTTACGTGTGCGATGTCTGATCTCCGTTCAGACTCAATGCAGACAGCAGACTATTATTTTTAACGAGCTGCAAGTACCGGCTACCTTTAAAAGATTTTTGCAGGCAGTCAGAGAGACAGCCTGCCTTTAAGAGATTCGGGCTCCCCCTCCTGATGGAAAGTGCGAATATCCTTGAATCCTCGTGTCAACGCAGGTTTTTAACGCTTGGCTGAGATGAATTTTCAGGCTGCACAAATGTCTCGTCCTGCTTGCGATGGAAGCGCCTGGAGTGTGCTAATCGCGGATCGAGGTACCCGCACCCGGTTTCGGTGGTTGACCAATTTAACCCCCTTTGCATCCTCCTCACAGCTTACTTTTCCACCTAGCTTTGTATCGTCAGCAAAATTGGATACATTAAACTCAGTCCCTTCATCTAAGTCACGAATATAGATTGTAAATAGCTGAGGCCCAAGCACCGATCCTTATGGAATCCCACTAGTTACAGCCTGCCAACCTGAAAACGACCCGTTTATCCCTACTCTCTGTTTTCTGTCCATTAACCAATCCTCTAGCAATGCTATTATTTTGCCCCCAACCCTTATAATATTTTGAATAGAAGTTGGGTAGTCAGCAGTTTAGTGGGAATAGTGTCGAGGGAGAAGGAGGTGGGTCTCATGGTCAAGGTGAGCTCGGAGAGGGCATGAGGGGAGATTGGGGAGAAACTAGAGAAAGATGTGAGTTCATGGTTAGGGCAGGGGGTGCATTAAGGGAAGTTTAGCTTTGCGGGCTAGGGGAAGGAAGGGAAGTGGCAGAGGCAGCTGAAGGGATGGCCTCAATCTTAGTGACAAAGAATTCCATGAGCTACTTGCAACAGGCCATTCAGCCTATCTGGGTAAAGAAATTTCCCCTGAATTCAGTACTTGACAACAACTTCATGAACATTTATTAAAATATAATTATATATATATGTTACATCGAATGTACAGTGCAGCACAGAGGCCATTCGGCCCAACTGCTATTTATATTTTATAACAACAACTTCTTATGCCTATAATATTCATAATATAATATGAAATATCTTTAGATATTGGTTCTGAATTCTTGAACACATTGTATATTTATATAATATAATATATCTTTGTATATATAGATTACATAGAATCCAGCACGGCATAGAAACAGGTCATTCGGCCCATCTGGTTAAAGGAGTTTCTCCGGGATTCCGTGTTTTACTACCACAACAACATTATTATATACACTCGGATACTACATATAATTACATCGAATGTTTAGCAGAGAAACAGGTGACGTTCGGCCCAACTGGTTGAAGGAGTATCCCACGATGATCATAGATTGTCCCAGTAATCCCACGGTGATCCCAGAGTGTCCCACTGATCCCACAGTGATCCCACTGTGTCCCAGTAATCCCACAGTAACCCAGTGATTCAACAGTGCACCAATTGATGCCACAGTGATCCCACAGTGCAGCGAGTGTTCCCACAGTGCACCCAAAGATCCCAGAGTGTTCCAGTGATCCCACAGCGATCCCAGATTGCACGAATGATCCGATAGTGATCCCATAGCTCTTCCCGTGACCCCAGTGTCCAACCTGCACCTGTGTAAAAGATTGAGACGAAATCTTTACATACAACAACAACTTATTCATATGATATAATGGGTGAAGACGTTTCTCCTGTAAAGCCATGAAATTGAACCAAATAGCGGCCAGTAAAGTGGCCAACTTAAATCAAATGGCCGTCGGTGTCACAGGGTGTACCAGTGATCCCACTATGACCCAGTGATCCCACTGTGACCCACTGATCCCACAGTAACCCAATAATCCCACAGTGATACTAGTCATCCCACAGTGATCTCACAGTGTCCCAGTGATCTTATAGTATCCAAGTAGTCCCACAGTGATCGTACAGTGTTCCAGTGATCCCACAGCATCCCAGTGATCCCACACTGACCCCACAGCAACCCGGTGATCCAACAATGACCCTCCAGTGATCCAATAATGACCTGGTGATCACACAGTGTCACACACAGGACCTACAATTTCCCAGTGATCCCACAGTGATCCCGTGATCCAGTGATCCCACAGTTACCCAGACACAGGACATAGCTGCTAGACTGGGCCAGCGGCAGGTGGTGAGCGAACCAACACGAGGGAAAAACTTACTTGACCTCGTCCTCACCAATCTACCTGTCGCAAATGCATCTGTCCATGACAGTATTGGTAGGAGTGACCACCGCACAGTCCTCGTGGAGATGAAATCCCGTCTTCGCACTGAGGACACCATCCAACGTGTTGTGTGGCACTACCACCGTGCTAAATGGGATAGATTCAGAACAGATCTAGCAGCTCAAAACTGGGCATCCATGAGGCGCTGTGGGCCATCAGCAGCAGCAGAATTGTATTCCAGCACAATCTGTAACCTCATGGCCCGGCATATTCCTCACTCTACCATTACCAACAAGCCAGGGGATCAACCCTGGTTCAATGAGGAGTGTAGAAGAGCATGCCAGGAGCAGCACCAGGCGTACCTAAAAATGAGGTGCCAACCTGGTGAAGCTACAACTCAGGACTACATACATGCTAAACAGCGGAAGCAACATGCTATAGACAGAGCTAAGAGATTCCACAACCAACGGATCAGATCAAAGCTCTGCAGTCCTGCCACATCCAGTCGTGAATGGTGGTGGACAATTAAACAACTAACGGGAGGAGGACGCTCTGCAAACATCCCCATTCTCAATGATGGCGGAGTCCAGCACGTGAGTGCAAAAGACAAGGCTGAAGCGTTTGCAACCATCTTCAGCCAGAAGTGCCGAGTGGATAATCCATCTCAGCCTCCTCCCGATATCCCCACCATCACGGAAGCCAGTCTTCGGCCAATTCGATTCACTCCACGTGATATCAAGAAACGGCTGAGTGCACTGGATACAGAAAAGGCTATGGGCCCTGACAACATCCCAGCTGTAGTGATGAAGACCTGTGCTCCCGAACTAGCTGCGCCTCTAGCCAAGCTGTTCCAGTACAGCTACAACACTGGCATCCACCCGACAATGTGGAAAATTGCCCAGGTATGTCCTGTCCACAAAAAGCAGGACAAATCCAATCCGGACAATTACCGCCCCATCAGTCTACTCTCAATCATCAGCAAAGTGATGGAAGGTGTCGTCGACAGTGCTATCAAGCGGCACTTACTCACCAATAACCTGCTCACCGATGCTCAGTTTGGGTTCCGCCAGGACCACTCGGCTCCAGACCTCATTACAGCCTTGGTCCAAACATGGACAAAAGAGCTGAATTCCAGAGGTGAGGTGAGAGTGACTGCCCTTGACATCAAGGCAGCATTTGTCCGAGTGTGGCACCAAGGAGCCCGAGTAAAATTGAAGTCAATGGGAATCAGGGGGAAAACTCTCCAGTGGCTGGAGTCATACCTAGCACAAAGGAAGATGGTAGTGGTTGTTGGAGGCCAATCATCTCAGCCCCAAGGCATTGCTGCAGGAGTTCCTCAGGGCAGTGTCCTAGGCCCAACCATCTTCAGTTGCTTCATCAATGACCTTCCCTCCATCATAAGGTCAGAAATGGGGATGTTCGCTGATGACTGCACAGTGTTCAGTTCCATTCGCAACCCCTCAGATAATGAAGCAGTCTGAGCCCGCATGCAGAAAGACCTGGACAACATCTAAGCTTGGGCTCATAAGTGGCAAGTAACATTCGCGCCAGACAAGTGCCAGGCAATGACCATCTCCAACAAGAGAGTGTCTAACCACCTACCCTTGTCATTCAACGGCACGACCATCGCCGAATCCCCCACCATCAACATCCTGGGGGTCACCATTGAACAGAAACTTAAATGGACCAGCCATATAAATATTGTGGCTACAAGAGCAGGTCAGAGGCTGGGTGTTCTGCGGCGAGTGACTCACCTCCTGACACCCCAAAACCTTTCCATCATCTACAAGGCACAATTCAGGAGTGTGATGGAATACTCTCCACTTGCCTGGATGAGTGCAGCTCCAACAACAATTCACAAGCTCGACACCATCCAGGACAAAACAGCCCGCTTGATTGGCACCCCATCCACCACCCTAAACATTTACTCCCTTCACCACCGGCGAACAGTGACTGCAGTGTGTACCATCCATAGGATGCACAGCAGCAACTCGCCAAGGCTTCTTCGACAGCACCTCCGAAACCCGCGACCTCTACCACCAAGAAGGACAAGAGCAGCAGGCACACGGGGACAACACCACCTGCGCGTTCCCCTCCAAGTCACACACCATCCCAACTTAGAAATATATCGGCGTTCCTTCATCGTCGCTGCGTCAAAATCCTGGAACTCCCTTCCTAACAGCATTGTGGGAGAACTTTCACCACACGGACTGCATTGGTTCAAGAAGGCGGCTCACCACCACCTTCTCAAGGGCAATTAGTGATGGGTAATACATGCTGGCCTCGCTAGAGACGCCCACATCCCATGAACGAATAAAAAAATATATATCTATACGTATATTAATATATTGCATAAAATAGATCACAGCTCAGAGACAGGCCATTCGGCCCAACAGGTTAAGGAAGTTTCTCCTGAATTCCTTATTTTACAACAACATATATGGATATATATATATATGGTTATACACATCTTTCTACATTGCAACTAGTACTACGAAGCCCCCACAAGGGCTATGGGGAAAGAGCAGGAGGCAGTGGAAATAGGACTAATGGGGTAGCTCTTACAAAGGGCTGGCACAGGCACGACGGGCCGAATGGCCTCCTCCAGCGATACCATGAGCAACAACTTCGACACCATGAAACTGGAAAATGGCTGTCCGCCCTGAAACTGAAACAAAATGGCCGCCATTAAGGCTGCCATCTTCCTGAAGGGGCAAGGCAGCCATTTTACCGACGGGCAAGTTGGAACTTGTTATGCTCAGAGGCAAGGAGAGGGTTAATTTTCTGTTCCTATTAAATCACTGCTGCACTATAGTTAAAGATACAAACTGAGTGAAAATGGCATAGCTGGTGTTTAACACAAAGACAACGATGCAGTGAGGGAATTAAACACCAAAATGTGAACTTCTGCAAAAAAAATGGATTAATATTTGTTTGTTTAGACGTAATGCTTAAAGAGATGGGGAGAGCAGATATTCAAAGGAAAGGACAAATAAGCCATTTTGTGTGGAGAATGTAATTCCAGCTTCTAATAAATAAATCAGACTCAAATTGGACTCAATCTGGTCGTAATTCAACCTGGGATTTGGTTTATTCCTCCATTATTCATATTTTTCTTTAACCTGAAAAAATAACAGTATTTGTAACAGTAACAGAGCAGGAGAGTGCTGTGGGATCCTGTCCAGTTTATTAACATAGCAGAAGGGGTAAGAGTACATTTTGATTCATTGCAGAATCCAGCAGCTCACTGGGAAAGTTACACATGTTACAGATGTAGAAACAAAAAAGTGCAAAGCGATTTTACACTTTCATTTGGGGCAATGCCTTTTTATCTGCAAAGCTTAACTTAATGCAATCTTTTTCCGAAAGAAACTTCAGGCACAAACAATGGCTTTATAAAGAAAGCAATCATTTATTATTATTATTAACACATTGGGAAATTGACTTTAGAATTTAAACAACATCTTGGGTTTATGCCCAATTTAGAACTGCTTTAAAAACAATAAATCAACACATCCTGAATTCCCAAAATGAATAACTGGAAACATATGTATCTTAGACTTAGTCCATAACGAAAATGAGATACTTACGGTTGACTCAAGATTGCCAGGAAGATTCCACGTCTTTTGATGAATACCGTTGGAGTGTAGCGTGGCTTTCTACTGTAACCAGGCCACCTGCTTCACAGGCAATCTGTAAACCTGCATCGAGGCATCAAGCTGGGAGGTGACGAGCTTTCAGGAAGCGAAAGGTGAGGTTGGAGCAGTCGTGGTGGACCTGTGTCTCTCCTTACTCAACTTCTGTCCAGCTTTTAAAAACCTTTTCAACACAGAACCACACCTCTGGGACCGGTGGCTGATCAACAATAAGTTCCAACAAATACAACCCACGATTGATTCACACTTCACTTATTTTCTCTCAGTGTCCACAAAGTAACCAATTTAAGTCGGCAGGTGTTCAAACCACCTCTAGCCCTCCTGGAATCGTTTTTGTTGCTATGGTGATCTATCCTCCGCTTTTTGATAATTATAATGTGTCATTAACAACTCTTACAAGAGTTCTTTTCCTTCAGGCATGTTGAGCCGATTTAGTCTCAGGCCTGCGATTATCAGATGAAGTTTTACTACACAGAGCAGTTGGGAAACACCTGCAGTAATTAATGGCCAGGATCAAGTCCACAAGACTGAGGGACTTTATTGTGCAGCCTCCAGGCATCACCTTTCGAAATGCCAAAATTAAATCCACAAGAGTGTTACCCCGGAACAAACATGAACTGTCTGTCCTGCTCCATCTGCTGCTGTTCTGCTGGTCAGCACTCACACACGCTCCAGGCTGATTACACAGTTTGCTTGGTTGTTTAATGCTTTCTGTGTTTTATTCACTCGTCTCTCTACCCTGCTGTCACTTTATATGTTTGTCCGTCTTTCGTTGTGTCTGTTCTCTGTTTACATCGTTTATATCTGTTTATTTTCATAATGTTTTTCTGTCTTGTTATTTCCACTTCTACTTCTATCGCTTTGCCAGTCTCGTTCCATCCATGGCTGCTTGCTCTCTCATTAAATATATATATATATATATATATATATTCTAATCTGCTTTCTTTGTCTCTTTATTTATCTCCGTCTCTGAGTAACGCTGTCTCTGCTCCTTATTGTTCCTATCTCTCTCACACACACACAAACACTCACTCCCTTTCATGCGAACCTGTCTAAATTTTCTGCGCTTTTTTAATCATTATATTTCTTTTGTCCCTGTGTTCTCATACGTCTGTATGCCTCCCTCTCTGACCCCTCTCTCTGTGTCTCTCTCCCGTTGTCTCTTTCTTTCTCTCTCTCATTGTCTCTGCCTCTCTCTATGTCTCTGTCTCTGCCTTTGTCCCTCTCTCTCTTTCTCTGTCTCTCTCTATCTCTCTCTCGCTCTCTGTCCCTCTCTCCCTGTCGATCTCTCTGTCCCCCCTCTCCCTCTTTCTCATTCTCTGTGTCTGTTTTTTCTCTCTCTCCCACTCTCCCTGCCTCCCCCTCTCTTCCTCTCTGTCTCCATTTATGTGGAGTGCACCCATTCTGATCAGGCCCCCAGCAATGACTTTTATTACCAGCTTTGCCCATTTTCCAGTGCGGCCATTTTGTAAAAGTCCAGCTGAGATCTTCAGTGCCGCCATTTTGAACAACAATCCATGTGTCGTCTGCAGAGTAAATCCTGTCTCAATCGTTCAAGTTATCAATAAAATATATCAGAATTAGTTTTATGATCATTTCAGGGCTCTGTGCTGCTAATATTAAATCTACTTTCCGTCCCTTGGGAAGTGTAGGAGATGGAGGATGAAATGGGATTTAGTTCCAGTGCTTGAAACCCTTCAGCTCTTTCTATGATTTCACTAATTTAACAATTAGATTGAGTGGGTATTTCACCGCGTTCTTCAGTTCCTCTCTGAATTTAGTCTGGGTCAGGACATAAATACACGTGTTTGTGCAGGAACTGAGAAGTTGCAGCATCTTTGCTGCGTGATCTGTGATATAAATAGGGTCAGAGTAGGAGTAATAATCCTGAATGTCTGTAATTCGCACATAAATATAAAAGGCAACAAGAGTCACCCATAACAATATAAAACTGCCCGATATACTAAAGAGTAAAATAATGGATTTCTTTCGGTTCTCCATCTCTGGATCCTTGTGATTCTCACCATTGATGCGGTTCCGGAGTCCCCTGCGGACACGACTGGAGACTAAAATTCGTCTGACCGTCAGAACATTGAACAGTAATATCAGACAGACTGGGACACAAGGGGTTAAAACGAGGACAACCATCTCAAATGTGGCCCATGCGGAGGAAGTAAAGAAGCTCGGTTTAATCTCACAACCCCAGGGAACATTATCGATTACATATCGCGATTGAATTGTAAAGCACCAGGGGACACTCTGTAAACAGCCCAGCACACTCATTGTTCCCAGAACCACAGTACCCGTTCTTTCGGTGCAATATTTCGCTTTCAGCTTCTCACAACAAATAGCCACAAATCGATCAAAGGTGAATGCGACTGTGAGCCAGACAGAAACCACCGTGGCTGCTTCACTCAAAAAAGTAATAGAAGTACACACGGGAGTAATGTCCAGGAATGACCCTGGGAGATAAATAGGACCAATCCCCCCAAGTATCACATTAGCGATAACGACCATGAGATCGGCCACTGCCATTCCCACCAGGTAGACACTGATACATTTGGAGAGACCGCACTTTCCTCGGGACAGGATCACAATCGCCACCAAGTTAACTGCAAGAAAGAAAAAAGGAGCAGAGAAATAATTGATCAGACCTAGACCAAAGCCGCAGTTTGAGAGAATCTGGGTTGAAATTTCTCGCTTTATTGCTGCATCGAGCGGTGAAAAGTGATTCGTTTAACTGGGCAACGCTTTAGGGCGGAGAAATGTTTTTTAAACGCAGTGACCAATAATGAATTGGGAGATGGATAAAGAACGTGAATAAATTGAGCACCGAATCCACTGGAAGGGCTGAGTGAGGGCGCAGTGCCGGTGGGGAAGGGAGAAGAGGCAAACCAGCGGATTAAAGCCGGCTTTGTGCTCCAGACGGACGTGAAAGAAAACGAAGCGTCACGAAGGTGAGTGGACAGGGGAGGCGCAGCTGGATTGTTGCTCTGGGTTAAGGGAGCCGACAGGGGGCGGCATTAAACGGGAAAGACAGCTGGAGACCGAACCAGTGAGTGAGATTGTGAGGGAGACAAGGAAAAAGACATGTTGAAGCTGGAGGGGAGTCAGGAGCAGATAATTTGGGATAGCGGGTAAATTGAAGCAATGGATGAGAAGACAGAGGATTCAATGCAGAGGGTGGAGAGGCTGGGATTCACAGGGAGAGACTGCAGCAGAGTGGAGGAAATCGAATCTATATGTCCCACTAACTCAATCCAATTAATACATTCAACAGTTCATGTCTGTGGTTATTTGTGTGAGCGAACCTGCGGTGGGTATATAATGTAATCAATAAATTTACTTTGTACATACAATTAAAAGTAAATTGATAAGGATTAATTAAATCAACCTCGTTGTTTGTTGAATTCAGCCGAGCTTTAAAAATACTGTATCCGAATAATTCACCATGATGAAGACATTACTGATTCTATTCTGGAAGTAAATTTTCATTCTGACTATTGTTAAGTTAGAGAACAAGGAACATTCACAAAAACAGACTGGGGACCTGACAGGGATATACACATAATGAGAGAGTCCTACAATAAAAACTCACACAATCAGACCACATCAAAATAACACCTTCAAGTCACATGTTCTATGTTTAATTGTACTCAAAATTAAAGCAGGTCATTCTGATGAATTATTCACGCCACAGCCTCTCGTTTTCCTTCTCCGTAGTTCTCTCTATCACTCACTCTGCTCTCTTTCTCAAGTCCATTTTCATGTCCAAGTAAATCCCATCACCCTGCGCCTGCATTCTGTTCACCAGTCCCGTGTTCCACCGTTCCTATTCTCATTATCAGTTTGTTAAATAGTGAAGTCTCTGTGGAATAGTTTAATGTTTCAACAGATCATCCAAGTCTCCACCTGTTCACCTACATGTTCACTTCATCTACAAATCATGGAATAAACAGAAGCAAATGCCTCATCCAGACAGATCTCACAATAATCGAGATTCTTTCTCCTGTAATTATAAAGTAAAGGGATAGATAGCGGCACTGTTAAATTAACAAAACGCTAACATCATATAATCTACAGATTAATACAAGGGCTCCCGATTCCAACAGATACAATGCAAACTGTTACAACATAATATCCAAACATTTCATTTTTCAATTAAGTCCAGCGACAGTGAGTGAATTCATCCACAGTGAAGCAGAGAAAGAGATGTGGAAGAATCGGCAGAAAACTCAGTTCAGTAGCCAGATAACTGAAGCGGCGTCAGATATACACATAATGAAATAATACCTCGTAACAGTGATAACCAATAAATGTTATTGAAATCCCAGTTAAACTTAAGCATGTTATTGGGCAGGGAGGATATATCTTGTCTCCTTGTAACACTGAGACCGTGATCTGTCTCATTATCAATCACATTAATGAAAACAAATTCCATGACAGGTTAGTTCCACAACATGACAGTCTTAAAAGCTTCTGATGGTTTGCCATCAACTCTTAGCCCAGACATCTGATTCCAATGCATTCAGTACAGAGAATAATACAGTAATAATTCCAGAGTTGGATATACAAAGTTCGTTACAGGTATAAAGCAACTCCTAAACGACAGAAAGAGCAGAGACTTAACACATTCCATCATTCAACCAATGGAACAAAACAGGCCACTGTTTAAAACATGGTGGGAGAAACAATAATTTGCCAAGTACAGCAACAGAGTTAACATCGATTTACACCAATAGCAGCTGAGATAACGGCTTACCCGGAACCCCAATGGCTGCAAGAACAGGAAAATAAATGTCTTCTATCTGATGAATTAATGGATATCCCATCTCTGTGCGAAGCAGTGACTTCTGTTGGACTGGAAACCACAGCTCCAGCAGAAACTCTGAGCTGATCCATTCCAACGAACCTTGATTTATACAGGGGATTAGTCTCCACTGACATGGTTATACTCCTGATCAATGCTATTAGTTACAGTCACTTGAACAAATACATTACATCAGCAGCTTCGACTCCTGATGAAAATAATGTGGTGGATATAACACAAACATCTCAAAGTCCAGGACATTATTTAATCAGCTATAAAGTTTAAATCTGTTCTCATACAGGACTGATCCAACATTAATGAACGGATTCCTTTACAGTTTCCATATAATTGTATTGATCATGTTCACTCCTGGAGATTCATTTATAATTTATACCGATTTCTTCCACAGTTTACATTGAATTCAGGGACACAAGCAGACTCGTTTCACTCTGTTCCTGCAGTTTCCCAGTTCAAATATGAATTGTGAGTCTCTGACACGAGTTCAGTTAAAGGGCAGCGTGAGGATTGCAACCTGGAAATGAATGTGGGTGATATTAGGGGATGGACACTGAACATGTCCCATTCACATTCTTCTCTCCGCTATTTCTCAGTCTCAGTAATGGAAGATATAGTTGAGATACTGGATGGGCTACAAATTGATAAAGAAGAGGTTCTAGAGAAGCTAGCTTTACTTAAAGTAGACAAGTCACCCGGTCCGGATGGGATGCATCCTCGGTTGCTGAGTGAAGTAAGGGAGGAAAATGCAGAAGTACTGGCCATAATCTTCCAAACATCCTTAGATACGGGGGTGCTGCCAGAGGTCTGGAGAGTTGCAAATGTCACACCCTTTTTCAAAAAAGGGTGTAAGGATAAACCCAGCAATTATAGGTCACTCAGTTTAACCTCAGTGGTGGGGAAACATTTAGAAAAGACAATCCAGCTCAGAATTAACATTCACTTGGACAGTTTACAATGAATCCAGCGACTCAACCAAACCCGTTTCACTCTGTTCCTGCAGTTTCCCAGTTAAAATCTGAATTTTGAGTCTCTGACACGGGGACAGTGAAACGGCAAGTTGAAGATTGCAGCCTAGAAATGTCTCCGGGTGATATTAGGGGACGGACACTGAACGTGCCTCATTGACATTCCTCTCTCCGTTATTTTACTGCAGATGTTTACCTGTTTATCATACATTGATTAGCGGCTGCAATAAAATTGTTCCCCTGTAATATTGAGCTGAGCTCATGACCCGATTTGACCCCATCACAAAGGCCCCGTGAGTCCCTCACACGCCTCCATTCCTTCCTCAGCCCATTGCCATTGAAACCCTCATCAATGCCTCTGACCCTCCAGACACAATTCCTCCAATGGACTCCTGACCGGCCACCCAACCCCCACCATCTATAAACGGGAGCTCGTCCAAAACTCTGTTGTCCGTGCCCAACCAGCACCACGTCCTACTCCGCCTCACTGATCCTCACTGGCTCCCAGTTCAATATCCCTTAAATCTAAACTCTCATCCTTGAGTTCAAATCCCTTCATTACCCACCCATCACCATCCTCCACACCTACAGATAACCCATCCATCATTTCCTCATTCATCGACACTGGCGTCTTTTGGTGTGACTACCCTCGCTTGGTTCCACTCACCGATCTCATCAGATCCAGGAGAAGCTTCTCTTCTCTCCCTATCCCCGTTATCCCCGATGTTCCTGAAGGTTCAATTCTTAGCAGCCTTCGCTTCCTCAACTACACGCTGCCGTTTGGAGACATAATCCGCAGTCATGAACCAGCTTTTTCATGGACGCTGACAATATCGCCGCTTTTCATGACCCTTCCAATGTCTTTGTATTATCATACCCATATTCTGTTTGAGATTTCCTCCAGTTAAAAATTGGGAAGTCACGATCTTTAACCCCACAATCTCCACATCCTTGCCACAGATTCCATTCACACCCCTGGCTTTTAGATTGTTAAGCCGCTCACCATTCACCCAAGCCCTTACTGACCTGTATTGGATACCAGCCACCTAACCCTATGGTTTATTTCTATTCTTTTTTACACTTTAATTAATCAGGGCCTTACCCCTGCCGATCTCTGAAACCCCCTCCAATCCGACAGTCCCTCCAAAATACTGTGCTCCTCCACCATTGGTCGCTTGTGAATTTGCAGTCCATTTGTCCTAATTTTAACAAACATGCCTTCATCCATTTCCACACTCCGGAATGTCCTCCCTAAGCACCTCAATTTCCCTTTCCCCATTTCAGATGGCTCAGTGGTAGCAGTCTCGCCTTTTCAGTCAGAAGATTGCGAGTTCAAGTTCCACTCCAGATCCATGAACACACAATCCAGGCTAACACTGCAGCGCTGTAATGTTGGTGGGTCAGTATTGAGGGAGCGCAGCACTGTCGGACGGTCCGTATTTAGGGAGCGCAGTACTGTCGGAGGGTCAGTACTGAGGGAGCGCTCCATTGTCGGAGGGTCAGTAGTGAGGGAGCCCTACCCTGTCGAAGGTGCAAAACTGAGGGAGTATTGCACTTCGGAGGGTAATTAATGAGGGAGCGCAGTACTGTCGGAGGGTCAGTACCGAGGGAGTGCTGCACTGTTGGAGGGGCAGCACTGAGAGGGTGCTGCGCTGTCAGAGGGGCAGTAGTGAGGGATTGTGGTCGTGTTCAGATGTGCCGACTTTCGTAGGACACGTTAAACCGAGGGCCCATCTGCCTTCTCGGGCATATGTAAAAGATCTTCCGGCAATATTTGAATTAGTGGAGTATAATTCTGGCCAAAATGTATCCCTCAACCAACATCACTTGAACAGATATTCTGACCATTTATGTCATTGCGGTGTGTGGGATCTTGCTGTTTGCAAATTGTCTGCTGCACTTCCTAGTTCACCACAGTGACTAGGCTTCACCAGTGATTTATATCATAGGCGGACTTGTTGCGATACATTAACATTGGTAACTACTTGTTGACACCATTTCGTTAGAGCACAAACATGGTTTGTGTACAGGCATCGCATTGAAATAGGTTTGTACAACTGTGAGGCAGCCTTTATGGAGTCCTAGTATCTAATAGGAGACCAGCGACAGTGACTAGAATGAAGCTTTATTATTTATTTGATCGTTTTACTCTTTGGTTATAACCCGTTTTAATGTTCTCTGGGAATGGTGACTAGGATGAAGTTTTATTAGTTATTCGCTTTGATTAAAACCAATAGTTCCGGAGTACAGTGTACACTTTCGTGCCCCATTCTAGAAATAACAGTCACAGAAAGACCACTGTGTAGATTCAGTCGAATGAGGCCAATGAAAGGAAACTTATGAGGAAAGACTTCATATCCCAGGATTATTTCCAGGGGAATAGAGAACGGGAGCTTAAAAAAATAAACAGGAACAGGCCATTCGGCCCAATTTGCCTGTGCCAGTGTTTATGCTCCACACGAGATTACTCTCTCCCGACTTCATCTAGCCCTATCAGGATATCCTCCTATTCATTTATCAGTCATGTGTTTATCCAGCTTTTCCTTAAATACATCAAATTATTCGCTTGTATCAACCATTTCACGTCTTAGCAAGTTAAAAAATTCTATTCACTCTGGGAATAAAACGTTTCTCCTGAATTCCTTATTGGATTTATTAGTGCCTATTTTATATTGATGACCCCAAGATTGGGCTCCCCATAAGTGGAAATAACTTCTCTACCTCTACCCTATCAAATCCCTTCATAATTGTAAAGACCGCTAATAGATCAGCCCTCAGTCTTCTCTTTTGTAGAAAAAAATCCCCAGCTTGTTCAATCGTTCCTGATATTTATAACCTCTCAGTTCTGGTATTCTTGTGAAATTTTTTTGCACCTTCTCAAGTTTCTTTGTACTCTTTTTTTAATATGAAGAACAGAACTGTTAACAGACCTGAAACGTTAACTCTGTTTTTCTCTCCACAAATGCTGTCTGACCTGTTGAATGTTTGCAGCATTTTCTGTATGTATTACAATATTCTCAGTGTGGTCCAACCAAGGTCCGACACAAGTTTAACACGACATCTCTGCTTTTCAATTCAATCCCTCTAGAAATCAACCCGTGTTTTTTTTGCATTTTTAAGGGCTTTCCACATGATGAGATGGCTGCCTTGCCGCTCAGTAAGCTGGCTGCCTTGCTGCTCGGTAAGATGGCTGCCTTGCCGCTCATTAAGATGGCTGCCTTGCCCCTCAGTAAGATGGTTGCTAACTGGCGAATATTTTGTTTCAGGTTTAGGGCGGAAGTGAATGGTTCCTTCATACCTGCAGTGTGGGGTACATGTACAAGAGATGAAACTGAGACACACACAGGTGGTACAGCATCAGACACGAGTGAATCGTTCACATTTACCCAAACTGTACTGTACATGTACAGGGGCTGCCATTAAGACAGATACAGACTGTACAGTACAGAGAAGGAGATACAGACTTGCATTTTTATTCGTTCATAGGATGTGGGCGTCGCTGGCGAGGCCGGCATTTATTGCTCATCCGTAATTGCCCTCGAGAAGGTGGTGGTGAGCCGCCTTCTTGAACCGCTGCAGTCCGTGTGGTGACGGTTCTCCCACACTGCTGTTAGGGAGGGAGTTCCAGGATTTTGACCCAGCGACAATGAAGGAACGGCGATATATTTCCAGGTCGGGCTGGTGTGTGACTTGGAGGGGAACGTGCAGGTGGTGTTGTTCCCATGTGCCTGCTGTTCTTGTCCTTCTAGGTGGGAGAGGTCGCGGGTTTGGGAGGTGCTGTCGAAGAAGCCTTGGCGAGTTGCTGCAGTGCATCCTGTAGATGGTACACGCTGCAACCACAGAGCGCCGGTGGTGAAGGGAGTGAATGTTTAGGGTGATGGATGGGGTGCCAATCAAGCGGGCTGCTTTATCTTGGATGGTGTCGAGCTTCTTGAGTGTTGTTGGAGCTGCACTCATCCAAGCAAGTGGAGAGTATTCCATTACACTCCTGACTTGTGCCTTATAGATCGTGGAAAGGCTTTGGGGAGTCAGGAGGTGAGTGACTCGATGCAGAATACCAAGCCTCTGACCTGCTCTCCTATCCACAGTATTTAAATGGCTGGTCCAGTTAAGTTTCTGGTCAATGGTCACCCACAGGATGTTGATGATGGGGGATTCGGCGATGGTAATGCCGTTGAATGTCAAGTGGAGGTGGTTAGACTCTCTCTTGTTGGAGATGGTCATTGCCTGGCACTTATCTGGCGCGAATATTACTTGACACTTGTGAGCACAAGCCTGGATGTTGTCCAGGCCTTGCTGCATGCGGGCTCGGACTGCTTCATTATTTGAGTGGTTACGAATGGAACTGAACGCTGTGCAATCATCAGCGAACATCCCCATTTCTGACCTTATGATGGAGGGAAGGTCATTGATGAAGCAACTGAAGATGGTTGGGCCTAGAACACTGCCATGAGGAACTCCTGCAGCAATGTCCTGGGGCTGAGATGATTGACCTCCAACAACCACTACCATATTCGTTTGCGCTCGGTAAGACTCCAGCCACTGGAGAGTTTTCCCCCTGATTCCCGTTGACTTCAATTTTACGAGGGCTCCTTGGTGCCACACTCGGTCAAATGCTGCCTTGATGTCAATGGCAGTCACTCTCACCTCACCTCTGCAATTCAGCTCTTTTGTCCATGTTTGGACCAAGCCGAGTGGTGCTGGCGGAACCCAAACTGAGCATCGGTGAGCAGGTTATTGGTGAGTAAGTGCCACTTGATAGCACTGTCGACGACACCTTCCATCACTTTGCTGATGATTGAGAGTAGACTGATGGAGCGGTAATTGGCCGGATTGGATTCGTCCTGCTTTTTGTGGACAGGACATACCTGGGCAATTTTCCACATTGTCAGGTAGATGCCAGTGTTGTAGCTGTACTGGAACAGCTTGGCTAGAGGAGCAGCTAGTTCTGGAGCACAAGTCTTCAGCACAACAGCTGGGATGTTGTCGGGGATCTTAGCCTTTGCTGTATGCAGTGCACTCAGCCGTTTCTTGATATCACGTGGCTGAAGACTCGCTTCTGTGATGGTGGGGATATCAGGAGGAGGCCGAGATGAATCATCCACTCGGCACTTCTGGCTGAAGGTGGTTGAAAACGCTTCAGCCTTGTCTTTTGCACTCACGTGCTGGACTCCGCCATCAATGAGGATGGGCATGTTTGCAGATCCTCCTCCTCCCGTTAGTTGTTTAATTGTCCACCACCATTCACGACTGGGTGTGGCAGGACTGCAGAGCTTTGATCTTCTCCGTTGGTTGTGGAATCGCTTAGCTCTGTCTATGGCATGTTGCTTCCGCTGTTTAGCATGCATGTAGTCCTGAGTTGTTGCTTCACCAGGTTGGCACCTCATTTTTCGGTACGCCTAGTGCTGCTCCTGGGATGCTATTCTACGCTCCTCATTGAACCAGGGTTGATCCCCTGGCTTGTTGGTCATGGTAGAGTGAGGAATATGCCGGGCCATGAGGTTACAGATTGTGCTGGAATAAAATTCTGCTGCTGCTGATGGCCCACAGTGCCTCATGGATGCCTAGTTTTGAGCTGCTCGATCTGTTCTGAATCTGTCCCATTTAGCACGGTGGTAGTGCCACACAACACGACTGAGAGAAACATTTTTTCAAATATAAAGGCAGTGATTTTGTTTAAGGTGCAGACCACAATTTTGTGTTGATTCATGGCCAACATTTTGGGCTAATACAGAACTGGAACATTTATAACAGAGTACCTCTCCTCACTGGGAAAGAAACACACTGTACTGAGTGTCACCGAATACAAAGTGAAACACAGAGGCAGAATCATGGAATGATAGAATCTTACAGCACAGAAGGAGGCAATTCAGCCGATTGTGCCTGTGCTGGTTCTTTGAATGTGCTGTCCAATTTAGTCTCACACTCCAGTTGTTATTCTTTAATCCTGCAAATTAATCCTCTTCAAGAACATGTCCAATTACCTTTTGAAAGTTTATATGGAATGTGATTCCACCACACATTCAGGAAATTCCTCCTGAATGTGTGGTGGAATCAGATTCCATCGGAACACCGCTCGGTGTGAAAAGATTTCTCCTCATTTGCCCTCTCGTTCTTTTTCCAATTAATTGAAATCTATGACGTCTGGATATCAATTCACTTGCCAAAGGAAACAATTTGTCACTATTTGACCCATCAAAACCCCTTATTATTTTAAATACTTCTATTAGTTCTCTCGTTATGAACACTTCTCTGCACTGAGGAGAACAATCCCAGCTTCTCCAATCTCTCCACATACCTGAAGTCCCTCATCTCTGGGTACGATCCTGGTAAACCTCCTCGGTACTCTTTTCAAAGCCTTGCTATCTTTCCTGAAGTGTGGTGACCAGAATTGTACACAATACTCCAGTTGAGGCCTAAACAGTAACTTCCCTGTTTGTGTAATCAATGACCCGATATACAAAGCTAAGTATTCAACAGGATTTCTTATCCGTGCTCTCAACTTGCCGTGCCACCGTCAAAGATTTGTGAATATGCACCACAGGTCCCTCTGCTCTTCCACCTCCCTAAAAATTGGTACCATTTTGATTATACTGTCTCTCCATGTTGATCCACCCGAAGTGGATCATTAAACACTTATCCGTATTAAATTGCATCTGCCAGTTTAGAAATTGCACAAGTAAAACACAGGTGCAGATCTCGTTGTTATGTTTGAAAACTGTTGTTTTGGATTAAACTATTGAATAAAGATTTCTCAAAACTACATCTCACATCTTCCAATCTGCATACCAGGCCAAACCAATCTGCCGATCTGAGTTTACACCAGTCCATTTCTTTTTTTCAGTCTCACTCTCCCTCTCTCACCCTCTGTCCCATTCAGTCCTGATCTGTTTCTCATTGTTTCCCTCTTTATGTTTCTCTCTCCCTCTGACTTTCTTTCTCTTTCTCTCTTTTTCCCAACTCTTTGTCTCCTTGTCTGCTTTTCGCTCTGTCTCACCCTCTGCCATTACCTTTCTCTGTCTGTCATTCTCGCTGTGTGTATCTTGCTCTGTACGTCTTTCACTCGCGATCAATTTCTCTCGCATTATGTCTCATTGTCTCTTTCTTTCACTGATTCTCTTTCATTGTTTCTCTCTATCTCCGAGACACACTCCGTCCGTCTCTCTGTCTCATTTTCACTCTGTTTCTGTCTCATTTTCTCCCTCTGTCTCTTTCTCTGTATTTCATTTTCTCGGTCTGTCTCTCCTTATCTCATTATATCTGTGTGCTATACAAATACAGGTTCCGAGACTGAGATACACACTGACCATACAATACCAGACGGGAGTGAATCGTTCCCGTTCAACCACATTGTACTGTCCATGTACAGGAGCTGACACCGAGACACACACTGGCCATACAGTACCAGGCCGGAGTGAATCGTTCCATTTTACGTGCAGTGTTCCCTACATGGACAGGAGCTGATACTGAGCGACACAGGGGCCGTACAGTGGAGAGGATGAGATATAGACTGAAAGAGAGGTGGGTGGCTAAATTGGGCCGTGTGGTGTCTACTGATTTGAGTCCACGCAGTCTCACGGAGTTCCATGATGGCGGCTTGGGTGCGCATGCAACGTGCGCTGGACGCCATCTTGGTAAAGGGTTGAGCGCAGAGAACGAACGCCCGCATCATGTAAGGAAAGTAAGAACATAAAAACAAAAGAAATAGGAGTAGGAGTAGGTCAAATGGCCTCTCCAGCCTGCTCCGCCATTCAATAAGATCACGGCAGGACAGATCCACCAGAGGTGGCGGTACAGTGATATACAGACAGGAGCGAGTGGCCCTGGGAGTCCTCAACATTGACTCCGGACCCCATGAAATCTCATGGCATCAGGTCAAATATGGGCAAGGAAACCTCCTGCCGATTACCACCTAGAACCCTCCCTCAGCTGATGAATCAGCCCTCCTCCATGTTGAGCACCACTTGGAGGAAGCACTGAGGGTAGCAAAAGCACGGAATGTATTCTGGGTGGGGGACTTCAATGTCCATCACCAAGAGTGGCTCGGTAGCACCACGACTGAGCGAGCTGGCCGAGTCCTGAAGGACATAGCTGCCAGACTGGGCCTGCAGCAGGTGGTGAGCGAATCAGCACGAGGGAAAAATCTACTTGAACTCGTCATCACCAATCTATCTGTCGCAGATGCATCCATCCATGACAGTATTGGTAGGAGTGACCACCGCACAGTCCTCGTGGAGACGAAGTCCCGTCTTCACACTGAGTACACCATCCAACGTGTTGTGTGGCACTATCACCGTGCAAAATGGGATAGATTCAGAACAGATCTAGCAGCTGAAAACTGGGCATTCTTGAGGCGCTGTGGGCCATCAGCAGCAGCAGAATTGTATTCTAGCACAATCAGTAACTTCTTCACCCGGCATATTTCTCGCTCTACCATTACCAACAAGCCAGGCGATCAACCTTGGTTCAATGAGGATTGTAGTAGAGCATGTCAGGAGCAGCCTGAGGCGTACCTAAAAATGAGGTGCCAACCTGGTGAAGCTACAACACAGGACGACATGCATGCTAAACAGCGGAAGCACCATGCTATGGACAGATTCCACAACCAACGGATCAAAAGAAAGCTCTGCAGTCCTGTCACATCCAGTCGTGAATGGTGGTGGACAATTAAACAACGAACGGGAGGAGAAGGCACTGTAAACATCCCCATCCTCAATGATGGTGGAGTCCAGCACGTAAGTGCAAAAGGCAAGGCTGAAGCGTTTTCACTCATCTTCAGCCAGAAGTGCAGAGTGGATGATCCATCTCGGCCTCCTCCCGCTATCCCCACCATCACAGAAGCCAGTCTTCACCCAATTCGATTCGCTCCACGTGATATCAAGAAACAGCTGAGTGCACTGGATTCAACAAGAGCTATGGGCCCCGACAACACCCTGACTGTAGTGCTGAAGACTTGTGCTCCAGAACTAGCTGCGCCTCTGGCCAATCTGTTCCAGTACAGCTACAACACTGGCATCTACCCGACAATATGGAAAATTGCCCATGTATGTCCTGTCCACAAAAGGCAGGACAAACCAAATCCGGCCAATTACTGCCCAATCAGTCGACTCGCAATCATCAGCAAAGTGATGGAAGGTGTCGTCGACAGTTCTATCAAGAGGCACTTACTCACCAATAATCTGCTCACCGATGCTCAGTTTGTGTTCAGCCAGGACCACTCGGCTCCAGACCTCATTACAGGCTTGGTCCAAACATGAACAAAAGAGCTGAATTCCAGAGGTGAGGTGAGAGTGACTGCCCTTGATATCAAGGCAGCAATTGACCGAGTGTGGCACCAAGGAGCCCTAATAAAATTGAAGTCAATGGGATTCAGAGGGAAAACTTTCCAGTGGCTGGTGTCATGCCAAGCACAAAGGAAGACGTTAGTGGTTGATGGAGGCCAATCATCTCAGCCCCAGGATATGCTGCAGGAATTCCTCGGGACAGTGACCTAGGATCAACCACCTTCAGCTGCTTCACCAATGACCTTCCCTCCATCATAAGGTCAGAAATGGGGATGTTCGCTGATGATTGCACAGTGTTCAGTTCCATTCGCAACCCCTCAGATAATGAAGCATCCTGGATTGGTCTGATAAGTGGCAAGTAACATTCGCGCCAGACAAGTGCTAGGAATTACCATCTCCAAAAAGACAGAGTCTAACCACATCCCCTTGACTTTCAACGGCATTACCATCGCTGAATCCCCCACCATCATCATCCTGGGTTTCTCCATTGAGCAGAAACTTAACTGGACCAGCCACATAAGTATTCTAGCTAAAAGAGTAGGTCAGAGGCTGGGTATTCTGCGGCGAGTGACTCACCTCCTGACTACCCAAAGCCTTTCCACCATCTACAAGGCACAGGTCAGGAGTGTGATGGAATACTCTCCACTTGCCTGAATGAGTGCAGCTCCAACAACACCAAGAAGCTCGACACCATCCAGGACAAAGTAGCCAGATTGATTGGCACCCCATCCACCACACTAAATATTCAGTCCCCTCACCATCGGTGCACCGTGACTCCAGTGTGTACCATCCACAGGATGCACTGCAGCAACTCAGTATTTATGTGGCTGATCCAATTAAGTGCCTGGCACTTGTCTGGCGCTAATGTTACTTGCCACGTATCAGACCAATCCAGGATGCTTCATTATCTGAGGGGTTGCGAATGGAACTGAACACTGTGCAATCATCAGCGAACATCCCCATTTCTGACCTTATGATGGAGGGAAGGTCATTGGTGAAGCAGCTGAAGGTGGTTGATCCTAGGTCACTGCCCCGAGGAATTCCTGCAGCATATCCTGGGGCTGAGATGATTGGCCTCCATCAACCACTACCGTCTTCCTTTGTGCTCGGCATGACACCAGCCACTGGAAAGTTTTCCCTCTGGTGTCTGATCGACCGTACCCCTCCTCTTGCTAACCGTTGAATATTTATATGCCTATGGAAGACTTTTGGTGTCAATTTGAACAGTTTTTCATTATTTACTTTATCTAAATCCTTCAAGATTTTGAACACGTCTATCAAATGTCCTTTCAACCTCCTGTGCTCTAAGGAGAAAGACCCCTGCTTTTCCAGTCTATTGACGTTACCGAAGTGTCTTATCGCTGGAACCATTCAAGTAAATCTTTTCTGCACCCTCTCTAAGGTCGTCAAATCCTTCTTAAATTGCAGTACTCACAATTGGACACAGTTCTCCAGTTGTGGCTGAACCAGTGTTTTATAAAGATTCAACATAATTTCCTTGCTTTCGTTCTCTATGCCCCTGTTTCTAAAGCCCAGGATCCCGTATGCTTTTTAATCCGCTTTCTCAACCATTCCTGCCACCTTCAATGATTTGTGCGCATATACCCCAGGTCTCCCTGTTCCTGTACCCCTTTAAGAATTGTACAGTTTAGTTTATATTCTCTCTCCTCGTTCTTCCTGCCAAAATGTATCAATTCACACTTCTCTGCATTAAATTTCACCTTATCCAGTATTTGAACTACCCCACTGCAGCATCTTCTTCCTTGTGAAAACAGATGCAAAATATTCATTTAGTACCTCAGCCATGACCTCTGCCTTTATGCATAGATCTTTTTTTTTGGTGTCTAATCGACCGTACCCCTCCTCTTGCTAACCGTTGAATATTTATATGCCTATGGAAGACTTTTGCATTCACTTTTATGTTAGCCACCGGTTTATTCTCACACTCCCTCTTTGCCCTCATATTTGCCTTTTCACTTCTCCTCTGTGCTTTTTATATTCAGCCCGATTCTTACTTGTATTATCAACCTGACATCTGTCATGCGCCCCCTGTTTCTGCTTCGTCTTACTCTCTGTCTCTTTCGTCATCCTGGGAGTTCTGTCTTTGATTGACCTACATTTCCCCCTCATGGAAATGTACCTAGACTGTACCCAAACCATCTCCTCTTTAAATGCCGCCCATTGTTCCATTACAGATTTGCTTGCCAATCGTTGACTTCAATTTAACCCTGCCAGATTCGCTCCCAACCCACTGAAATTGGCCCCCCTCCAATTGAATATTTTTGCTCTACGCTGCTCCTTGTCCTTTCCCATAACTAAACTAAGCCTTATGATACTATGCTCATATTACTTAAATAATCCCCTAGTTACACTTGCTCCACTTGACCCACCTCATTCCCCAGAACCAGTTCCAGTAATGCCTCCTTCCTCGTTTGGTCGGAAACATGCTGATCAAGGAGGTTCTCCTAACATACTTCAGTTTTTCCACCCCTCCTTTGCGCATTACACTATTCTATCCCAGTCTATATTAGGATAGTTGAAGTCCCCCATTATCACTACTATATAGATCTTGTAACTCTCTGTAACTTGGCTGCAAATTTGCTCCTCTATATCCTTCCCACTAGTTGGTACCCTATGGAATACTCCTAATAGAGTAATGGCACCTCTATTGTTCCTTAAGTCTAACCAAATGGAATCAGGATCAGGGTCCTGCCAGTTGTGTGTGGGGAGTCACAGTGTATCATGATTCTGCATGCTGTGTATGAGGATTCAGAGTATGTCGGGATCCTGAAAGGTGTGCATGTGGTTTCACAGTGCATCAGGATTCTGCCAGGTGTGTATGAGGTTTCACTGTCTATCGGGATCCTGTCAGGTGTGTTTGGGGATTCACAGTGTATCAGGATCCTATCAGATATGTTTGGGGAGTCAAAGTGTATGAGGATGCTGCCTGCTGTGTATGGGGATTCACAGAGTATCAGGATTCTGCTAGGTGTGTGTGAGGATTCACACGCTAATAGAATCCTGCCAATTGTGTGTGGGGTTTCACAATGTATCATGATCCTGCCAGGTGTGTATGGAGATTCACATTCTATTAGGATCCGACTAGGTGTGTATGGGGATTCACAATGTGTCAGGATGTTTCCAGGTGTGTAAGGAAATTCAGAGTGTATCAGGATCCTGCCAGGTGTGTATGAAAATTCACAGTGTATCAGGAATCTGGCAGGTGGGTGTGGAGATTCACAGTGTATCAGGATCCTGATAGTTCTGTGGGGGGTTTCTCAGTGTATCCCGATCCTGCCAGGTTTGTATGGGTTTTTTCAGCGCATAAGGATCCTACTGGGTGCGTATGGGTTTCACAGTGTATCAGGAGCCTCCCAGGTATGTATGGGGATTCGCAGTATGTCGGGATCATGTGACGCGTGTATGGTGATTCGCAGTCATTCAGGATCCTGACAGGTGTGTATGGCGATGCACGGTATATCAGGATCCTGTCAGATGTGCACAAGTTTCACATTGAACCTGGATCCTGCCAGGTGTGCATGTGGATTCACATTGTATCAGGTCATGCAAGGTGTGCTTGGAGATGCAGATTATATCAGTATCATTCCATTGTGCATTGGGTTTTACACTGCATCAGGACCCTGCAGGTGTGCATGGGGGTTGACATTGTACTAGGATCCTGCCATGTTATGTGTGGGGCTACAAAGTCTATCAGGATCCTGTCAGGTGAGAATGGGGTTTCGCAGTGTATCGGGATCCTGCCAGGTGTGGATTGGTTTCAGAGTTCATAAGGATCGTGACAGTTGTGTATGGAGTTTCATTGTGAATCAGGATCCTGCCATGCTTACGGTGTTTCACAGTGAATCAGTATTCTGACAGATGTGTAGGAGGGTTCACAGTGTATTAGGATCCTGCCAGGTGTGTATGGGGTTTAATAGCGTATCAGGATACTTCCAGTTAATATATGGGGCTTCACAGTCTGTCAGGAGCCTGTCAGTTGTGTGTTGGGATTCATAATATAACAGGATCCTGCCAGGGGTTTATTTGGAATCGCTGTGTGTCAGGATACTGCCAAGTGAATGTGGGGATTCACAGTTCTGGATGGGGTTTCACAGTGTATCAGGAAAATGCCATTGTGTGTGGGGATTCAAAATATATCAGGATCCTGCCATTTGTAAGGGTATCTCAATTTATCAGAATCCTGCCAGATGTGCATGGGGAATCACGGTCTATCAGGATCCTCCTAGATGTGTATGGAGTTTCACAGTGTATCAGGCTCCTGCCAGGTAATTATGGGGATTCACAGTGTATCAGGATCCTTCAAGTTGTATCGAGGTTTCACTGCGTTTCAGGCTCCTGCCAGGTGTGTATGGGGATTCACAGTGCATCAGGACTCTGCCAGGTGTGTAAGGGGATTCACAGTCTATCAGGATCCTGCCAGATGTTTTTGGGGATTCACAGTGTATGAGGATCCTGCCAGGTATGTATCGAGTTTCACTGTATATCGGGATCCAGCCAGATGTGAGTGGTGATTCCCAGTATATCAGGCTCCTGCCAGGTTTATATGGGGTTTCACAGGGTATCAGAATGCTGCCAAGTGTGTATGGGGGTTCATAATTTATCAGGCTCCTGCCAGGTGTGTATGGGGGTTCACATTGTATCTGGATCCCGCCAGGTTATGTGTGGCGTTACAAAGTGTATCAGGATCCTGTCAGGAGTGTATGGGATTTCACAGTGTTTCGGGATCCTGCCTGGTGTGTATGAAGTTTCACAGTGTATCAGGATACTGACAGGTTTGTATGGTGATTGACATTGTATCAGGACCCTGCCAGGTGTGAATGGGGTTTCACATTGAAACAGGATTATGCCCGTTGCATCTGGCGTTTCACATGCTGTCTGGATCTTGCCAGGTGTATATGGCGATTCACAGTGTACCAGGAAGCTGACAAGTTTGTATGGAGTTTGTCAGTGTATCAGGATCCTGCCAAGTGTGTATCCGGATTCACATTATATCAGGATCCTGCCAGGTGTGTCTCGAGATTTACAGTGTATCAGGATCCTTCCAGGTGTGAATGGGGTTTCACAGTGAAACAGGATTCTGCCAGTTGTATCTGGTGTTTCACAGGCTTTCAGGATCCTACCAGGTGTGTATGCGGACTCACTTTGTATCAGGATCTTGCCAGAGGCGTGTGTTGCTTCGGAAGGCCACATGTGCAGGAAATACCTCCAGTAGGTCGAGCTCAAGCTTAGGGATAAGAGAGGCTGACGGTTTCCCGGATCGTACTTTAAAGGAGGTGGTCACCTCGCAGCCTTAGAGAGTTCAGCATAGCAAATAAGTGGCCATCCGAAAGGGTAGGAAGAGGCAGGTGTTTATGTGGTTTCGCTAGTGAATCTCGAAGGGGAGTAAAGTAGTGCTGTGGGGGAGGATTTAAACTAATTTAGATGACGGATGGGCACCAGGATGTAGCATTAGAAAGGAGTAACAATGTGCACAAAAATTGGGAGAGAACGGTCGCACTAAAATTAGAAATAGTACAGTATTAGGTGGGATCAGACTAAGAGAGAATATGAGAAGTTCGAAGATAGGTTAACAGTGCATGTGCGTAAATGCACGAAGTGTGGTAAATAAGGTTGGTGAGCTGCAGGCTCAAATGGCCACATGGAAATATGACGTTGTGGCGATAATGGAGGCCTTGCTCAAAAACGGTCAGGATTGGGCACTAATTATTGCTGGATACGAGATGTTTAAGAAAGATAGAAATGGACAAAGAGGAGTTGGGGGAGTGAGTGTGGTGTGTGTCAGTATTGATTCAGGAGAATATTGCAGTGCTGGTGATGAAGGATGTCCTTGAAGGGACAAGGGCAGAATCTATTAGGTTAGTGTGAAGAAAGAATAGAGGTGCCATTATACTACTGGGTTTATTTTATGGAGCACCAACTAGTGGGAAGGATATAGAGGAGCAAATTTGCAGGGAAATTACAGAAAGGTGCAAGAACTATATCGAAATGATAATGGAAACATCAACTATCCTAATATAGACTATAAGAGTAAGAGTATAAAGGGCAAAGAGGAGGAAGAATTTCTGAAAATGTTCAAGAGTACTTTCTTGATCAGTATGTTTTTCGCCCAATGTGGAAGTAGGCATTGCTAGATCTGGTTCTGGGGAATACGTTTGGCAAAGTGGAGCAAGTGTAAGTGGGTGAACATTTAAGTAGCAGCGATCAGAGTATCAAAAGGTTTGGATTAGTTATGGAAAAAGACAAGCAGCAATATAGAGTAAAAGTACTTCATTGGAGGAGGGCCAATTTCAGTGGTTTCAGTGCGGATCTGGCCCGGGTAAATTGGAATCAAAGATTGCAGGCAAAACTGTAATCGAACAATGGGCGGCCTTTAAAGAGGAGACGTACATTCTAGGTACATTCGCAAAAGGGGAAAATGTAGGGCAACCAAAGCCAGAGCTCCCTGGGTGACGAAAGAGATAGTGAGAAAGATGAACCATGAAAGTGGGGTGTATGACAAATATCCGGTTGATAATACAAATGAAAACCATGCTGAGTATAGAAACTACAGAGGAGAAGTGAAAAAGAAAATATGACGGACAAAGATAAAGTATGAGAATATACTGGCAACTAATATAAAAAGGAATCCAAAGGTCTTCTACAGGCATATAGATAGTAAAAGGGTAGTAAGAGGAGGGGTGGGTCCGATTAGGAACCAAAAAGGAGATCTACTCATGGAGACAGAAGGTATGTCTGACGCACTAAATCAGTACTTTGCATCAGTCTTTACCAAGGAAGAAGATCTGCCTAAGTTACAATCAAAGGGAAGGTAGTTGAGATACATTTTCGTAGGATGAACGAGGAGAGGCAATATAACCTAAATAGTACAATTCTAAAGGGGTGCATGGACAGACAGATCTGGGGGTATATGTGCACAGCTGTGTACAGATATTCACAGTGTATCAAGATTCTTCCAGGTGTACGTATATGCAGCTGTGTTATCTGGATTAATACAACACCTGTAAATTTTCCAATAATACAAAGCTTGGAGTGAATTATAACTGCAGTCTACATAGAACAGGGCGCTTGAAAGATGTGTATTAAGTTTCACAGTGTGTAAGTATCATGCCCGGTGTATATGGTTTCACAGGATTAATGACAAATCAAAATGTACTTGAATTCTGTTTGGCAAGTCTTTGAATTTCTGATTCTCAGATACTGACAACCTCGAAACAAACGGCTATAGTCAAACATACTGATTTACAGAAGCGAAATAAACTGTTTGAAATCTCCATTCCATCACTTTCCTTTTAGGAGACTGGGTACTTCGGTTAAACCTCGAGTGATGTTCATATAATCAAATGGATGAGAATCTATTTAAATCAATTAGCTTTCATGAAATCAGATCTGTTTACTATAATAAACTCTGTAGTGTTTAAATTTGAAACTGAATTCAGCGTGTGATTTTAGAGCAAGAAGTTCCTATATTTCTTTCAGTACTTTGTCCTACTTTGGCAACCTGTGGCTTATTTTCACGAAGGATTCCCACATCACTCATCGGGCCCACCAGCCTTTATCCATCAACAGGTTTAGGAGAAGTTTGGAACTGTCCTGCCTGTTTCCCTTCTCCGCGAACTCCGTGAATTTCTATAAAGAATAATGAACATATTGAGGAGCGGAGTGAAAGACATACACTGAGAATGGGAAGGAAAAGGTTTGATCAGTGACGGGATTTCACAGGTTTTTGAGCACAGAAAGCAATCAAGGCCCGAATACTGATCCGTTCAGAGCAGACTGAATATCCTGTAAACATCTTGATTCAGTTATTAACGGCAGAAAAATGTGATCAAGCTGTAATATAAATCAAACATTTAGCGTGAGATATCACTAATAATCTGCAGTAGTTTTAATAGGATTAGTTTTCTCTTCCCTTCAGTGTCCAACATGAAGTCAGATTACTGACTTCACAATATGATCGACTTGTTTCTCACAGTTCCACCCTGCTGTCAAAATTTGTTGAGTTGCCTAAAAAGAAAACATCAACGAATTAGAATCGAAGTGACAAGGAAGTGACGAATCTAAAGTGAGAGCAACAGTGACTAATCGAATCAAGCACTGTTAATTTGACAATCAGGAGATCCGACCAATAATAAGAAAGATGCAAAAAATCCATCACTTTTCAAAAGTCTGACACCCATTTTTTGCATATCCACAGCCGTTCTGAAACCTCGGTAACCGGGAGTACAAGTCAAGCAATGGAGTACAAGTCAAGCAATGGAGCTCCTGTAGTCAAGACTTTCATCAGCAACGACACCGTACATTGTTACACCGCATTTAACTAGAAAAACGTCCAAAGGCGATTCACAGAGACGGAATCGGACAATGGACTAGAGACAAAAGGGGAAATATCATCAGGGATGAAAGATGCAAGTTTTATGGAGGAGAGGGAAATGGTGAGGCAGAAGGGTTTAGGGAGTGAATTCCAGAGTCTGGGTCCTAAAACGACATGCGAACAGCACTAATAGGGGATGGCGAATGCACAGGATACCAGGGTTAGAGGAATAGAGAATTCTAGGGGCACAAGAGCAAGAGGACTGTAAGGTTGGAGGAGGTAACAGAGATTGGGAGGGACGAGGCCATGAAGTGGTTTACATGAGAATGGTAATTTAAAATTGGAGGAATTCGAGAACTGCGAGGCAATAGATGAACGAGCACAGGAGTGAGAGGTGAACGGGTCCTGGGGACGGACAGGATCGAGGCAGCAGTGTTTTGGATGAGCTGAAGTTTACCGAAGAAGAAGGATGGGAAGCCGGTTCGAAGGGCACTGGAATAGTCGAGTCCAGAATTAAGAAATGCATGGATAAGGGTTTTAGCATCCCTTGGGCTGAGACAGGGGCGGAGACGGGCGATGTTACGGAGGTGGAAGTAGATGGCCTTTTTGATTAAGAATATAATGAGTCTGAAGTTCAAATTGGGGTTGGACACTGAGGTTACAGATAGTCTGGTTCAGCCTCAGTTCGTGTCCGGGGAGCAGCCGTTCGGCTTCTCGGTTGCATGCCCTGCCCGATTCTCAATACCATTTACTTTCACTCCAGTAAAGTTAAATGACAGAAAATGACTGACTGCTTGAAATGTCCTGATACGCAAATCAGGGAATACCGTCCCATGAGAAGAGTTACCGCCCATTTTGCGCATCGGCCTCGTTTAATTTGAACTGAGGTGACTTAGGGAAAAAAGGACGTTTGCATCAATGGGCGGAACAACATGTTCATTTTCCCTTCCCACAGTCGGTTTTGTTTTACTAGTTCTCTGCTCTCATTTTAGCACCTTTTTCTTTAAATGTCTTTCATGTACTCCGCAGGTCATTTTTGTGAACTGACGGTTCATTAATTTCCTATTAATTAGTTTGCAGGTCAGTCAGCTCATCACCTTCCATCTCATCCTGTCTGTTGTTTCTCGTCTGTCCTTTTTCGAATCCCACTAAAATTGATTGCCTTATTTCAATCCATACAAGAGTTATACGCGAACCATTCTCTAGTTTCTCGCCTATATACCCTGATGACCTCTCCTAACTCTTGACCATGAGGTGCGCCTCCTGCTCCCTCGAACCTATTCCCACCAAACTGTTGAATACCCAACTTCCCTCCCTGGCCCCATGTTAGCTGATATTGTTAACGGTTCCCTCTCCTCAGCTACTGGCCCCTCCCCTTCAAATCTGCTGTCATCAACCTTTCCTCAAAAACTCAATTTTGACCCCTCTGTCCTTGCAAACTATCGCCCCATCTCCAACTTCCCTTTCCTCTCCAAATTCCTTGAATGTGTTGCTGCCTCCGAAACCCATGTCCATTTTCCCGCAACTCCACGCTTGAATCTCTCCAATCAGGCTTCTGCCCTGCAACAGCACTGAACACCCCTTATCAAAGTCACAACTAAGAGAAAGGTGAGAGAGAAAAAACAAGAAATTATAGACCTGTTAGTCTAACATCTGTTTTGGGATAGTTATTGGAATCTATCATTAAGGACACTGTGTCTGAGCACTTCGGCGAATTTGAGCTGATGAGGCAGGGCCGACATAGATTTGTAACGGGTAGGTCATGTCTAAGAACCTAATTGAATGTTTTGAGCAAGTAACTGAAGTATTAGACACGGGAATGTCGATGGATTTAGTTTGTATGGACTTCCAGATGGCAGTCGATAAGATTCCACGTAAGAGACTGTTAGCTAAAATTACAGCTCATAGAATTGAAGGCAATTTATTGACCTGATTAGGCAGTAGAAGACAAAGATTAGGGATGAGTACCTACTCGAATTGGAAGAAAGTGACTAGTTATGTCCCTCTAGGATTTGTATTCTCTATATTTATTAATGACTTAGATAACACAACAGAGAGCCATATATCCAAGTTTAGCGATGACACAAAGATTTGTGACTTAGTATGTAGTGCAGGCGAAGCATAAAATTACAATATCAAATTGATAGATCAAGTGAGTGGGCAAAACAGTGGCAGATGATTTTCAACTCAGGTAAGTGTGAAGTCATCCATTTTGGACTAAAAAGGAATAGATCCGAGTTTTTGTAAAATGGTGAAAAGCTGGGAATAATGGTGGCCCAAAGAGCTTTAGGGGTCCATCGACAGGGATCGCTAAAATGTAGTAGCCAGGCACAAAAAAAACTAATTAAGAATGTTAATGGAATGTCAGTCTTTATAACTAGAGGGTTAGAATATAAAGGGGAGGAAGTTTTGCTGCTGCTGTACAAAGCCCTGGTTAGTCCACGACTTCAGTATGGTGTACAGATCTGGGCACCACAGCTTCGGTAGGATATATTGGCCTTGGAAGGAATGAAGCATAATTTTACCAGAATTGTACCAGGGCTCTAAGGATTAAATTATGAAGAGAGATTACATATATATGTATTCCCTAGAATATATAAGGTTAACGCGTGATTTCATTGAGGTTTTTAGGATTTTGAAAGCAATTGAGAGGCTAGATGGAGATAAACTTTTTCTACCGGTGGGGGAGGTTAGGACAAGGGGACATAATCTCAAAATCAGAGCCAGGCCATTCAGGAGAGAAGTTAGAAAACACTTCTTCCCGCTAAGGGTGGTAGAAGTGTGGAACTCTCTCCCACAAAAAGCAGTCGATGCTAGCTCAATTAATCATTTTAAACCTGTGATAATTGGAAGTTTGCTACCCAAGGATATTACGGGATATGGAGCCAGGACGGGTGGATGGAGTTAGGATACAGCTCAGCCATGATCTCATTGAATGGCGGAACTGGCACAAGGGGCTGAATGGCCTACTCCTTTTCCTATGTCTTATGTTCCTATGACATCCTATGTGACTGTGACCGTGGTAAGCTATCCCTCCTAATCCTTCTAGACCTGTCTACAGCCTTTGGCACGGTTTACTGCACCATCCTCCTCCAACGCCTCTCCTCCATTGTTCAGCTTGGTGTGGTTTGACCACGCCTGCTTCCATTCCTATCTATTCAGACGTAGCCAAATAATCATCTGCAAAGGCACAGTGGGCCGAATGCGCTGCGCTGTACCATACTATAATGGCTTTTCTTCCCACTCCTTTACCTCTCGAGTCCCACAAGGATCTCTACTTGTCCCCTCCTATTTCTCATCTACATGCTGCCCTCAGCGACATCATCCAAAAACACGGCGGCAAGTTCCACGTGTAGGCTGATGACACCCAACTCAAACTCACCACAACCTCTGTCAACCCTCCAGGGTCTCTGATCTGTCACATTGTTTGTCCGACATTCAGTATTGAATGAACATAAATTTCTTCCAGTTAACTATTGGGAAGAGGGAAGCCATTATATTCTGTTCCCGCCACAAATTCCGATCCCTAGCCACCGATTATACCCCTCTTCCTGGCCACTGTCTGAGGCTGAAGTCGACTGTTCGCAACCTTGGCGTCCTATTTGAACCTGAACTCAGCTTCCGACGCAATAAGGACTCCCTCGCTAAGAGTGCCTACTTCCACCTCTAACATTGTCCGTCTCTGCCCCTGCCTCACTTTATCTGCTGCTGAGACCCTCATCCATCCCTGTGTTACCTCTTGACTCGGTCACTCCAATGGTCTCTTGGCCGGCCTCCCATCATCCACCCTCCATTAACTTGAGATCATTCAAAACTCTGCTGCCCGACTCCTAACTCGCAGCACGTCCCGTTCATCCATCAACTCTGTGCCTACATTGGCTGCCAGTTCAGCAACGCCTCAATTTTAAACTTCTCATTCTTGTGTTCAAAATCCATTCATTGCCTTGCCTTTCCCTTGCAAGGAACATAAAAGTGGACTGTAAAAGCTTCGACAAGTATGTAAAAAGGATAGCAGGACTGTCGTATGAGGAGAGATTGGGTCGACTCGGCCTGTATTCACTCGAGTTTAGAAGAATGAGGGGGGACCTTTTTGAAACATATACAATTCTGACAGGGCTAGACAGACTGGATGCAGGGAGAATGTTTCCCCTGGCTGTGGGTCCAGAACGAGGGGTCACAGTCTCAGGATACGGGGTCGGACAGTTAGGACTGAGATGAGGAGACATTTCTTCACTCAGAGGGTGGTAAACCTGTGGAATTCCCTACCACAGAAAGCTGTGGAGGCCAAGTTACCGAATATATTTAAGAAGCAGCTAGGTAGATTTCTAGACACAAAAGGCATCAAGGAGTATGGGGAGAGAACGGGAATATGGTGTTGAATGGAGGATCAGACATGATCACACTGAATGGCGGAGCAGGCTCGAAGGGCCGAATCGACTACTCCTACACCTATTTTTTATGTTTCTCTGTTTCTAAGCCTGTTTTGAGCAACATTATCAAACACCTTCTGAAAACAAATATGCATCACATGTGCTACATTCCATCGATCGACACAGTCAATTCTTTTTAAAAAAGTGTTCAAATATGTGAAACACGACTTGTCCGTAGCTAATCAGTTTCAGCTTTCCCTGATCACCCCCTGTATCTCCAAATGTTCACTGATTCGACCCAGACTTAAAGTTTTGAGGAGTTTGCCCACAACTGACGTAGACTAATTGATCTCTGGTTACCTGGTTTCTCTTCTCTTCTCTTACTTGGATTTTTCTAATACATCAGCACACTTCTTATATCCATAGTCTCCTCCCTGACTTTCTTCAACCGCCCGGGGTGGATTAGCTGCCTTCCAGGGTTTGATCCACGTTGTTTTTTTTAAATATCTAAATCCTTCGCTATATATGGTCCCACATGCTCTTCCAGTCTCACTACCATCATGATTGTTAGAATTGTCTTACTATTCCCTCAAAATGTTATAACCAGGAAGATTTCACTCTGAGTCCCCTATAAACTGAAGCCCGTCTCATAGCTCCTGCACCATCTCTCTTAGGCTTCCGACTTTCCAAATGTGTTTGGAATTATTTGCACATTCCCTTAATCGTAACTCCGATTTTATTGGAATTTTTAGCTTCTTCGTTTTTTAAACATCAATTATTTCATCTCTCACTACTTCAAAACCACCTTCTTTTTCTCCTGCTAATAACTTTTCATTATTTCATAATTCACTTTAGTGCTCCAAGACCATGAACCCTTCCCTCCTGGTCCAGCCCTGCAGCCGCACATTGACCTGCTTCATATTTCGCACTTTAAGCGACCCATTGAATGCAGGAGTTGGGATGTCTTGTTGAAGTTGTACAGGGCATTGGTGAGGCCACACTTGGAGTACTGTGTACAGTTCTGGTCACCCTATTATAGAAAGGATATTATTAAACTAGAAAGAGTGCAGAAAAGATTTACTAGGATGCTACCGGGACTTGATGGTTTGACTTACAGGGAGAGGTTAGACAGACTGGGACTTTTTTCCCTGGAGAGTAGGAGGTTAAGGGGTGATCTTATAGAAGTCTATAAAATAATGAGGGGCATAGATAAGGTCGATAGTCAAAATCTTTTCCCAAAGGTAGGGGAGTCTATAACGAGGGGGCACAGATTTAAGGTGAGAGGGGAGAGATACAAAAGGGTCCAAAGTGGCAATTTTTTCACTCAAAGGGTGGTGAGTGTCTGGAACGAGCTGCCAGAGGCTGTAGTAGAGGCGGGTACAATTTTGTCTTTTAAAAAGCATTTGGACAGTTACATGGGTAAGATGGGTATCGAGGAACATGGGCCAAGTGCAGGCAATTGGGACTAGCTTAGTGGTATAAACTGGGCGACATGGACATGTTGGGCCGAAGGGCCTGTTTCCATGTTGTATCTTCTATGATTCTATGATTCTATGATTACGAAACAATCCGGAGAGCACAACATTGATATATTGTTGTTTAGTCTTGCGACTAAGTCGTCGTATTCTCCCTGTAAACGTATTTCTATCCGTGTTATTGGTTCCGGCCATTGCTATTTTCTGTTCTAATATCCTTCCCAGAGATGCATCCACCTGTTCCAGGATCTTCATCCTTCTGGTACCAGGAGGCAACATACCATTCGGGACCTGCTCAGGGCTGCAGAAGAGTGTGTCTTTTCCCCTGACTATAGAATCTCCCACCACTATCGCTCTCCTCTTCCCGTGCCCCACCTGCCTATCACCCCCCGCCCTACTTGGGGTATCCCGCTTCTCCCTGGTCTTACACTGTTACGCAAGAAGACCATCCTCTGAGTCACTGTCTCTGTCCAACTTACCGTCTCCAACACCAATGGACTGTTCCTCAAGCGATCCCACCACCTGTGACTGTACTGCCCCTTTAGATTGCCATTCACTTCCCTCTATCTACACTGTAACTGCACTATTGCCTCATCCTGTGTAAACTGCAGGTTCTGGCTCGAGTTCTGGACCCTTTGTCAAGAAACAATTAATATTTTAAAAGAAATTTGTGAACCTACTTGTGTCGATTCTCATTCTTCTTGAAGATGTTGCATCTTCTCTCCTGTTTGGACCTGCACCCATGCTGGTGATAGACGTTCCCCGATTCGGATGTTTTATAATAAATATATTAATAGGAGGATTAGCCGGGAATATTAAAATTAGAAGGAGAACGTTGCCTTGTTCAACACAATACCAAATCCCTCCTCCCCCATCAGTACAACTGCTGTTAAGTCTGGGATGGAGCATCAAGGATGTGTACCATTCACAGGATTCACTGGAGCAACTCGCCAAGGCTTCTTCGACAGCACCTCCCAGACCCGCGACTTCTACCACCTAGAAAGACAAGAGCAGCAGGCACTTGGGGACAACACCACCTGCACGTTCCCCTCCAAGTCACACACCATCCCGACTTGGAAATATATCGATATATCGCCGTTCCTTCATCGTCGCTGGGTCAAAATCCTGGAACTCCCTTCCTAACAGCACTGTGGGAGAGCCTTCACCACACGGACTGCAGCGGTTCAAGAAGGCGGCTCACCGCCACCTTCTCAAAGGCAATTAAGGATGGACAATAAATGCTGGCTTCGTCAGCGACGACCACATCCCATGAACGAATAAAAAATTAATTCCCGAGAGTTACGATCAAAACTCCACATCAGGTGTGAAACAGACAGCTGCCCAATGAAATCCGGTGAGTCTCACTGATCTCCACAATTTAGTTCCAGACGGGGTTCCGTCGGCCGAGACTCTACAATGGAGCGCCCATTTGTAAGATCTGCTCACACAGTGCACGGCAGCACCAGCCTATTCCTGAGGTACTGAATATTCTGGAGGGAGCTATGGAGCGGAGTGATCATTGATGAATTAAATGACCCTTTACTCGGTTTTACAGAATCTGACGCTATTGTATTATTTTCGTTCACAGAATTGTTTATATTATTTGATTTATTGAGTTTTGATTTTAAATACTGATATTTTCTGAACATGATATCTATCTACATACACAATATACAGCTTGGTGTGATTCCTCTGGTGTCTATGCACCGTGACTTTGTCCGTGTGTTCATTGAGGTTTTTTTTTCATTCGCTGCTTCGATTTGAATATATTTATCTATCTCTCATGGTGTTTGCACCTGACTCATGAGCACTTCAGGAGGTGGGGATATTTACCACTGTTCTACTAATATTAACACTAATTTATAATGTAATGAATCGTGTAACTTTAAAAAGTTAGGTGATGCACATCATTTATATATGGAATATCATTAGGCGTCTTACAATCTCAGAAAACGCCATAAATATATAAGTGGTAGATTTGATGGATGTTTTACAATCATAATTCTCCATTTGTGTGTGTGTCGCTGTATGTGAGTTTGCGCGCAAGAGCAGCTAATCAAACTAGCAGTCAGTGTCATTTCCTTTCCCAACTGTGGAAATGTAAAAACGATTAAGTTCCAGGTCAATAATTTATTAAACTATAGTTGAAGTTATTCGCCGGAATTAATGTACAACCAAGTTTGAGACCATCTAAAATGCAATTTCTTTCAAACTGAAACTAACATAATAAATGCACAACAGCAACGACAACTTGCATTCACATCTACAGTAATTACATTAGTGTAATCAAGAACAAGATTAATTTGTGCAGTTACATTTTATATAAAGGTTAGTGATGGGGCCCTCTTACCTGTTGGTAATTTTTGTAGCAACCTTTTATATAATATTAATAATGGGGCCCTCGTGCCTGTTGGTAATTTGAGTAGTTACTTTTTATATTAAGATTAGTGTTGGGGACCTCCTGCCTTTTGATATAAAAATTCGCTACTCAAGTTACCAAGGTTAACGGTCAGGATCCTCGTATCTGTGCGAAACAAAGAAACATAGAAACATAGAAAATAGGATCAGGAATAGGCCATTCGGCCCTTCGAGCCTCCTCCTCCATTCAATATGATCATGGCTGATCCTCCATCTCAAAACATATTCCCGGTCTCTCCCCATATCCCTTGATGCCTTTTTTGTCTAGAAATCTATCTGACTCCTTTTTAAAAATATTCAGAGACATGGCCTCCACAGCCTTCTGTGGTAGAGAATTCTACAGGTTCACCACCCTCTGAGTGATGAAATTTCTTCATATCTCAGTCCTAAATGTCCTGCACCATATCTGGAGACTTTGACCCCTCATTCTGGACCCTCCGCCCCCAGCCAGTTAAACATCCTCCCTGTATCCAGTCTGTCTAGCCCTGTCAGAATTTTATATGTTTCAATGCGATCTTCCCTCATTCTTCTAATCTCGAGTGAATACAAGCTGAGTCGACCCAATCTCTCCTCATACGACAGTCCTGCCATCCCAGAAATCAGTCTGATGAACCTTCGCTGCACTCCCTCTATGGCAAGTATATCCTTTATTAGTTGAGGAGATCAAAATTGCACAAAATAGTCCAGGTGTAGCCTCACCAAGGCCCTGTATAAATGCAGTAAGACATCCTTGCTCCTTCACTGAAATCCTCTTGCAATTAAGGTCAACATACCATTTGCCTTCCTAACTGCTTGCTGCACCTGCTTGTTTGCTTTCAGTGACTGGTGTACAAGGACACCCGGGTCCCTTTGCACATCAACATTTCCCAATCTATCACCATTTAAATAATACGCTGCCTTTCTGTTTTTCCTTCCGAAGTGGATAACTTCACATTTATTCATATTATAGTGCATCTGCCATGTGTTTGTCCACTCACTCTACTTGTCTAAATCGCATTACAGCCTCTTTGCATCCTGCTCCCAAATCACGATCCCACTTAGTTTTATGTCGTCAGCAAACTTGGAAATATTACATTTGAACGATGATTTCAGTCCTGAACCTGTTTCCATCTGAAACATTCCTGAGCTTTGGTTCTCTCCAAAGGAAGCTGCTTCTCTGTTTTATTAGTTGAGCCAGTTTGACACATAACTTCCTCAATAACATGCACTTATTTTAGCAACAACAGAAGCCCCTGCTCCATTCTCCCACCTAAGTCGCACCCGAAACTGACTGAAACTGACATGGTTTCATGAAACAGATATTAATCTGTAACACGTTTTATCTCCGAAATTGCCCCTATCCTTTGGCTGGATGGCGTTCAGTCCGTCTTCAGAAAACCAAAGGGTGATTTCCCAGTTGCTTGGCAGAGAGCGATAATCAACCAGTGCGAATGTGTTAACTCTTCACTGAGCTGAACTGTGTGTTCGGTCTGAACTGTTGGTACCACCTTTGATCAGTTAAAGAAAAGTGCACCGGGCACCAAACTGTCCAGTGAGCAAAAATAGCCAATGCTACACTTAAAAATAAATGCATATGGAGTGAGGACCAGGTTCGTACCCCCTATTCACTGAACTTCAAATTCCAACTTGGGGAAGAGGCGCTACTGGATTTGGATTGGGTAAATCCTCAGAGTTCATGTACGTGCTTTGTGTCCCGCAACAGCTTTAAAGTGTATCCATGGGGAGACTAATGAATACCAGGAGAGAATTTCGCACTGAAATCGCTGCTGTGAAATAGCCGGCCTTCACTCTGTCTGAGCGAACACTTCGTGAATTGTTACATGCGCAAGAAATGGAGAACACTCCACACCGGGGAACATATCTCACCCCGGGAAATGGGCTCTAAAAAGAGGAAGCGGAGAAAATGTTAATACAATAATAAACTGAAGCTGAGAAACTCCATTAACCTTACTATGATCCCGCAAGGATTTTCTGCATCTTCATTTCCGTGTGGGTATTGCATGATATATCCTTGTTATTTCATTACAACCAGTCGGGTAAAGGATCCTTGATTTATTTTAGCAAGTCACAAATTGAGGATTTGATTAGATCCTTGTTATGTGAGATTCAGAATTCCGCCCTCTGTGTGAAAGCTGCTGGCAGGCAACAGGATGGATTTCAACTCAAATATTCCGCATTTGTTTCAGAACAGGGAGCGACTTCCTTGCGAAATCAAATCCAACCGGTTTCTCACTTCGCTGCCGTTTCAACTGTGAGCAACATTCATTATAAATTTTATTTTATCAGTTCTTGTTCCGGGGTCATTCAGTGTAACATACATGGTTAGAAATAAATTGTTACGTTTCCACCTGGGAAATTGTTTGCTAAAAGTCCATCGATTCCCTGATGTTTGCGCTTTCAACCTAGGACCCAAGAAGCAGTGTAATTTCATTGAGCTGAGGCGAGCCAGTTTCTGTAAATGATGGGAACATCCATTTAATCGCGGAATTAAACTATTCCTGAGCATCAATCGCCTCAGCTACTGAGGGATGAGTAATGACTTTCCACAATTACATTTGTTATGGTAAATATTCAGAAGATACAACCGTTACATTGTTAAATACGGAGAGGACCAATTCCTGTGCTGTAGTCGATACAAAGGTTGAATTGTCCTTATTTTCAGGGTGAGTATCATAGAATCATAGGAATTTACGTCACAGAAGGAGGCCATTCGGCCCATTGGGTCTGTGCTGGCTGAAAAAGAGCTATCTAGACTAATCCCACTCTTCAGCTTTTGGTACGTAGCCTTGTAGGTTACGGCACTTCAAGTGCATATCCAAGTACTTTTAAATATGGTGACGGTTTCTGCCTTTACAACCATTTCAGGCAGTGAGTTGCAGACCCACACCACCCTGTGGGTGAAACATATTTTTTTGCTCGATTACTCTCTAATCATTCTGCAAATAACTTTAAACCTATGCCCCCTGGTATTGACCTCCCAGCTAAGGGAAATGGATATTTCCTATCCACTCTATCAAGGCCGCTCAAAATTTTATGCACCTCAATTAAATCTCCCCTCAGCCTGCTCTGTTCCAAAGAAAACAACCCCAGACTATCTAACCTTTCCTCATAGCTAAAATTCTGCCGTCCGAGCAATAAGCTCGTAAATCTCTTCTTTACCCTCTCTAATGAAGTGTTAGTCAAACTTTTTTTTTTCGTGACCCAGTGGAAGGAAAACACTTACCCCAGGGACCCAAAAGAATCTTCCGGCTAGAATGTTCATAAAATCACAATTAAGCATGCTATCTTTAGCCACTTCACTTCACTTCAAGTAGTAACTAAAATTAGTTATCGACGTTGCTAGACAAACATTTTAAATACAATATAAATATATTTTTAAAAATCAGGCTGAGTTTCACTTACTGATGTTGTTCGTGATCTCGTTACAATCTGGATCACAAGATGAAAGCTCTACACGCATATCAGGTGCGCTGTTGAGTCGATTTCTTTCTGTTGTTTTTAACCTTTTCAAAGTGGAAAATCCCAGTTCGCACATGCAGGTTGTTGTGAACGGCAGCAACAATAGAACACTAATGTTACTTAACATATGATATTCTTTGAAAGCACCGATCCAAAAAGCTGACGAACTGAATGACTTGTGACGTGTTTTCAGTCTGCTATCACAGGTGAATTGCACCAGCTCGTTTTCTTGCTCAGGCATCAAGTTTAGCCTTATTATTGATTCAGGATTTTCGAAAGCAAAAGGATCTTTCACCCAACGTTTTTCCTTCAAATTTCCAAACCCCTCTGCAGGAAAGTAGAGACTAAAATTGTCAGACAGAGCAGGGAGATGTAACTGTATGACACATTTAATTTCATTCAATTTTTCTTCATTGACGCCGTTCTCCTCAACGTATTGTAACAGTTTTGGGAGCATGGAGTAGTTTGGGCGATTACTTATCAGTTGTGCTTGCCACAGTAGTTCTAATGACTTTTGGAATGCTTGTATCTGTTCACAACGTCGAAACAAATCATTGCCTCTTCCCTGTAACTTCAAATTCAGTTGGTTTAAAATTGAGAAAATCTCAGCTAGGTCTGACAACTTCATTAACCAACTGTCATCGTAAAACAAATTTACCAAGTTAGAATATCGGTCTACCAGGAAAATGTGAACCTCTTTGCTGAGGTCGTACACCCTTGTAAACACCGTGCCCCCTGACAGCCATCGTACTTCAGTGTGCAACATTAAATGAGCTTCGCTCTGCTCCCATTTCTGAACATAACATTTCAAAAAGTGAACAATTCAGTGAGCTTCCTTTAACGAAATTAACAATTTTCACTACTTCCTTCTGTACTGCCATTAGATCAGGGGAAAAAAAAACTTGGACACCAAAGGCTCACAGTGAAACAGTAATTCCAAGCAACATCATTACCAGCTGCCTCAAACATTCTTCTCACACCTCTGCTATTTCTACCTGTGAGATATTTGCTGCACCATCACTTTGAATTGATTTGCAATTAGCCCAGTCCAATTTGTATTTTGCAACTACGCAGTCATGCAGTGCTTCCAATATCTGTGCTCCTGTTCTATTTGTTGGTAAAGTTAGACAACACAGCAAATCTTCCATAAAGCCATCTTGGCCGACCTATCTCACTTAAACTAACAGTGTTGCACAATTGAAATACCAGTACTCTCGTCAAGTTGGAAAGCAAAATCCCAGGCTGACTGTAGCCAAATAATAACTTGACTTCGAAATGATCTGCAAATAGAACATATTCACTGAGACACTGTGTTATCACTAAGAGGAATGCTTCTCAATTTTTCAGAAGACTCCGCATCGAAAATTGTATGCACCATATCCAGAGATGCTGGAAAAATAGTTTTTTCGGTAACCATATGGACCATTTTCTCCTTTGCCGCACGGCATGCAACCGAGCATTACGCTAGTTGTGTCTTATCACTCAGAGTAGTTGACCGACTAAGAACCTGCGCTGAAAACTTCAATTCCCGTTGCTTCCTTTCAAAATATTCAATAGTGTTGTCACCGAGTTCCCCGTGTTTTTTTTCTAAATGTCTTTTTAATTTTGACGGTTTTAAGCTCTGGTTTTCAAACACCTCGCTACAAATAACAGAATGGGGCTTTAGCTCTTAGTTTGCATCAATAGAATTAATGAAACCGTATTTTTAAAAAAGCTTCACAGTATATCCGTCACTATATTGCCTGGTCGACGATTTGGTTTACTTCTTAGTAGGCGGGGGCTCGGCCATGTGTGGTAGCGCAGACCCTCCTGCTGCTTCACCTCCGCCATCTGATCTAGAAGGCACACTGGGAGACGGACAGTGGGGGTGGGGTTGTACGACTCAGAGAGCAGAATAGCACCGTGCTCACAGCTCATACAAACCCCTTCTAATCGAGCATGAATGTACAAATTATGATTTGAAAAGTAATAGTTCACTGATTTCGTACCGTCTCCTGGAGTCCTAGACAAGCAAAACTATTTTGACGAACAGTTTATTCCCTCCTCCTGTCAATGCAACATTCCAACTGGAGATAGGGGGCTAACCAATGATTAATGTCCGGTGAAAACCACTGCACTAAGCCCCTCATAAGTTTATACACCTCAATTAAATCTCCCCTCAGCCTCCCCTGTTCCAAAGAAAACAACCTCTGCCTTTCAAATCTTTCCTTAACCCTAATATTCTCCACTCCTGGCAACATCTTCATAAACCTCCTCTGTACCTTCTCTAGTGTAATCACATCTTTCCTGTAATGTGGTGACCAGAACTGTACGCAGTACTAAAGCTGTGGCCTAACTAGTGTTTTATACATTTCTAGCATAACCTCCCTGATCTTATATTCTATGCCTCGGCAAATAAAGGAAAGTATCCCGTATGCCTTCTTAACCACCTTATCTACCTATCCTGCTATCTTCAGGGATCTGTGGGAATTCACACCAAGGTCCTTTTGTTCCTCTACATTTATTATTATCCGACCATTTATTGTGTACTCATTTGCCTTGTTTGCCCTCCACAAATCCATTACCTCTCAATTCTCCGGATTGAATTCCATTTGCCATTTTTCTGCCCACCAGACAAGTCCATTGATATCCTTCTGTCCAGTCTACATCTTTCGTCCTTACTATCAACCACACGGCCAACGTCTGTATCATCTTCAAACTTCTTATTAATGCTCCCTCCATTTAAGTTTAAATCATTCTTAGATACCACGAAAAGCAGGGTACCTAGCACTGAGCCCTGTATAACCCCACTGGAAACAGTCATTCAGTCACAAAAGTATTTGGCGATCATTACCCTTTGCTTCCTGGCACTGAGCCATTCCAAGATCTAACTTGCCACTTTGACTGGATCCCATGGGCTTTTACTTTTATGACCAGTCTACCATGTGGGACCTTGACAAAAGCCTTGCTAAAACCCATGTACATCACATCAAACGTGCTGCCCTCATCGACCCTCCTTGTTGCCTCCTCAAAAAATTCAGTGAAACTAGTCAAATACGATCTTCTCTTAACAAACCCATGCTGACTGTCCTTTATTAACCGTGCCTTTATAAATGACGATTAATACTCTCCTTCAGAATTTTTTTCTAATAATTTGCCCACCACCGAGGTTATGCTGACTGGCCTGCAATTACACTGTCTATCCCTTTCTCCCTTTTTAAATAGTGGTACAACGTTATCGGTCCTCCAGTCTTTTGGCACCACGCCTTTAGGCAGAGAAGATTGGAGAATGATGATCAGAGCCGTTGCTATTTCCTTCCTTGCTTCCCTTAAGAGCATGGGACACGTCACATTTATCATACTTTACAAAGGTAGACACAAATAATATCCCAGAAATGTTAGGGAACCAAGGGTCCAGTGAGAGGGAGGAGATGAAGGAAACCAAAGTATGTGTTTAATTGTTCTGCCATTTCTGTGTTCCCCATTATAATTTACCCCATTTCTGAATGTAAGGGACCTACATTTGTGTTCACTAATCTTTTTCTCTTGACACATTAATAGAAGCTTTACAGTCAGTTTTTTAAGTTCCCTGCTACTTTACTCGCATACTCGATTTTTCCCCTCTTAATCAATCCCTTTGTCCTCCTTTGCTGAATTCTAAACTGCTCCCAATACTCAGGCTTGCCGCTTTTTCTCGCAATTTTATATGCCTCCTTTTTGCATCTAATACAATCCCTAATTTCTAACCCAACCCTAACCCTAACCCTAACCCAGTATTAATAAAAACAAATAGTGCTATGGAAATTAACGTGGCTAATGGCTGACAAAACCCCAGAGCCTGATAATCTACATCCCAGAGTACTAAAGGAAGTGGCCCTGGGAATACTGCATGCATTGGTGATCATGTTCCAAAATTCTATAGACTCTGGAACAGTTCCTATAGATTGAAGGGTAGCAAATGTAACTCCACTATTTAAAAAAAGGAGGGAGAGAAAAAAAAAACAGGAAATTACAGACCAGTTACCCTAACATCATTAGTGGGGAAAATGCTAGAGTCTATTATAAAAGATGTGATAACAGAACACTTGGAGGGCATTAACGGGATTGGACAAAGCCGGCATGGGTTTATGAAAGGGAAATCATGCTTAACAAATCTACTGGAGTTTTTTGAGGATGTAACTCGTAGAATAGATAGGGGAGAACCAATGGATGTGGTGTACTTGGGTTTTCAGAAGGCTTTTGATAAGGTCCAACACAAGAGGTTATTGTGCAAAATAAAAGCATATGGGATTGGGGGAATATACTGGCATGGATTGAGAATTAGTTGAGAGACAGAAAACAGAAAGTAGGAATAAATGGTTATTTTTCCGGTTGGAGGCAGTGACTAGTGGGGTGCCGCAGGGAACAGTGCTTGGGCCCCAGCTATTCACTATATATATATATATATATATACATCAATGATTTGGATGTGGGAACTAAATGTAACATTTCCAAGATTGCAGACGACACAAAGCAGAGGTAGAATGTGAGCTGTGAGGAGGATGCAAAGGAGCTCCAATGTGATTTGGATAAGTTGGATGAATGGGCAAGAGCATGGCAAATGCTGTATAACGTGGATTAATGCGAGGTTATCCACTTTGGTTGTAAAAACAGAAAGGCAGATTATTATCTGAATGGCGATAGATTTGGAAAAGGGGAGGTGCAACGAGGGCTGAGCGTCCTTGTACAACAGTTGCTGAAAGCGAGCATTCAGGTGCAGCAAGCAGTTAGGAAGGCGAATGGTATGTTGGCCTTCATTGCAAGAGGATTTGAGTACAGGAGCAGGGATGTCTTACTGCAGTTATACAGGGCCTTGGTGAGACAATATCTGGAATATTGTGTGCAGTTTTGGTCTCCTTATCTGATGAAGGATGTCCTTGCCATGAAGGGAGTGAAACGAAGGTTTATCAGACTGATTTCTGTGATGGCAGGACTGACGTATGAGGAGAGATTGGGTCGACCAGGCCTATATTCACTCGAGTTCAGAAGAATGAGAGGTGACCTCATCGAAACATATCCAATTCTAACAGGACTAGACAGACTAGAAGCAGGGAGTATGTTCCCGATGGCTGGGCAGTCCAGAACCAGGGGTCACAGTCTCAGGATATGGGGTATGCCATTTAGAACCGAGATGAACAGGAATTTCTTCACTCAGACGGTAGTGAACCTGTGGAATTCTTTATCACAGAAGGCAGTGGAGGCCAAGTCATTATATATATTCAAGAAGGAGATAGATATATTTCTTAATGCTAAAGCGATCAAGGGATATGGGAAAAAGCGGGAACAGGGTACTGAGTTAGACGATCATCCATGATCATTTTGAATGGCGGAACAGGCCCGAAGGGCCAAATGGCCGACTCTTGCTCCTATTTTCTATGTTTCTATATGGGGCATAATTTCTAAATTTGTAGTTGACAAACAACTTGGAACTGTAGTGAAGAGAAAGGCGGATAGCAGCCGACTTCAGAAGGACATAAGCAGACTGGTGAAATAGCAGACACTTAGCAGATGAAATTTACTACACAAAAGTTTGAAATTCTAAATCACTGGTTAGACTTCAGCTGGCGTATTTTGCCCAATTTTGTGCACCGCAATTTAGAAATGACGTCAAGGCTTTGGAGAGAGTGACAGAGATTTACGAGAATAGTACCAGGGATGAGGGATTTCAGTTACTGGAGAGACTGGAGAAGCTGGGATTGCTCTCTCTGGAGCAAAGAAGGTGAAGTGGAAATTTAAAAAGGTGTTCAAAATTTTGAGGCGTTTTGAAAGACTAGATATGAAGAAACAGTTTCCAGTGGCTGTAATGTCGGTAACCAGGTGACACCGATCTAAAACATTGGTCAAAAAAGCCAGATGCTGGAGTGGGTGGTGGGGGTGGGGGAGGGGGTGTGGGTAGTGAGAAATTCTCCCGCCCTCCATGGCTTTTTTGTCAATTACCTTCAATTTACGCCCTCTGGTTAGGGACGCTCCTCCCAGTGCAAACAGTTTCTCCATATCTACTCTTTCAAAACCTCTCCTAATTTTGACCAGCTCTAATAAATCACTCATTAACCTTCTCTGCTCTCATCGCAGCTTCTCTAGTCTCTCCACTTAACAGAATTCCCTCATCCCTGGTACCATTCTGTTAAATCTCCAATGTACTCTCTCCAAGGCCTTGGCATCCTTTCTAAAGTGTGTTGTCCAGAATTGGACATAATACTCTGGCTCTCTCTCTGGAGCGCGTAGCCTGTCTGAAATAAACACTGTCTCTCCCACATACAGATGTACGTAGGATTGCAGACTGTAATTTTTAAGTCTTAACATAAATTCATTGCTGCTGTACTCTATGTCTCTATTTATAAAGCCAATGATATTGTATGTTTTTTTTTATCAGCCTTATCAACATGTCCTGCCATCGTCAAAGATTTGTGTGTGCGAAAACCCAAGTCTCTCTATTCCTGCATTCCATTGTAATAGTAATATTTATTTTATATTGCCTCCTCATTTGTCGTTCCAAAATACTTCGTTAAATCATATCATGGTTAAATTTTATCTGCCATGTGTCTGCCCATTTCATCAGTCTGTCAATATCCTCCAGACGTCTGCTACTATCCTCCTCACTATTCACTATATTTAGAAACTTTGTGTCATCTATAAACTTTGTAATTATGCACTGCATACAAAATTACAGGTTATTAATATATATCAAAAGAGCAGTGGTCTTAATACCGACCCCACTGTATACTTCCCTCCAGTCTGGAAAACAACCGTTCACTTCCACTCCTTGCTTTCTGTCTCTTGACGAATTTCGTATCCACGCTGTCACTGCCCGTTAATCGCATAGGCTTCAACTTTGTTAACATGTTCATTATCTGGCACTTTATCAAACTCATTTTTAAAGTCCGTAAACACAAAGTCAACTGCACTACCGTCATTTACCCTCTCCGTTAATTCAATGAAGAATTCAACCAAGTTAGTCAAACAATTTTCCTTTAACAAATCCGTGCTGATTTCATTTCTCAATCCTTCTTCTTCCAAGTGACAATTAATTTTGTCTCTTATTATTCTACCAAGAAATGTACCCACCTCTTACGTTAGGCTGACTGGTCGGTAGTTACCTGCTTTATCCCTTTCCCCTTTTAAGAACAGGGATATAACATTTGCAACTCCCTACTCCTCTGGAACCACTCCCATAGCAAGGAAATTTGATCGATTGTTTCCAGACCCTCAACTATTTCCACCACTACTTCACTGAGCAACCTAGGATGCATCCCATCTGGACGGGTGAGTTTTGTACTTTGAGCGCTGCCAACTTTTTAAGTATCTACTCTATATCTATTTTTACCTTATCCAATTTCGCTTTTCCCTCCTCCTTAATTGTAACATTGACAGCACCCTCATCAGTACAGACAGGATAAAAGTGTTAATTTAGTACCTCAGCCACGCTCTCTGCCAACACAAGAAAATTGCCTTTTTGATCCTTAATCGGCCCCACGTTTTCTTTGAATATATCTATTATCATTTAGATATATATAAAAGACTTTAGTGTTCCCTTTAATATTAACTGCTAATCTTTTCTCATGTCTTATTTTTGCTTGTCATTTCGTTTTGCACTTCTACTCTGCACTTTCTGAATTCAGCTTGATTCTCCGCTGTACGATGAACCTAACTTTTATCATAAGGCTCATTTTTCTATTCCATCTGAACGTTAATTTCTTTAGTCATTCAGGGAGCACGAGTTTTGAATGCTTTTCCTTTCCCCTCATTGTAATATGTCCAGTCTGTACCCGAACTATTTCCTCCTTGTATCCCTCCTGTTGCTCATTTAATCTTTTACCTGCCAACCCTTGTTTCCAATCTACCTGGGACAGATCCCTTTCAACTCAATTATATTAGCCCTCATCCAGTTAAGTATTTTCACCTTTATTTTTCTCCGATCCTTTTCATAACACGCTGAAACTGTCGTACTTTGTCCAAGCTACAGAATGTGACAACAGGATGATTGACTGTTAAAATCAGAAAATGCTGGAAACATAAATTAGGTCAGAGAAAAAGTTAGCTTTAACGGTCGAGGTCGATCACCTTTCGTCAGAACTAGCAGGTTAACGTTTAATCAGCTCGGCCCATACCATTAGTACCACAACAGAAATAAATTAACCACGTTCATTGTAGTTTAGAAATTTAAAGTTATACGTGAACGAGACGTAATTATGCCATTTTAATAAGAAACATGTAGTTTATTAAGATCTGACTGCACTGCCTGAAAGGGTGGTAGAAGCAGGTTCAATTGTAACTTTCTAAAGGGAATTGGGTACTTGAAGAGGAAAATTTTCAGGGCTATGGGATAAGAGCAGGGGAGTGGGACTAATTGGATAGCTCTGTCACAGGCTCGATGGGACAAATGACCTTCTCCTGTGTTGTCTGATTCTATGATTCTAAGTAAGATATATGACACCGTATTTTAACGAAGATTTGATTGGACCCGAGAAGATTGAACTCAAAAACTGTAACTCGAGAGACTTCGTTTCCCTGCTTAAGCTCGCTTGATTGTAAGTCCTTAACTTTTAAAAAAAGTTATTTTACCTAGAATAAATGAACTTTGTCTCTGACCATATTGATTTGCTTTATCATTTTCGCATAACCAAGTCGACCAGTTAACAATTCATGAAGAGGGTGCTGGGCAGGTTCTGCCTGATGTGTGTTATACTGCTCCAGCTGGCCCAGGCACATGACTAAAATCCACTGCATTGCTTTGCGAAATCATTGCTTGGGAAATAATTTTTGTTCAAATGCAGTTCAGAACTGGACATGGAGGTTAGAGTTAGTTCTAGAAGCTGGTTGAACTCGATTGATACGGTTCACTTAAACCAAAATGAGAAGGAGAAATTAACCTCAAGGCAAAGTATTCAGACCAGGAAGCGGCAGGGCTCCAGTTACGTTGCGAGATGATAAATGAACGTTGCAAGCAGCAAATCCCAGATGGACCGAGATTGTCATTTTACAATATGGCACCACAACATCAGAAAAGTTGTTAATTCACCCGTGTCCGATGTCCAATAGCATTATAGCGTGTAAAACATAAAGTGAAACACCAATAATCAAAAAGAAAAAATACAGATAATAAAGGATGGATCTACCTTGGAGGCAATGCAGTTGGATAGTGATACCGCTGACGGTGTTGCCTAATACTGGCGGCGAGAATATGTTTGTACCTAAAGCCTCCAGTCACTGCACCAACAGAAAAACCCGTGTGAGTCACGATATATGTATTGATGTCTATTCTTCTCAAAGAAAAGGGTGATATAGGAACATTGGAATTACTGGACGAAAAAAGGCCAAGTGCCATCTAGTCCGCCTTCCACCATCGTGGTAGACGCATGCTGCAACGGTTATGGTGTTTTTGACTAATCGTGGCAAACAACCTCTATCAATTGCCCTTCAACAGACCCAGACATGATGCGAGGGAAATCGCAGTGGTGGCAAGCTCTGAAAAACATGGGTCCAAATTTGCTTGTTCCTCTCAAGCATGCTACACTCACCACATGTCAGGTCTCAAATTACTCATGAACTGTATCAAAAAGAGTGGATAACAAGCTTTTGTGCAACCATTTTATTTGGTGGATCTGATTTAACTTTTGTGTAGAAGGAAAGCGGAGCCAATATAACTCTCCTTGTACCAGAGACTTACATTTTCTGTTTTAATTGAAGAAGTATAGATACGCGACTTCTTCTCCTTGTCCGGGTATTGTGTACAACCCTGGGAATCAGTGAAAATTCTTGGAATTTGATTACTGAATTGAGGACACGAAAGCGATAAATGATATTGTATACTTCTCAATTTTTTTTAAAGTGAAGCAAATTCCGGGTTTTCCTTTGGCTCCATTATTCTGCATGTTGACCAGTCTTTGTTTGAAGCAGAAATTGTTGATATATTGTCTTAAATTGGGCCCCATTGCATCAATTACTGTCATCTTATTCAAATCTCGCAAATCTCGGGCATGGTAGGGTATGGACATGGGAATTGATTATAGAATCTGGAGAACGTGAGGTCAAATCCCACAATGGCAGTTCGAGAATTTGCATTCATTTTTAAAAATCTGAAAATAAAATAAAAACTAGTATCATTAAAAAAAATGACCATGGTCTTAAAAAACCATCTGGTTCATTAATGTCTTTCAGGGAAGGAAACCTGCTTCCTCACCAGGTGCGGCCTATATGTGACTCCAGTTCCACACCAACGAGGCTGACTGTTTATTGGCTTCTGAAGTGGCCCAGCAAGCCACTCAGTTGTATCAAACCGCTACAAAGAATAACGAGAATAAAATTGGAGGGACCATTCAGCTGCTAACTGGACATCGGATCGAGTCACGATGACGCCTCCATGATCCAATAAACTCTTCCTAACTATCATCTGGGGACCGGGGCGAAATGTGTGAACGTTGTCTCACAGTCTAGTAAAGCAGCATTCTGACATAGTTATACTATGACAGAAGCGTACATACACAGGCAGAATCAAACCTCTCAGCTTACGTCCAAGGCTCCTTAATGACCATCTCTGGGTATGACCTGTCTCGGCGTTAGTATAGACACCAGTCAATGGAGGCACAGTTATATAGAAAATAGTGTGAATCGTTCTGGAAGGCCTCAATATTGACTCTTGAAGCCATGAAATTTCATGGCTTCGGGGAAACATGAATAAGGAAAACCCCTGCTGATTATCACCTACTGCCCTCCCTCTGCTGATATATCATTACTCCTCCATATTGCACATTACTTTGAGGACGAACTGAGGCAGCAAGGATACATAATGGAACCTGGGTGGCGGGCGCAATGTTCATCACTAAGAGGAGTTCGGTAGTACCTCCACTGCCTGAGCTTGCCGATGCCAGAAGGGCATCGCTGCCAGACTGGACTTGCGAAAGGTGTGCGAGAACCAACACGAGGGTGCACTCTACTTGATCTCGATCTCACCAAAAAAACAGTCGCAGATGCGGCTGTGCATGGCAGCACTGGTCGGAATGATCAGCGCACAGTCCTTATCGATGCCAAGTCCCATCTCGAAACTGATGACACCGTTCATCGTGTTGCGTGGCACTGCCAGTGTGCTAAGTGGGATAGATTAAGAACAGATCTAGCAGCTCACAAAAGTTGGCATACAAGAGGCACTATGGACCATCGGAAGCATCAAAATTGTATACAATCACATTGTGTACCCCCCCCCCACCCCCCAACACACAAATACACACAATGATCCGACATATCCTCCATCACCATCAGGCGTCGACACCATTCCTGGTTCAATTAGTGTAGGACATGCATGGGCACTTCACCACTTTGTGGCATCTGCCCGCAAAGTGATGCATTTCGCATGCATGTCTTAGCCACAGAAAGCAGGACAATGAAAACCAGGGCGATCTCCGCCTCATCAGCTTACTTTCAATCATGAGGAAAGTGATTGTAGGAATCATTAAATGTACTATAAGCGACATTTACTCGTCAATAACCTGCTGACCGCCAATGCTAAGTTTTGGTTCCACCAGGGTGACTCAGGTCTTGGGATGATTGCAGCCTTAGGTCCACAAACTCTAAATTCAAGAGGTAAGGTGAGAGGTTTTTGACATCAAGGCAACATTCCACCAGTTGTTGCACCAATGAGCCCAAGTAAAACTGGAGTCAATAGAGATCAAGGGGAGAACTTTACAGTGGCTGGAGTCATACCCAGCAGAAAGGAAGATAGTTGTAATTGTTGGAGGCTAATTTTCTCAGCCCTTGGATATCGCTACAGGAATTCCTCAGTGCAGCGCCCCTGATCCAACTATCTAAAATTCAGTGGCTGAGCATTTGGACAAATATGAGATTTTTAAAAAGAGTCAGCGTGTATTTGTGAAGGGTAGATCATGTCTGACTAATCTAGTTGCATTCTTGGAGGAGCTCACTAACATGTGGACAGAGGACGGTCTCTGGATGTTCTCCTTGTGGACTTCGGGAAGGCATTTGATCAGGTTCCACACAAGACATTATTAGTGAAAATTGAACTTCAGCTAATATAGGACATGGGTTGAAATTTGATTGGGAGTCAGGAGGCAGAGAGTAGTGATAAAGGCAATGTATCTGATTGTATGTCACTTGGGGTGTTCCCAGGGATCTGTCCTGGGGCCTCAATTGTTCACCATATATATTAATGACTTGGATGAAGGACTAGACGAGACCTGTATATCCAAATGTACAGATGACACTAAATCAGGAGGAATAAAAAGTTGTGCAGATGGGAGCGGGAAATTACAATTGGACATAGAATCATAGAATCATAGAAGTTACAACATGGAAACAGGCCCTTCGGCCCAACATGTCCATGTCGCCCAGTTTATACCACTAAGCTAGTCCCAATTGCCTGCACTTGGCCCATATCCCTCGATACCCATCTTACCCATGTAACTGTCCAAATGCTTTTTAAAAGACAAAATTGTACCCGCCTCTACTACTGCCTCTGGCAGCTCGTTCCAGACACTCACCACCCTTTGAGTGAAAAAATTGCCCCTCTGGACCCTTTTGTATCTCTCCCCTCTCACCTTAAATCTATGCCCCCTCGTTATAGACTCCCCTACCTTTGGGAAAAGATTTTGACTATCTACCTTATCTATGCCCCTCATTATTTTATAGACTTCGATAAGATCACCCCTTAACCTCCTACTCTCCAGGGAAAAAAGTCCCAGTCTGTCTAACCTCTCCCTGTAAGTCAAACCATCAAGTCCCGGTAGCATCCTAGTAAATCATTTCTGCACTCTTTCTAGTTTAATAATATCCTTTCTATAATAGGGTGAACAGAACTGTACACAGTACTCCAAGTGTGGCCTCACCAATGCCCTGTACAACTTCAACAAGACATCCCAACTCCTGCATTCAATGTTCTGACAAATGAAACCAAGCATGCCGAATGCCTTCTTCACCACCCTATCCACCTGTGACTCCACTTTCAAGGAGCTATGAATCTGTACTCCCAGATCTCTTTGTTCTATAACTCTCCCCAACGCCCTACCATTAACGGAGTAGGTCCTGGCCCGATTCGATCTACCAAAATGCATCACCTCACATTTATCTAAATTAAACTCCATCTGCCATTCATCGGCCCACTGGACCAATTGATCAAGATCCCGTTGCAATCCCAGATAACCTTCTTCACTGTCCACAATGCCACGAATCTTGGTGTCATCTGCAAACTTACTAACCATGTCTCCTAAATTCTCATCCAAATCATTAATATAAATAACAAATAACAGCGGACCCAGCACCGATCCCTGAGGCACACCGCTGGACACAGGCATCCAGTTTGAAAAACAACCCTCTACAACCACCCTCTGTCTTCTGTCGTCAAGCCAATTTTGTATCCAATTGGCTACCTCACCTTGGATCACATGAGATTTAAACTTATGCAACAACCTACCATGCAGTACCTTGTCAAATGCTTTGCTGAAGTCCATGTAGACCACGTCTACTGCACAGCCCTAATCTATCTTCTTGGTTACCTCTTCAAAAAACTCAATCAAATTCGTGAGACATGATTTTCCTCTCACAAAACCATGCTGCCTCTCCAAATGCCTGTAGATCCTGTCCCTCAGAATACCCTCTAACAATTTACCCACTACAGATGTCAGGCTCACTGGTCTGTAGTTCCCAGGCTTTTCCCTGCCGCCCTTCTTAAACAAAGGCACAACATTTGCTACCCTCCAATCTTCAGGCACCTCACCTGTAGCGGTGGATGATTCAAATATCTCTGCTAGGGGACCCGCAATTTCCTCCCTAACCTCCCATAACGTCCTGGGATACATTTCATCAGGTCCAGGAGATTTATCTACCTTGATGCGCGTTAAGACTTCCAGCACCTCCCTCTCTGTAATATGTACACTCCTCAAGACATCACTATTTATTTCCCCAAGTTCCCTAACATCCATGCCTTTCTCAACCGTAAATACCGATGTGAAATATTCATTCAGGATCTCACCCATTTCTTGTGGTTCCGCACATAGATGACCTTGTTGATCCTTAAGAGGCCCGACTCTCTCCCTAGTTACCCTTTTGCCCTTTATGTATTTGTAGAAGCTCTTTGGATTCACCTTTGCCTGATCTGCCAAAGCAATCTCATGTCCCCTTTTTGCCCTCCTGATTTCTCTCTTAACTCTACTCCGGCAATCTCTATACTCTTCAAGGGATCCACTTGATCCCAGCTGCCTATGCATGTCATATGCCTCCTTCTTCTTTTTGACTAGTGCCTCAATCTCCCGAGTCATCCAAAGTTCCCTACTTCTACCAGCCTTGCCCTTCACTTTATAAGGAATGTGCTTACCCTGAACCCTGGTTAACACACTTTTGAAAGCCTCCCACTTACCAGACGTCCCTTTGCCTGCCAACAGACTCTCCCAATCAACTTCTGAAAGTTCCCGTCTAATACCATCAAAATTGGCCTTTCCCCAATTTAGAATTTTAACTTTTGGGCCAGACCTATCCTTCTCCATAGCTATCTTAAAACTAATGGAATTATGGTCACTTGTCCCAAAGTGATCCCTCACCAACACTTCTGTCACCTGCCCTTCCTTATTTCCCAAGAGGAGGTCAAGTTTTGCCCCCTCTCTAGTCGGGCCATCCACATACTGAATGAGAAATTCCTCCTGAATACACTCAACAAATTTCTCTCCATCCAAGCCCCTAATGCTATGGCTGTCCCAGTCAATGTTGGGAAAGTTAAAGTCCCCTACTATTACCACCCTATTTTTCTTGCAGCTGTCTGTAATCTCCTTACATATTTGCTCCTCAATTTCCCGTTGACTATTTGGGGGTCTGTAGTACAATCCTATCAAAGTGATCTCTCCCTTCTTATTTTTCAGTTCTACCCATATAGACTCAGTGGGCGAACCCTCGGATATATCCCCTCTCACTACTGCCGTGATGTTCTCCCTAATCAAGAACGCAACTCCCCCTCCTCTCTTACCTCCTGCTCTATCTTTCCTATAGCATCTGTACCCTGGAACATTGAGCTGCCAGTCCTGCCCCTCGCTTATCCATGTTTCAGTAATAGCTATAACATCCCAGTCCCATGTACCCATCCATGCCCTGAGTTCATCTGCCTTGCCCATCAGACTTCTTGCATTGAAATAAATGCAGTTTAATCTCGACTTCCGTTGGTCTTTGCCCTGCTTTCTCAGACCATCTGTCCGGTCATGTTCTGTACACTCTCCCTTACTGCCTTTTGTTTCTGTCACCATTTTATTTCCCACTGACTTCCTGCATCGGTTCCCATCCCCCTGCCACATTAGTTTAAACCCTCCCCACTGTCTGTCACAAATGTCCCCACTCATTCAAACAGATTAAATGAGTGGGGACATTTGTGACAGACAGAGTTCAACGTGGTGAACTGTGAGGTTCACCACGTTGAACTCTGTATCAAACTTTGTATCAAAGAAAGACAAATCGGGTGTTTTTTTTTTCTTACTGGTGAGAGACTAGAAGCTATGGAGGAGCAAACGAATTTGAGTGTCCAGGTACACAAATCAAATAAAACTAGTGCACAGATGCAGAACGTAATCGAAAAAGCGAATGGAATGTTGGCATTTATTTCAAGAGGATTGGAATACAAACGGGAGGAAGTTATACTTCAGTTGTATAGGGTCTTTGTCGGACCTGATCTGTATTACTGAATTCAATTCTCGCCAGCGCACTTCAGGAAGGATATATTTGGCTCAGAGGAGGTGCAGCGCAGATATACCAAAATAATATGAGCATAAAGGGTTAAATTAAGAGGACCGATTGTATAAACTTCGGTTGTATTCCCCTGAGTTTAGAAATTTGATTGTTCACCAAATTGAGGTGTTTAAAATGATAAAAATGATACGTTAGAGTAGATACAGGGAAGCTATGCCCTCTGGCGGGGGAATCCAGAACAAGCGGGCATATGTTAAAATTAGAGCTGGGCCATTCAGCAGTGAAACCAAAAGGGTAATTGAAATGTACAATTATCTCCCCCAACTGACTGTGGTTATTAGGTCAATTGATTTTTTTCAAGACTGAGATGGACAGATTTTTTTAGGTTAGGTTATCAAAGGTTATGGATCAAAGGCGTGTCAGTCAAGATTAGGTACAGATCAGCCATTATCGAATGGTGGAACTGGGTCAAGCGGTTGAATGGCCTACTCCTGTTCCTATGTTCCTTCATCAATGGTCTTCCTTCCATCACAACAGCGAAAGTGAGGATTACACAGTGTTGAGCTCCATTCATAATTCCTCAGATAATAAAGCATGACATGCTCACATACAGCAGGGTCTGAACAACAGAATTGGACTGATAAGTGGCCAGTAAAATTCGCGGCACAAAAGTGCCAGGCAATTACTGTGCCCTACAAGAGTGAGCCTAACAACCTCCTCATGGCATTCAATGGCATTATCATCGCTCAGTTCCCAACAACAATATTCCGGGGGTCATTATTAATCAGAAACGCAACTGGACCAGCCACATAAACGCCGTGGCTACAAGAGCAGATAAGAGACTGCGTATTCTTCGGCCAGGGTCTCATATCCTGATTCCTCAGAGCCTCTGTACCACCTACAGGGCACAACTCAGAAGTATAATGGAATACGCTTCACTTGCCTGAATGGGTGCAGCTACAACAACGCTCGAGAAGCTCGACACGATCCAAGACAAAACTGTCTGCTTGATTGGCATCTCATCCACTATTCTAAATATCCACCACCCGCATCCCTGAGGTGCCGTGCCTGCAGTGCGTACTATCCACGGGGTAAGCTGCAATTAATCGCCATAGGCTTTTTCGGCAGCACCTCGCAAATCCGTGAGCTCTACCACCTAGACGGACAAAGATAGCAGATTCATGGGAACACCGTCACCTGAAAGTACCTCTCCAAGACACACAGCATCCTGACTTGGACACATATCACGGTTCCTTCATCGTCGCTGGGTCAAATTTCGGGAACTCCCTATTTAACAGTATTATAGGAGGTCCTTCACCACACGGACTGCAGCGGTTCAAGGAAATGGCCTACAACCACTGCCTCAAGGCAAAAGGGTTGGGAGATACATGCCAGCAATAACAGCGACGCCCAAATGCCAAGAACGAATAAAATACGTTATTTTCTTGATTACATTTTTCGGACCACTAATTATTTTATTGGTACTCAGTCACCACTTTCATTGATGCAAATCTCAATTGTCTCTAGGCTTTTCTTAGATGCCAGACTTTGACACTGGGATCAGCCTTGTGGTACTTCTCTGTACTGTGTCCATCACTAGAATGTCCCTCTTTATGCCTCGATGACCAAAGATGGACATAGTACTCAAGGTTTGGTCCGAGCAGAGCAGTACACAGTTTCACAGTGATTTCGTCTGACTTGTACTCTACTATTTTGACCATAAATTCCCATTCTATTGGCTTTGTTGATTGCTGTTCTGCTTTGGTTTGAAATTTTTAACATTAACTTTACTTACATTCCTAGCTCTCTCTGAACTTCACCCTTAGCTTTATGAACATTATTAATTGACCTCATGGGCTTCATTTTCCCTTTACTATGCGCATTAATCTGGAGTCGTCTGCATTAAATGACATCGGTCATTGTTCTGCTGTCTTGCATATTTTTCCCGTTTTGTAGATGTGCTACGCGTTCTCCAATTGCACTTCTCCAACTAGTTTGATATATATTGTGTACTTTCGACCAATTTCCATTGAGTTCCTGAGTCCAAGTCATTAAACTAAATTACAAACAATAGTGGTTCCAGCCCTCCTCCATAGTTGTCCCCTCCCTGATACAACTCCGATAACATATAGCTAATATTTTGTACCATTCGGACAATTTCTTATCCATTTAATCAAAGATAATATTCTGAAGTTTTACGTGTCACTTTAACACGGTTATTCCTAATACAATATTAACCTGGGGGCAAAGCGGCTGACACAACCTGTCTGTTCAAATGACTGTAACTAATATCAATGCTCAGGAGGCATAACTGTGCTGCAGGAGAATTTCCTGCCCGGGAAATAAGGGCTACTTTGAATGTATCAGCTCAGCGTTTTCATTGGGAATGGTGTATCCATCACGAGAGATTCTGATGCTTCTCACAGAAAATTGGAATCCCAGCCCTTCATCAAATAGCGGCAATTTACGAACCTATTATGGCAGCTGTTGGTGTTCCTCTTAAGTGATTGTACACAGGTACTAATCGTATTCATTTTTGTTAATACCATAGCTGCTGGTGCTGCATATCTGGTAAATTGACTGCTTTTCTTTTTCTTCTGTTGTACAGTTTTGTAACTCATGATGTCAGCTCAGCCTTAATGTTCCTGCTTAATTAAATCCTCAACATTGATTTTAATGACATCAGCTCATAACCACTGCTCCCATTTTTTCGGACAGCAGGTCTTGGAAATAGTTCTGCTGTTCTAATTAACAGCTCCTCTAAACCCATCATTTGTTTCTTTATTGTCCTATTGCCACCGTCATTGCCTTGCACCTACAACAATTTTGTTATTTGATAATTCCTGGCTTCCATCCTATCACAGACCTTCCTTTTTGCTCTTTCCATCCCCCCCTTTATTAGACACTGTACTCGGTTAAAAACTGTTAAATCTTTATTTCGTTCATTACTAACGAAAGATCATCGACCTGATCCACAGCTATTTTCTCTCTCCACAGACGTTGCCCGACCTGCTGAATATTTCCAGCATTTTATGTTCTAATTTCAGATTTCCAGAATTCGCAGTATTTTGCTTTTGTAATTAATGTGGTGTCAGCTCAGCTCTAATGTTCCTGCTTAATTAAGGTGGTGTCATTTGAGATCTAATGTTCCTGTTTAATAATTAATGTGGTGTCAATTGAGCTCTAATGCTCCTGTTTAATCAATGTGGTATCAATTCAGCTCTAATGCTCCTGTTTAATTAATGTGGTGTCAATTGAGCCCTAATGTTCCTGTTTAATTAATGTGGTGTCAATTCAGCTCTAATGCTCCTGTTTAATTAATTTTGTGTCAATTGAGCTCTAATGTTCCTATTTAATCAATGTGGTTTCAATTCAACTCCAATGCCCCTGCTTACTTAATGTTTTGTCAACTCAGCCCTAATGTTCTCTGTTTAATTAATTTAGTGTATTCTTTCAAACTCTAATCCCAAATGATATTGTCCTATTTGTTCTCTCTGCACTGAATGTGTTGCTGTCTGCTGTCAAAATCAGTCGCCAGTATCAGGTCAGAAATAATATTCTGTGACTATAAATGGATACATTCCGGATACTTGCGCATAGAGGTGAAGACACTTGTCTCCAAAATGCTCCTAGAAATATCTGAGAATGTTCATTCAGGATTCTCCTAGCTGTTTCAATTTTTAACGCAATGGATGGGCCATCCAATTATTTCGTTCTATTTCAGCAACAATCGGGTAGATTTCCAACTTGCCGCCCGGCCGTGAAACTGTTGTTGCGGTTCGGCCGCCAATTGTACAAACGCTCGATGTTAATTACTATTCACTTTCTTTAAGCCCAGAAGGCAAGTTGAAAATCTACCCCATTCCAGGGATAAATCACTGATGGTTACGTTGCTATTGGTGCAGCGTCTCTGAGAAAAGAGCAGGTTTTCTCTCTTCTTATCTACACAGTTTGCAATTTGCGGTTTCGGTTTAACCCCAATATTCTGTTTATTGATATATTACCTTCTTTCAAACTGTCTTCTCAAGCGACATTGCCATGTTATTCCCTGTATTGAATACATTTCAAACTTTGCCCAGATCATGTGCCAGTCTAAGATCAGATTTGTATTCTTATCGTTTGTACTTGCGATTTGTGCGAGATGCGGGTGGGCGTTTTTTGCTCATCCCTTGTTCCTCTGTGAAATTAGCGGTGAACCGTCGCATTGAACCGCTGCAGTGCTGATGTGATGGTGCTACCACAATGGTGTGAAGTGGAGATTTCCAGGACTCTGGCCCAGTATCGACAAAGGAACGTGACAAATATCCCAGTCAGGAATGTGCGTGTAACTTGAGACGAGGGGAACTTAGAGGTGCTGATGTCCCCACAATATAACAGCGCTGGTTCTTCTTATTGGTAGAGGTCACTCGGGAGGTAAGTGTTTGAGAAGGAAACTGGATGGGTTGTGGCGGTCCATTCTGCAGCCACAGTGCAGTCGGGGTAGAGGGGCTGGATACCGAGTCGAATGACAGGGGCACTGATCAAACGAAAAGCTCTACCCTGGATGAAGTCGATCTTCTTCAGTGTTGTTGAAGCTGCCCCCAACCGGTAGAGTGGTGAGTGTTCCGTCACACTCCTGACTGGACGCTTGTACATGGTGAAGAGGTTTTGAGCGGTCAGGGAGTGAACTATTCGTCGCAGAGTTCTCAGCCTCGGCCCTGCTCTTGAAGCTACGGCTTTGACATGGCTGGTTCAGTGCAGATTGGGGCGTATGGTGATCCCCGCGTCACTGGACGTGACTCTAAAGATTGTTATGAATTACACCCAGTGCAATGACGTTGTGCGGACACCTCTCCCTTAAATGTTCCTTGAGGTAATTCAGAATGTTCATTGATTATTCTACTGGCTGTTCCACTATTGAAAGCGACAGACGCGCTATCCAATCACTTTCCTTCTATTTCAATGAAACTTCTTTTGGATGGTGTAGGGTAAACACACGAGGAATGTAGATTTTTAGGTTAATGTCAATATGTTTATTCATAATTGTTTTAAATAAATCTTGACTCATGTACACACCTTGAGCACGTCCTCGAATCTCACTACTCAGTTCACAATCAACATTTTACTTCCTCTTCCTTCTGTGGTACTTTACTATAAATAGTAAATTTCATGCTGTATTTTAATTTAATTTCAGTGCATTATTTATTAATCTTTTCAAGACATATTTATTCCTTTATGTACTTTGAGCACTCAATTGATCTCTTTAGTAGGTTAAGAGTTCGATTCTGATCTCCTCTTCTCTCTGTTGCGCTTTACTCTAAATGATTATGTGAACTGTAACTGAATTACACTGGAAAGTGGAGCGCTTTGATGATATGTAGGCTCACGTTCCAGTCGGAGCCTTAAATCGCCTCTTTAATCACAGGTAATAAGCAGCAGCAGTGATCCTCTTTCTGCCCGTATATTGCATTTAGCCAGAAAGTGGTATCTTCCATTGACATGTGTGTAACTAAGTCGCGGGACACTTTCTCCCCGTGTACGAATAATTAGAGTTTTCCAGACAGTTGGACCGACAGGTCTGACAGCTCTGGTAGCAGTGGTGGAGCCCGGAAGGCTGTTGTCAAGGAAGCAGATTGTTCAGGAAGGTATTGAGGAGGTACAGGCCTGGAGGGAATTAGAGATAGTGTGGATGTGTTGTTTCAGAGATTGGGGGATGCCATTATCTTACCACTTTAGATATGGTCAAAGGGTACTGGCAGATCCCTTTAATAGAGTAGGCGAAAGAGAAAACTGCTTTCAGGCCCCAGGGTGGCTCTCCCTATACACCGTCATTTGCTTTGCATGGGGCCCCAGTCACATGCTCTGTACGATGGATGGAAAACGCTACACTCAATGTACAATGGATGCGAAAGGATACATGCACTGTACAGTGGATGGGAAACGCTACACACATTGTACAGTGGATGGGGAAACGCTGCCCACACTGTACAATGGATGGGAAACGCTACACAAACTGAACAGTCGATGGATAACTCAACATACACTGCACAGTCGATGGGAAATAGAATGCGTTGGGGATAGAGTGCCATCGGAGGTCAGGGTAGATGGTAATGATGGGTGAGCGGGAGTTGGTGCAGGACAGGATACGGACAGCAGATCTTCGAACGGGGCAATTTATGGAGGGGTTGGATGAGAGGCCAGCAATGTCGAGTTCGCGCAGTGAAGTTTTAGGTGACAAAGGACGGTGTAAGGGATTCAACAGGGAAGGGTTGAGGCAGCATAGAGGTGGGCAGTGTTCCATGCATGTATGTATTCATGGTGAAGGAGATGATATGGGATGTAATACTCTGCTCAGGGTCAATGAGGATATCAACATAGGAACATCGCAACAGGAGTGGGGCATTCAGGCCATTCAACAAAATCATGGCTGGTCTGTACCTTAACTCCATCCATCCGTCTTAGCTCCATACCACTTAATACCCTTGTGCAGCTAAAATATATCGATGTCAGAATTAAAATGATTAATTGAGCAAGCATCCATTGTTATTGCGAGAGAGAGTTCCACACTTTTACAAATGTTTGTGTGAAGAAGTGTTACCTAACTTCTCTACTGAATGGCCTGACTCTGATTTTAAGGTTAAGCCCCTTCTACTAGACTCTCACATCAGCAGAAAAAAAGCTTTTCTCTATCTACCCTATCAATTCTTTTCAAAATCCTTAAAACCTCAATCAAATGAAGCCTCAACCATATATATTCCAAGCAATACAAGCATGGCTGACGTGACCTCTCCTCATAATCTAAACCTTGGAGACCTGATAACATGCTGGTGAATCTGGGCTGTGCTCCTTCCAAGGCCAGTATATCCTTTCTATGGTGTATCCAGAACTGAACATTTTACTCCAGATGTGCTGTAACCTGGGCTTTATAAAGCTGTAGCATAACTTCTTCCTCTTTATATTATAGACCTTTGGATATAAAGGCTAATATTCCGTAAGTCTTTTTGATTACATTTTTTACCTGACCACTCCATTTTAGTGATCTGTGTACATGGACCCCTAAATCTATTTCGATCGCCACCCTAACCCTAACCCGAATATTCCTAACTTTTCACCATTTCGAAAATATTCGGATCGATCTTTTTTTGGTCCAAAATGGATGACCTCACACTTACCTGCGTTGAAATCCAAATGCCACAGTTTTGTCCACTCTCTTAATCTATCAATGTCTCTTGGTAATTTTATGTTCCCCTCTACGCTATGCAACAAATCTTTTTCAACGGGAAACTTGGACATATGCCTATCTAAGCATTAATAAATATAAAGAATAGTTGAAACTCCAGCACAGATACTTGTGGGTTACCGCGAGTCACTTCCTTCCAATTCAAGTACATACCCATTAGCCCTACTCTGTCTTCTACAACCTAACTAATCTCCTTACTGGGTCAATAATTTGCCTTCAATTCCATGGGCTTTAATTTTAGCTAACAGTCTCTTATCTGGAACTTTATCAAATGCATTCTGGAAGTCAATAAAAACTACATTAATAGACATCCCCCTGTCTACTACTTTAGTTAGTTCCTGAAAAAAAAAGATCAGTTTTGTTGGACATGACATCTCCTTTACAAATCCATGTTGGCTCTCTCTAATCAGTTCAAATTTCTCCAAGTGCTTAATCACTCTGTTTTAATGATAGATTCCAATAACTCCCCCTCAACAGATGTTCGTCTAACAGGTCTATAATTTTCTGGTTTCTCTCTCACACCTTTCTTAAAAGAACGATTTGCAGTTGCAATTTTCCAATCTAAAGGGGCAATTTCCGAATCACGACAGCTTTTAGAAGATTAAGGCTAAAACATCTGCAATTTCCTCATCTATTTCCTTTAAAACCCTGCGTTGGAAACCATCAGGTCCTCGGGATTTACATACTTACACTGAGTCTACAGCACAGAAACAGGCCATTCGGTCTATGCCAGCATTTATGTTACACATGAGCCTCCTGCAACCCTCTTCATCTAACCCTATCAGCATATCCTTGTATTCCTTTCTCCGCCATCTGCTTATCCAGCTTCCCCATAAATGCATCTATGCTATTCGCCTCAATCACTTTTTGTGGTGGCGTGTTCCACATTCTTGCCACTCTCTGAGTGAAAAGAATTATCCTGAATTCCCTATTGGATTGATTAGTGAATATGTTTTATTTATGGCCTCCAATTTTGGATTCCTCCACAAGTGGAATAAATTTCTCTACATGTATCCTATCAAAGCCTTTCATAATCTTAAATACCTCTATCAGGTCATCCCTCAGCCTGTTCAGCCTTTCTTGATAAGTACATCCTCTCAGATCTGGTATCGTCCTTGTGGATCTTTTTTGCATCTCCTCTGGTGCCTCTATATCCTATTCGTCAGTCCTTTGTGCCATTATTTTTGCTAATACTGTTTTCTTGCTTACTTTAACTTTAGTTAGTTTCAGTCCTGGATTTATTGATAGTTTGCCTGGAATGTAAGGTATATTATCCTCTTCCTCTACTGTGACACAAAGTAATAATTCAACAATCTGTCATTTCCCTTTTTTTGGAATATTCCCCTCATCTCTTTTGAAAGGACCCTCATTACATTTGACTACGTCTTTTCTTCTAATATAAACGTAAACACTTTGTGTTAATTTTGATTTCCCTTCCACATTTATTTTCGTATACCATTTTTGCAGCTCCTACTATCTATTTATGTCTTCCTTTGCTGTTCTTTATATCTCTCCCAGTTCCCTAATCTACGCTATTTTTTTATAATTTATAATACTCTTCACTTTAGTTATGTTATCACTCACATCTTTTGTCGACCATGGCTGTTTTCTTTGTTAAGTCGAGCTCTTGCGCCTTTTGGGCATATACTGGTCCTATATTAAGCTAAATTATTTATTGAACACCTCCCTCTGTTCATCAGTAGTTTTACCCTACATCCGTTTTAACCAGTTTGCTGTTGTCAGTCTCTGTCTCCTCTCGTTAAAGTTAGCTGTACCAAAATCTAGGATCTTATTAATTGTGTTAATTTTCTCCTTCTCAAACCTAACATTGAATTTGATCCTATTATGATCACTGTTAGATAAATGTTCCCTTACTGTTAGATTATTAACTAAGTCTGTCTCATACTCTTTACTATGTCTAATAATAAGAGCAGGCTAACTGATGTCCAGTTACCGACTGTTCCAGTTTTGGACCTTTCCTCCTTTGTTATTTATAGGAAGACAGGAACAGGAGTTCTCCATTCAGTGCATCAATAAGATCATGACCGATCTGTATCTTAATTCCATAACCTTTAATCCCATTGCCTAACAAAAATCTATCAAAATCAATTTTGAAACGTTCATTTGACCCTCATCCTCAACCGGTTTTTTTGGGGAGAGAGTTCCAGATTTCCATTAACATTTTTGAGAAGAAGTGCTTTCTGACATCACACTTGAACGGGTTTAGCTCTAATTAAAAGTTCTACACCCTAGTTCTGGACTTCCCTACCAGAGGAAATAGTTTCTCTCTATCTCCGCTATCAACTCATTTGAACATCTTAAACACTCAATTAAAGTGTTCTGTACTCAAGGAACATTCGTTCTTCTCTGGCCCCTCCTACACAATAAATTCCCCATACCACACACTCTCCCTCCTTGCCCCTCCTAAACTGTCAAACCCTGTCCCACACACTAACCATTCTTGCCCCTTCTAAGCTGCAAACCCCCATGTGACACACTCTCCCTTTCTTGCAGCTCCGAAGCTGTAAGTCCCCCATCCAACACATTCATTCTCCTTGCCACATCCTCACTGTTTGAAATCCAGATTCATCGCAGGCTTGAATTGTATCCCTTTCCCTCCTGAAGGTGCTGTGTGATGATAGGGTTTAGTCCCAGTCACTGTTTCTCTCTCCTGAAGGTGCTGTGTGATGAAGGGGTTCAGTCCCAGTCACTGTTTCTCTCTCCTGAAGGTGCTGTGTGATGAAGGGGTTCGCTCTCAGTCACTGTTTCTCTCCTGAAGGTGCTGTGTGACGATGGGGTTCGGTCCCAAACACTGTTTCTCTCTCCTGAAGGTGCTGTGTGATGATGGGGTTCGGTCCCAGTCACTGTTGCCCTCCTTAAAGTGCTCTGTGATGGCTGGGGTTCGGTCCCAGTCACTGTTTCCCTCCTTAACGTGCTGTGTGATGGTAGGGTTCGGCCCCAGTCACTGCTTTCCCTGCAGAACCTTGTCAATTGCTAATTCTGCACTTGAGCCTATACAGCAAGCTGCCAGCATTTCGACAATGGGGAGCAGCACAGCCACCATCCCTGGCTGATTCTGTCTGGCAAGGCTGAGGCCAGTGGGAGCACGCCAATAAGAACTTGCATTTGCATAGCGCCTTTAATGTAGTAAAACGATCCAAGGTGCTTCATAGGAGCGTTATATCAAAAAAATTGAAACCGAGCCAAAGAAGGAGATATCAGGACAGGTGACCAAAATTGGCCAAATATCTCGGGGCCTAGGCAACTGAAGACACGGCTGCCAATGGTGGAATGAAAGATTTGAACGATGCACAGATTAGAGTTTGCGAAACACAGACTTCTGGGAGACTTGCATGGCTGGAGGAGGTTCCAGAGATAGGGAGGGATGAGGCCTAGGATGGAGTCCACACAATTCCAAACCGCCATTTAGTTTTATTTGGGCCCATCCTGGGCGGGTATCTGAAATCAAGGCATTCGCATGATTGACAGCTACGAAAAAAAAGTCACTGCTATTAAACTGAGGCCTGAGGCCGACTTCCAGTTGGGCCTCAGCCCTCCTCCCTCTACCTCCAACTCCGCCCCTCCCCTCCTCCAGGCTACAAACTCGGCCCGATCCCAAGTGAGGAGCTAACAGTTGAGACTGGGGACGGCGTGCCGGGCGGAGATCTTAAGGTCACGGGGTGGGCGTTTGGCTTGTGCGGATTCATTGTCCCCACGTCCCGAGAGAGGAGATCGCTATTTAAAATCAGGCCTTGCAATTCCTCGCACCTCAATCTTCATTCTCTTGTTCCCTCCACTGGGTCACAAATGTGTCAGCACATATATGTTTGACTGTTTAATGCATGTGTTTGTCTCAGTGTTACATAATGTAACGCAAGGGCCCCACACAGCCAGACTTCCTTCAACCCGCGGCCCAAACCCCTCAGGGCCCTCTCACAACCTATCCCCCCCTTCCCCTGTGGCACATCTCTCACCGGGGTCCCCTCGCAGCCTGTTTCCCCTACCCTCTGTGGTCCAAACCCCCCTAGTCTCCTCGTAGGCTGTCTAGCCCTCCCTCTGGGGCACAAGCAGCCCACGGAACTCTGGCACATCCCACAGTGTCCGGCGACGATATTAAAATAACTAAATTTAAACAGAATCTGCTCCAAAGATACAATAGATGAAGAATTGGAGCTGACGCCTTCCTTCTGCTCTGGTCTGGCCCTTAAATGTTGTATATTCTCGTCTCTCCTTTTCCTTTTGTTGTTTCGTCATTTCGAGGTTTTTCAGACATTTTTAACCATTTCAGTGTCTCAGGCAGTTTACTGTAAACAGCTTCGAACCTGTGTAGATGTGAGGGACACCATCTAATTCTCACCCTATTTAGTTGAACAAATCCTCCATGCCCATTGATCAATTCCATCTCCTATCTCTGTAAGGATAGTAGGGACTTCCAAAATGCTGGAATATCTGAAAGAGAAGCTGCTTCTGATCTCAGGTCCCAGCACAACTTTAAACATTAAAATCTTTCGAGTTGATTAGATTAACCTAACAGATTTCCAGCTGCTAACTCAATCTTTAATATATAAAATTGCTATCGGAATGTAATTCGTTGTTGTCATTTTCAACAATGAGACTGAAATATTTCAGTATACTTTTCAATCAAGAATATTTCAGAGGGCGGGAGAAAGACAGAGTGAAATAAAGGAGCAGAAAAGGGGGGGGCAGAGATATGAACAGGGAGAAAGAGAGCGATACAATGGCTCAGTGTCGCTCCTGTACATGTACAACGTACAGCGAATACAAGGGTATGTTTCATCCCATCCGGTACTGTACGGCCAGTGCAGGCTCAGTGTCAGCTCCTGTACATGTACAGCACACGGATAGAATGAGAGAGAGAGACAAGCAGAGAAAGAGAATGAGACAAATAGAGAAAGTTGCAGAGAGGGAAAATGAGAGACAGAAGGAGAGAGAGCGCGAGTGCGACTAAAAACCAGCCAGCGTGATTATGGTGGAGAAAGGCAGAGACAGAGGGAGAGAGAGACAGTAAAAGAGAGAGACATGGTGTGAGAGAAAGTGAGACAGAGGGAAAGAGGCACAGAGCAAGAAACACAAAGCGAGAAAGACAGAAAGAGACAGATAATGGCAGAAGGTTTGTGAGAGAGAAACGCAGACAGGGAATCAAAGATTCAGAGAAAAGAGAGAAAGAGAAAAAATGTCAAAGGGAGAGAGAATAAGAGAGAGGAAAAATGAGAAACAGTAGGACGGACTGAGAAAGAGGGTTTACGAGAGAAATGGAGAGACTGAAACATAATCAGAGAAATGCACTGGTGCAAAGTCAAATCGGCAGATTGGGCGGGTCGGTCGTGCAGATTGGTGCATGTGGGAAGTAGGTTTGAGAAACCTTTATTCAATAGTTTTATTTTTAAAAAAGTTTTTAAACATAAGGACAAGGCCTGCATCTATGTTATATTTGTGCAATTTCTTCTCTCCGTTCAGACTTGTATCTGTGTTTCACTTTGTGTTTCGTGCCGTCTGAACAGTGTATGTCTTTCCCAGTGAGGAGAGGTATCTTTAATAATCTCCCAGTGCTGGATTAACACAAAATAATGGCCTTGAATAAACACAAAATTAAGACCTGCATCTGAATCAAAATCACTGTACTCACATTAAAACAAAATGTCTCTGTCAGCCGCTATCTCCCTCTTTGTACTGTGCGGCCGGTATGTGCCTCATTGTCAGCTCCTGTACATTGTACTGTTAACAGCAGGTAACAGGGAACGATTCACTCCCGTCTGGTACTGTACGGCGCATGTGTGTCTCAGTGTTAACTCCTGTATATGTACAGCACACTGTGGATAAAAGAGAACGATTCACTCCTGTCTCACAATGCAGAGCTCATGTGTTTCTCATTGTGAGTTCCTGTAACTTTTAGAGTACACAGATAGAATGAGATAGAGACAGAGAGAATGGGAGAAATTTTACCTCCAAGAACGGGTGAATTTGGGGCGGGCGGGAGTTTAAAATACTGGCTTTTTGGAGCGGGACAATATAGGTTTGACAGAGGCGTGTTTGGATGCGTGCACACATCAGACACCCGGAAGTCCCGTCCGCACTTAAAGCCGGCGGGCCGATACTTAAAGGACAATGTACGTCATTGAAATATTTGGGACACTTATTTTTTTGTGTATTGCAAAAGTAAAATTAATGTAACCTTAGCTGGCCGGGCTTCCCATCTCTTCGGGTTTACGTCACGTAAAAGCAGGCGGGAAGGGCCGGACCCAGAAGGTGAGTGAGTGCCTTTATTGCACTGCTCGTGGGCCCGAAGGGGCAGGCGTGTTTCATCCACGCCCGACAAGTTCACCTGGCCGACAGGACACTCGGATCAGCCGACACCACCCCCTAAATGGTGGACATCCTCCTCCGATGTTGGCCTCCACCCGATGCTGCCCACCCCCGAAGCTGCCAGCTCCGATGTTGGTGCCCCCCCCACCCCGCCCAGATGCTGACCAACCCTTCCCTGATGCTAGTGGTCCCGTCCCCGATGCGGTCCCACCGATGCTGGTCCTCCCCCGATATTGATCCCCACCCCCAATGCTGTACCCCCCCCCCCCCCCCAACTCCCACCCGCCGATGTTGGAATGCCCCGGACTGTCGCCCGCCCCCCACAATAGTGGACCCCCACGATGGTGGACGCTTCCCGATCTACAAGGCCAACCCCATGTCATCCGCATCCCCCACCTCCCCCACCCCTTTGATTTATTCCACAGCCTACGATCTCTCTCTCCCTCCCCCACCCCTCTGATTGTGAGATCTATTTGAACGAGGATTTTGATGGTGTTTATCCCATGATTTTTAGATGACGTCAACAGTGTGGGTGGCCATAATCTTCCAATCATCCTTAGATACGGTGGTGGTGCCAGAGGACTGGTGAACTGCAAATGTTTCACCCTTGTTCCATAAAAAGGTATAAGGATAAAGTCAGCAACTACAGGCCAATCAGTTTAAACTAGGTAGTGGGGAAACTTTTCAAAACGATAACCCGGGACAAAATTCGCAATCTCTTGGACAAGCGTGGAATAATTGGGGAAAGCCAGCATGGATTTGTTAAACGCAAATCGTGTTTAACTAACTTGACCGAAATTTTTGATGAAATAACAGAGAGGGTCGATGAGTGCAATGCGGTTGATGTGGTGTAAATGGACTGCCAAAAGGCGTTTGATAAAGTGCCGCATAATAGAATTGTCATCAAAGCTCAAGCCAGTGGAAGCAAAGAGGCAGTAGCAGCATCGAAACGAAATTGGCTAAGTAACAGGAAACAGGGAGTAGTGATGAATGGTTGTTTTTCGGACTGGAGGGAGTTATACAGTTGTGTTCCCCAGGGGTCAGTGCAGGGACCATTGCTTTTCTTGATATATAATAATGAATTGGACTTGGTGTACGGTTCACAACTGCAAAATTTACAGCTGACCCAAAACTTGGAAGTGCAATCAATAGTGAGGAGGATAGCGAAACACGTCAAGAGGACATAGACCGGCTGGTGTGATGGGCGGACAATTGACAGATGAAATTTAAGGCAGAAAATTGTGAAGTGATGCATTTTCGTCGGAAGAACAAGGAGAGGCAATATAAACTAGAGGATACAATTCTAAAAGGGGCACAGGAACCGAACGATCTGGGGGTATATGTGCAGAAATTGTTGAAGTTGGCAGGACAGTTTGAGAAAGCGGTGAATAAAGCATACCGGATCATAGGCTTTCTAAATAGAGGCATAGAGTAAAAAGCAAGGAGACTGTGATAAACGTTTATAAAACACTGATTCGGCCACAACTAGAGATTGTGTTCATTTCTGGGCACCGCACTTTAGGAAGGATGTGAAGGACTTAGAGAGGGTGCAGAAGAGATTTACTTGAATGTTTCCAGGGATGAGAGACTTCAGTTACGTGGGATTGTTCTCCTTACAGCACAGAAGGTTGAGAAGAGATTTGATAGTGGTATTCAATATCATGAAGGGTCTAGACGCAGTTGATAGAGAGAAACTGTTCCCAGTGACAGAAGGGTCAAGAACCACAGTACATGGATTCAAGATGATTGGCAAAAGAACCAAAGGCAAAATGAGGAAATTGTTTTTTACACCGCCAGTGGTTATGATCTGGAATGTATTGCCTGAAGGCGTGGTGGAGGCAGATTCATCATGGATTTCAAAAGGGACCTGGATAAGTAATTGAAGGGAATATATTTGCAGGGCTACGGGGATAAGACCAGGAGCGGGACTGCTCTTTCCCTGCTGTTTGTACTATTTGCGAAGAGAAAGAAGGAAGAGAACTGAAGACAGAAGGCCCGCAGCGTGAGGCACCACCAGTGGAGACACCACTCCATTCGCACGCACCGGACCGCGCGAGTTTATGGGCCTCGCCTGACATTCGAGGAGATGGCTAAAGGTCTGACTGTGAAATCTTCCCTTTGGGGACAGTGCAATTTGCTCATTGAGGACTGAAAGCCCAGGTTCACAGAATGACGAGTCTCAACAGTGGAGATGAAGGCGAGCACGGCCCTTAACTTCTTCGGGAATGCTTCCGTCCAGACATCCAATCAAAACTGGACACAGTCACAAAATTAGAATGGCCTCACCCTGAAGGCGGGGACGGCCGGTTCCCGCGAAATGGATCCCAACGAGAACCATGTGATTCAGGGAGAGATATTAAGAAGCTCCTTTAGTACTTTAATTAATTTGAAATGAAGATGTTTTTCCGTGGGACTTGTGTAGTTTTGATCAGTGAAATGTGGGTGAAAGAGAATAAAGGAGAAGATTGAGAGCTTTTTCTGTGGGACAGAAGTGATGTTGTTTAATGGAGAAACAACGCAATCCCAGTCTGCGCTGAGAGAGGCGACTCAGCGGTTCCCATTCTACATTAACACATGCAACTTGCGACAAATAAACCAAGCAGAGGTGTACTTAGTGTAGCTGTTGTAACGTTCGTCTCACACGCTAAAGGATCCCGGTTAAATCCCAGGATATAACATTATGTTGGAACTTGTTCCAGATATATCCAGCAGTGATTTTCTTCTTTTCCTGGTTGGTTTTTAATCTTTGTTTTACTTCAGTAAAAGCTAACTTTAAGTGAGAGAATACTAATCCACACTGATACCCATTTCATGTTTTATTTTCTTTTAAACACTGAAATCTCCGAATCCCTCCCGACTGAAGTTCAGTAATGTCATTCATTAATCTGCATGGTACCCGTCAGTAAGAAGTATTTTTTTCAGGATCCGGGAGGAAGCTGGTTTCTAGCTAAAGGCTGTGTGGAACAATGTGGTGTTTGTGAAGACAGGTGGAAAAGGCAAGTTGTCTCGGTCTCAATTGCTCTGCGTATCAAGAAGAGCCAAAAATCATGGTTTTTATTATGGCTACCTTTCGAGTGTATCAAGAGACAACTTTGTAGATTCCGTGTAGTATTACAGAGCGGTACGTCAGTCCTACTCATTTCATACCTGCTCATTTAATATCTGCTCATTTGCAGCTAACGGAAAAATACTTTAATAGAGGATGGTGAATAACATCGTGGAACACCGAACCTCTGTACCACTTGGGGACTGAATCATACATGCATTTAGGAGCAAGGTGAGTTTGATGTTCAGAAATAATACCGCACAGATTTTCACTCGTACAACCTTCATTCACCTGTCACTTGTTATCTTGTTCTCGGCATCAACTGTGCTGGTCGTTACTGCTGACTGGCAATAAGCCTGTTTCACGAAATTGGCGGAACTCAAATTCACTCCCACTATCGTCTCACTTCGAGACGAGAGTGCTAGCGCTAGACCACAGCTAGTCTGAACCACGCCTCTGTTCCTGAGTTGTTGTTTCTTCATTATTTTAATTTGTTGTATGCCAACATCTGCTCGAGAAATTTCTGACCCTCAGTTGTTAAATAAGATGGTCACAAATTCACCTCCTGACAGACAAGACTTTTTCCGTTTCAACATTCACGTTCCCCAAATAATGACAAATCAAATCAAGATCGCTCGTCTACATGGCAAATTTATCTGGGAAAGGGCAGAAATGAAATAGTTTCCCATTGTACTCACTACAAAAATGCAACGGATACATTTTCATTTGTCGTCTCTCTCTACCTGTTGTGGCCCCAACGAGAACCAACGTAGTGTCCGATTACAGATAAAACCAGCATACGGTCCCTCGAGCCTGCTCCGCCATTCAATAAGATCATGGTTGATCTTCGATCGCAACTCCACTTTCCTGCCCTATCCACATATCCCTTGATTCCCCTAGAGTCCAAATATCTATCAATATCAGTCTTGAATGTAATGAACGACTGAGCATCCACGGCCCTCTGGGGGACAAAGTTCCATAGATTCACAACACTCTGAGTGAAGAAATTCTTCCTCATCTCATTCTTAAATGGCCCACCCCTTATCCTGAGACTATGCCCCCTAGTTCAAGACTCTGCAGCCAGGGAAAACAACCTCTCAGCATCTACCCTGTCAGGTCCTCTCAGAATCGTATATGTTTCAATGGGATCATCTCTCATTCTTCTAAAGTCCAGACAGTATATACCCATTCTACTCAATCCGTCCTCCATGGAGAACCCTCTCATCCCAGGAATCAATCTAGTAAACATTCGTTGCACCGCCACTAAGGCAAGTATATAATTCCTTAGGTAACGAGACCAAAACTGTACACAGTACTCCAGGTGAGGTACAATTGCAGCCAGGCTTCCTTGCTGTTTTACTGCAACCCCCTTGCGATAAAGGCCAACATATAATTTGTCTTCCTAATTGCTTGCTGTACCTGCATATTAACTTTCTGTGTTTCCTGTACGAGTACATATAAATCTCTCTGAACACCAGCATTTAATAGTTTCTCACCATTCAAAAAATATTCTGATTTTCTATTCTACCAAAGTGAATAACCTCACATTCCCCCACATTATACTCCACCTGCCACCATCTTGCCCACTCGCTTAAGCTGTCTATATCCCTTTGTAGGCTCTTGGTGTCCTCCTCACAGCTTACTTTCTTACCTAGCTTTGTATCTTCAGCAAACTTGGATACATTACACTCTTTCCCTTAACTACGTCATTAATATATATATTATAAATAGCTGAGGCCCAAGCACTGATCCTTGCTGGCATCACATTATTTACAGCTACCAAACTGAAAATGAACCGTTTATTCCTACTTTCTGTTTTCTGTCCTTTAACTAATCCTATATCCATGTTAATATATTACCCGCAACCCCAGGACCCCTTCTCTTGCGTAATAACCTTTTATGTGGCACCATATCGAATGCCTTTTGGAAATCCATTAATACTTCATCCACTAGTTCCTCTTTATCTACCCTGCTAGTTACATCCTCAGAAAACTCCAATAGATTTGTCAAGCATGATTTCCCTTTCATAAAATCGCACTGACTGCTTAATCACGCCATGATTTCGTAAGTGCCCTGTTACCACTTCCTTAATAATGAATTCCAACATTTTCCCGACGACCGATGTCAGGCTAACTGGCCTGTAATTCCCTGTTTTCTCTCTCCCTCTTTTCTTGAATAGCGGGGTTACATTTACTGCCTTCCAATACACTGAGACCGTTCTAGAATCTAGGTAATTTTGGAACCAGTGCATCCACTATCTCTGCAGCCACCTCTTTTAGCACCCTGGGATGTAGGCCACCAGGTCCAGGGGATTTGTCAGATTTTGATCCCATTAATTTTTCTAATACTTTTTCACTACTAATATTAATTTCTTTAAGTTCCTCACTCTCATTAGCCCCTTGTTTCCCCAATATTAATTGTACATTTTTTGTGTCGTCTACTGTGAAGACAGACGCCAAATATTTATTTGACGTCTCTGCCATTTCCTTATTCCCCATTACAATTTCTCCTGTCTCAACCACTAAGGGACCCACGATTACTTTCGCTACTCTCTTCCTTTTTACATTTTGTAGAAGCTCTTGTAGTCTGTTTTTATATTTCTTTCTAGTTTACTCTCATTCTATTTTCTCCATTTTTATCAAGTTTTAGGTCATCCTTTGCTGGTTTCGAAAAAAATCCCAATCCTCAGGCTTACTACTCTTCTTTGCAACATTATTAGCTTATTTTTTTAATCTAATATCATCCCCAAATTCTTTAGTTAGCCACAGGTGGATCACTTTTCCAGTGGAGTTTTGGAATAGAATGTATATTCGTTGAGAGTTTTGAAATCTTTCTTTAAATGTTTACCATTATTTATCTGCCGTCATACATTTTAATCTAATCCCCCAATGTACATTAGCCAACCCGTCCCTCATACCGATGTAATTGGCTTTTTTTAGGTTTAAGGCTCTAGTTTCGGACATATGTACGTCACTCTCAAACTCAATGTGAACTTACGAACATTTTTTTCGTGGCACTTCAAAGAGGATTTGGGGAATGTGGGAGCTGAAACTAAGAAACTCCCTGTCGGCTGTCGCTGATTGAAGAGAAAGACTACTTTATTTGAAAACTGAGGCTCGGAACTTTCTCATGGAGAAGTGTGACAGGAGATTATGGTTAGTGCCAATTTCAGGGGAGATCTCGCGGAGAGGGCGAAAAGTCAAATTCACAGCTGTGACAGCTCAAGTGCTCTGCTTATCAGTCATATTTATAAAGTAGTATACAGTACAAGGCAAACCGATTTGGTATCGGTTATCAAAAATACTAAAAGACTTGGGTTCAAAGGCACGTTTGTAAGAAGGGAACGGATTTAACCGCCAGACCGAAATCATTACAAATGAATCGAAAGCGTCTTGGGGAAAACGGCAGTGCAAGCTCCAATGTCCGTGTCACGGCTTGAAAGACCCTTCAATCACCGTCAGTCTTTCCGAACGAGTTGAGCCAGCAAAACCGCGATTGAAGCCGCTTTGCATTTGTTAAACCTGTAGGTGACGATATTGGGGTTGAGAAGGGTAGACTTCAATTATTTGAAATCTCACCATGTGACCCGAAATTGACGGTAGCATCGTGTTTTTTCTGTAAGTCATGAATTGAAGGGAAAGGCGGAACAAGCAGATCGGAAAAATGAAAGAGTAGAAAACGTGGATGAAGCCGGCATGAGTGAAAATCCCGGTATGTTGGAAGACTAAATCCCCAGTGGAAGAGAGGGTTGATATTTCGAGCTGTTATTCACCAGTCTCAATTTCAGTAACCTCAATTAGCAGTCAATGAGATGTGACGAAATGAGCAGGTCCAACGAGCCGGTCTTTAAATTCGGCCAAGGACTCAGTGCAGCTCATTACGCAGTCACTGGGCTCCGTTATAGCCGCTCCTCTCAGTAACAAACAAAGAGAAATTGTAAATCTGAAACAGAAAGAGATAATGGACAAAACTTTATATCAACCACTAGTTATTCCCTCTTTCCGGGTTTTAAAGCAATCTGTTTCACAGTTTGTCAAACCCGAAATAGACTCTGGGAATTGCCGATTGAAAATTTCAGTGGGAATTGGGAACGTCACTGAGATTTCGGGGTTGGTCCTGGTTTATTTATATCAGTGAGTGACCCATTTTAAACTAGGTGACTGACTAAACCTAAGTTAAGAGCCTCGGATAGATAAGAGATTCTTCAATGTATCAAGTTAAATTACACTGATTCCAACAACACTGTACACCACATCCCTTAAACATTGTTACCTGTTACTATATAAAACCGGTGAGAATGGAAATGCAAAATAACTGATAAAACTTTCATTGCATCAAACTTAATTCTGATCATTATTATTACACAAACAGTGAACAGCCCATCCCTTCAAAAAGACCCAAAGTAGAACTAGTCGCCAGCCCCCGATCCACTGTGCCCGTGATGTTATTTGAACCCGCTTTTGACTGACCTGGTATCAGACACGCTCCCGCCAACAGTAAACGGGTAGAGCCGGATTCATAAGAGAGAAATGAGGATCGACCTCCGCGGAACTTCCAGAATGCGGGAGGTGGAATAAAAGCAGCAGACAGAGCGATCTCTCTAAAAAAGTTGCTGCCGCTGGAGAGAAGCGAGTCCCGTTCCAAGCCGTGTTTGCCAAGTGCCTGGCAACATTCTGTTCACTGAAGAGGAACGATTCAGCACCAGCTCACACACACACCATTGGCTCATTCAATCAACTTCAGCACCTGAATTACATCACCACTTAATCTCCTATACACAAGCCTTGTCTGTGCAACCTGTCCTCACAATTTAACTATTTTAGTCCCGGTACCAATCTGGTGAATTTGCCCTGCACCCCGTCCAAGGCCAATATTTCCTTCCTGAGATGCTTTGCCCATAACTGAATGCAGTGCTCTAAATGGGGTCTCAGCAGAGCTTTAAATCACTGGACCATACTTCCACACCTTTGAATTCCAGCTTGCTTGAAATAATTCCCAACATCAGGTTAGACTTTTTTGATTATTTTATGTACCAGTTCACTGGCTTTTTGTGATTTCTGTACTTGGACCCCTAAATATCTCTGCTCCTCCACAGTTCCTAGCTTCTCACCATTTAGAAAATATTCTGATATAACTTGTTTAGATCGAAAGTGGATGCCCTCACCCTTCCCCATACTGAAAGTTTGAACAGGCTGGGGCCCTTTTGTATAGAAAAGAGAAGGCTGAGGGTGACCTTATAGGGTACTTTAACTTTATGGGTTTGATAGGCTAGACGTAGATAAGGTGTTTGCACTTTTGGGGGACTCCAAACATTGGAGCCATGAATGTATGATATTCACTAATAAATTAAATATGACAATCAAAAGAAAAAAAAATCACCCAAAGAGTCTTTACACTGTGCAACTCGCTGTTAGAAGGAATAGTTTAGGCGAATAGCATGGTTGCATTTACGGGGAAGCTAGAAAAACAGATGAAGAAGAAAGGATTTTCGTTTTCCTCGTATCTCTGGAATATGATCCTCATCCTTTTCTGTGAGTATTTAGCAACTCTACCATCTCCTGATTTTCAATTACAATATCACCTCCATCTGTCTTTAAGGGGCCAATATTACTCTTAGCCATCCTTCTTGCATTTAACATACTTGTAAAAACCTTTAGAGTTATCCTTAATATCCCTCACAATGTTTCTCCTTTTCCATTTTGCACCTCTTACGATTTTTTTTTTAGTTTCAGCACTACAATAAACAACATTTCGTTGTAAAGTTTAACTCATTAGTTCTGCAGTGTCAGAGAGAGAATTGTCTGATCCCCTAATTTATTCAATGTAACAAACAAGCACAAGCACATATACTGATCTGTGTATCATCGCACTGATGGGCACACGGATATCATGGACACATGATAAATACGGCGAGCAGTGCAGGCTGTATCGGGATGCACAGGTAAGAGGGCAAGCAAAGACAAAACGGTCTAAACCTCCAACAGATATTAACGTGACATTGATATATATTAGTGAGAGGAGGTCGTGCCGGAGAGCTATGAATTGCCTCTGTGGCTTAATTGTTTAAAGCACCTATTTAATATAACAGAAGAGTTTCGCTTCAACTGATTTGTGGAATTAAGCGACAATATAACACTGTGGCATTGGTGTTTCAGCAGGAAATGGATATCAGAATGACTGTGCAAACACAACCTTTCATGTTAGACAGACCTCTCTTAGAATGTGCCTATAACACGTTAATTTAAGGACACGTTCTTGTTTCTGGGCTCGTTGGGATAGGGGTATGATTCAGGATTTGAGGTACAAGTCCGGGAATAGTCCTAATTTGTACCTAGACTTTTGATCTTCACCTGCTGTTCAAACTTTTGCAAAGAGGAAAAAGAAGTCCCCAAATCACTCCACCTGAATTTACAGACCCGGATGAAATTTATCCCAGGCGGTTAGCTGAAGCAAGGAAGGAAATAGCGGAAGCCCTGGCCATCATTTCCCAATCCTCCCTGCTTAAAGTTGTTGTGCCGGAGGATTGGAGGACTGCTAACGTTGTATCGCTGTTTAAAAAGGGAGAAAGGGATAGACCGAGTAATTATAGGCCGTTCAGCCTAACCTCAGTGGTGGGTATTGAGGACAATTACGAGGGACAATACTAAACCTCAATTAGAAAGGTACGGATTAATCAAGGACAGTCAGCATGGATTTGTTAAGGAAAGTTCGTGTCTGACTAACTTGAATGAATTTGACGTAGTCTACATGGATTTTAGCAAGGCTTTTGATAAAGTCCTGCAAGGCAATGTAAAAGCCCATTTGATTCAAGGGAAATAGGCAAGCTGGATCTAAAATTGGCTGAGTGCAGGACGCAAAGGGTTATGGTTGACTGGTGTTTTTGTGACAGAAAGTCTGTTTCCAGTGGGGTTCCACAAGGATTCTAACTCAGTTCCTGCTTTTCGTAGTACGGATCAATGATTTAGACTTTGATGTATGGGGCATAATTAAGAAGTTTGCAGGTGATACAAAAATTGGTCTTGTGGCTGATAGTGAGGAGGAAAGCTTTAGACTGCTGGAAGATATCAGTGGACTTGTCAGGCAGAAAAGTGGCAAATGCAATTCAGTTTGGAGAAGAGTGAGGTAATGCATTTTGGGGAGGGAAAACAAGGCCAGGTAATACACAATAAATGGGACGATACTGAGAGGTATAAAGGGACAGAGGGCCATGGAATGCATGTCCACAGATCCCTGAAGGTAGCTGAACAGGTAGGTAAGGTGGTTAAGAAGGCGTACGGGATGCTTTCCTTTATTAGCCGAGGCATGGAATATGGGAGCAAGTACGTTATGCCAGAACTGTATAAATCATTAGTTAGGTCATAGCTTGAGTACTGCATAAAGTTCTGGTCACCACGTTACAGGAAAAATGTGATTGCACTAGAGTGGGCATGGAGGAGATTTACGAGGATGTTGCAGGACTGGATAATTTTAGGTTTGGGAAAGAATGGATAGGCTGGTGTTGTTTTCTTTGGAATAGAGGAGGATGAGTGGAGATTTAGTCGATTTGTATAAAACTATGAGGAGCCTAAATAGAATGGATAGGAAGGGCCACCCTAGCCGATCGGCCATCCTTTCAGGCCGCTTCTGTCCATCCAATCACGTTTTCGTTTCCGATGTACAGCATGTCAGTTTCTACGCTAAATATTTCAAACCAACAATATTCGCCTCTCTTTACTACATTCGTTTTGAATGTACGACTTGTATTATCAAGTGGGACTTTGCAGAATTATTTGCTCTAAAGCAACATTGTCGTCTGTCGCGGCATCTGTAGATTATACACTCTACCATAAGTATACTGTACTCAAATTGTTGATGTTTTCACTGTGAGCTCGAAGAGACATAAATGTGAAGACATTAGCTACGAATGCATCAGCTGGATTGGTCATTTACTTTTCCTGCTATCTTTACCCTTCTCTGCTGGTAATTAACGAGCATTTTCATTCTGCACCCATGATTTAGAATGAATTAGGATAAATGTAGATTCAATCTGCGCACCACAAATTCTTTGCATTCTCTCCTCTGCGTCTCAAAAATGCTATGCGTATAAGTCAATTCTGCAATCGGCAATGCTGACATGATGTGAGAAACCAATTGGTGATTTTTGACTGAACATAGTTCCGTAGATGACATGTGAACAAGTGCATCGCGCATATCAATCAATGAGACTCCCGAATCGAGAATCATATCGCTGGACCAACGGGCCACTGGAAACGGTGCTGAGCGGCCAGTATAACATTTTCCTGACACCCACAGCCGATCAGCCATGCTTTCAGACCGCTTCTGTTCATTAAATCTCATTTTCTATTCCGATTTACAGCAATATCAAGCAATACACTAACTATTTCAAGTTACCAATCTTAGCCTCTCTTCATCAAAATCGTTGAAAGACTTGAATTGTCAAGACGTTGCAGAATTAATTGTTCTGAAGCCACATAGTCGCCTGTCTCGATATCCTCATATTATACCTTCTACCAAAAGTATATTTCACTCAAACTTCTGCTTCCTTTTACTGTGAGAGCGAAGAGATGTGAACATTAGTCACGAATTCATCAGCTAGTTTTTACCTTTCGTTTTTCCACCGCCTCCGCCTTTCTCTACCGGTCTCTGCTGATGATGCGCGTTAGATCAGCCCTGGCCTTTCAACTTAGATTCAGTCGTCCATCAGGGGAAAACAGAGAGAGACAAGAGTCAGGGAGAGATAGAGTTGCAAAAATAGCAATGGATTTAAATGTCAAGATCTGTGAACTCGTAGAATTTAAGTTGGAGCTGAGGAGAGATTCCTCCTCGCATCTTGCAAGAGATCAATGGGCTCCCAGTTTGAAGTGGCCAAAATTGACAAAGCCGCAAAATCAGGGAGTGGTGTGATTCGAACCCATTGCGACGCAAAAACGAGAGCACTAATCCTGCACATTCCATCACACATCCAGCTAAAACGCAACTGAGCAGGAGCTTCCGTGGTGTGACGGGTATCACATTCAGGTCACATGCGAAGCTTCCTCGCTTAAAGCCTATTGCATCAGGAAGGCCTAGTAGTCTAAAGCGCAGCGATTAAATTGTATTTTTCTCCTGACATCGTTAGTTCAAATCTCACTCCTGGGATTCTGTCATGTTTACTTTTAAACAAAACTATTTTTCGTGCATTTGGCCGCAGCTGACTTTTCGGTCCTTTTGATTTGCTCCTTCCGGAAAACCAACACGACCTCCAACTGTGAGAATATTGCGACAAACACATGTTCCGGTTAAATTTAACAAAGGGTGCACCACATCCCTCGTGTGATAAACTCTGAACATTTTTAACCAGAATCTTAACCAACTTCTAGAATACGTTCTGCAAAATGAGAATAGAGGTGCATTCATCAAATGGAAATGGAAAGAAAAAAAAACAGTTTTGGCTAGCACTCGGTGACCATGTTAGTATTTCCTCGGAACGAAACAGAAAGTTAACGGTTAATTAATGGTGATTAGACCAAGTCTTTGTTTTGTTTCAGAGTTTAATTAGCTGCATGTAGTTACATTAATAGATTCGTACCTGTTTTTTAAAAGTTGCTTGTATGATCGGGAATCGAACATAATCCGCCGTGGTAACAGTGAAATCATAACTACCAGAACATCGTGCAAAGGATGATTGTGCTCCCAAGTAGAAACATCTGGCTTGCATGGAGTATCTCTCTGAGAGGCGTAATTGCTGTCAATTAGCGTTATTCTATAGTCATCGGAGCGTTAAACAGGATTCAAACCTGCTGATAAAAACTCCTAATAACATTTTACAATATACGCCTTAACCAATAGGCCATTGCAGCTGCTAGCAACAGCAGTTGCACGGCTGTAGAACAGAATGCGCAGCGTTATCACAAGAGATCTGTCAGACACTATATTCATTCCGACAGCTTTCAAACTGGATAAATGCAACCAGCGGCGTTGTGCATTGGTGGTTCAAGGATCGCACGTTTTCGATTTCCGGCAGGAACATTTTGCATTCTGCACCCTTGAGATCGTCCGGATTGGGAAACATTCACATTCAGCTTCAATCTCCACACCATCTTTGCGACATTGTATTTTCTCCCCGGGTATTGCGTCGACATTCTGCATTCTCTACTCTGGAGCTCACACATGCTTGGCATATAAGGCAATCCTGCCATCTGCACCACTGAAAAGTTGTGAGAAATCAATTGCTGATTCTTGACTGAAATATTCCCGAATATCATCCCGATCTCCATCCACGGCAGGTTTTGTTTTAATGGTTGTTAGAATGTATTGTACTGGGGGTCAGCACAACACGATCAGTGGAAAAAATCTAAGACAATAAGGGTTTTGGTTAAGTGGCCAAAATTGGCCAAGCCGCACATTCAGCCAGTTCCGTGCTTTAAAAAGGGATTGTCTGTGATAGGATGGAGGGCAGGAGTGATGAAATGACAAAAGGGTTGATGGTGCAAGGCAAATGGAGGTGTTAATGGGACAAGTAAAGAAACAAAAGATGTACCAGAGGAGTTGTAAATAGTAACAGCAGAAACATCACCAACCACTGGTGTGCGAGAAAATGGGAGCGGTGCTTATGAAGTGCAGTTATTGAACTTAACGTTGAGGCCAGAAGGCTGTAAAGTGCCTCATCGAAAGATAGAGTTCTCTTCCTCGAGCTTCTGTTGCGCTTTATTCGAACAGCGTAGGAGGCCGTGGAAAGAGAAGTCCGAGAGGGAGTGAATTGGAGATTTTTATTTGCGAGACCGGAAACTCGTCGTCACGATTGTGGACTGAACAGAATTGTTCAGCTAAGCAAGCACCCAATCTGCGTCTGGTCCCCAGAATATGGAGGAGCGAATATTCGTGAGCAGCGAATACTGTGTACTAATTTGAAAGAAGTACAAGTAAATCGCTGTTTCACCTGGAAGGATTGTTTGGGGCCATGGACAGTGGAATGCGAGGATGTGAAAGAGCAGGTGTTGCATCTCCTGAGCTTGCATGTGAAGGCGCTGTGGGAAGAGGAGCGGGTGTTGGGAGTGAAGGAAGAGTGGACCAGTATGTCGTGGAAACAACGGTCCCTTCGGAATGCTAGAAGGGGAGGGGAAGATGTGTTTGTTTGTGACATCACACTTGGGGTGGTGGAAATGGCGGAGGATTGTATATGGAGGCTGGTGGGGTGGAAGGTGAGTACTGGGGGACTCAATCGTGGATCTGGAAGGGAGGGGATGGGTTGAGGCTAGAAGTGGATCCAATCAACTACAGCGGTAAAGGATAACATTTCAGAAGTACTGGTGTGGACCGTAACATCGTCAGAAAAGATATGAGGGAGACGTCGAAGCTGGGAGAAGGGAATAGAGTCTTACAGAGATCGAGGTGGGAGGAAGTGTAATCAACGTAGCTGTGGGAGTCGGTGGATTTAACCTAGACATTGGTGGATAGGTTATCCCCAGAAATTGTAATAGAGAAGTCGAGCAAGGGAAGGGAAGAGTCGGAGATGGCCCATGAGAAGGCGAGGGAGGAGTGAAAATTGGAAGCAAAGTAACTGAAATTTTCCAGATCAGGGCGAGAGCAGGAAGCGGCACCGATGCAGTTATCAATGTACCAGAAAAAGAGGTGAAGAGGGGACCTGAGTGGGACTGGAACAAGGAACGTTCCATATATGCCACTAAAAGGCAGCCGTAGCTGGGAGCCGCATGGGTTACCATAACGACACTATTTATTTGTTGGAATTGAGTGGTGTCAAAGGAAAAGTTGTTGAACGTAAGAACAAGTTCAGCCAGGCAAATAAGTTTACAGCGGAGTGGTTGCTCGATCGCCAAGAAGTGCGAAAGCAGGTCTGGCATTCAGAAGGACAAAGGCCCGTCTTTTCACGAAGTATTCTTGGGGAATCTTGTGATTCAAGAAATGTTAACCGAAGGACCGGGTTTTGTTTTCGTGGTAGTTGGCTCTTTTGTCTTGAAACAGCAAATCTGCTCTTAAGTAAAACATGCTGGCAACAAGCTCGATTTCAACGCGCTGAAACTGCGGGGGAATTCAGAGCGAGGATCGCCCGTGAAAGCAGCCTTAAATTTTAAAACAAAAGTCGTTAACATTGGGCTCGAACCCACGACCCACAGAGTAAAAGTTTGTTGCTCTATTGACTAAGCAAGCACGGGCTGACAACTGTCTATTGCCTTTTCTGTTGTTACAGAGAGGCAGCTGTTAGGGCGGCCCCAGGAGCTCGGCTTTTTGGTAAACTAGGAAGCAGATCCCCCTCAATTCCCAGGTTTGTCAGCAAATCTACTAACAAAAGCCAGAGGAGGCGATGTATTCATCTCACTGATCGACAATAAAATTTATATCATCTGCTTTTTTTAGCTGCACTTCCTTCCAAACATTGACATCCATTTCACTCCGTATTTATTTCACTTCTTTAATATTTATTTGATGGATTTCCATATAAACGCTTGATTTCAATTGTTAATGATAGGGTGACATAATAGAATTATCAGCAAAATTGAAGCTAATTGGAATAAAGGTACAGTGGCAGCGTGGATGCTCAATTGGCGAGGAGACAGAAAGCAGAGAGTAGTGGTGAATTGATGCTTTTCAGACTGGAAGTAATCATACAGTGACGTCCCTCCGGGAGTGATATGAGGACTACTGCTATTTGTGATATATATAAAAGACTTGGACTTAGGCATAGAGGGCATAGTTTCAAAGATTGGAGACGACACGAAACTCGGAAACCTAGTAAACAATGAGGAGGATAGTAACAAACTTCAGGAGGACATAGACAGAATGTTGACATAGGCAGACACATTGCAGATGCAATTTAATGCAGAGAATTGTGAAGTGATACATTCTGGTAGGAAAAATTAGAAGAGGCAATATAAACCAACTGGTACCATTTTAATTGTGGCTGCAGGAACATAGAGATCAGAGGGAGTACGTACACAAATCTTTGAAGTTAGCAGGGAAAGTTGGGAAGGCTGTTAAAAAGCATGGGGAATCTTTGTCTTTATAAAAGGTGACGTAGAGTACAAAAGCAAAGAAGTTATTCTAAACCTTCATAAAACATTGATTAGGCCTCAGCTGGAATACTGTGTCCAATTCTTGGCATCACACTTTAGGAAGGAAGTGCAGGCTTTAGAATGGGCGCAGTGGAGATTTGCTAGAGTGGGAGACTTCAGTTATTTGGAGAGATCAAATTTCAGATGCCCCTGTAACTGCAATATCCATCATCTGCCTTTCAAGGTCCGTGAGGGTTCTGGCGACTTACTGATAACAAACCGGTTTGTCCTTGTCTAGTTCTCTTGTCTATTTCCCTGTGTTTGCCGATTCCGTTTGTATCTCTGGTTGTGTTTATCTCTGTTTGTCCATCTGCAGTTTGCTTTTGAATGCATACGTGTGTTTGTGTCTGTTTGTTACATTGGATACATTATTGCAACTGACGCTTCCCTCCCTGGCACTGGAGAACGAGTAAGTTGATGTTTATTGCAAAAAAAGTAAAAAGAATATATTAATTCCGGAAATATCCGAACTCTTATCAACGGTAATAGCAACTGTGACCCCGACGTGATTTGACCACGCAGCCTTCGTACTTGAAGTCAAATCAATATATTTAGCTACCAATATACGTGTGTGTATCCCTGTGTAATTCATCAATAGAAGTGTGCGTAAAATGTTTGTTAATTATCAAAATATTTGCATGTATCTTTGAGTTAGTTATAATGTATTTTAATGTATCTCCGTGTCAATTATAAATGTGTTAGTGTATCTGTTAGGTATCAATGCATTTTTGTGTTCCTGTGTTATGTATAAATGTATTTGCCTTTATCTACATGTAATTTAATTAACACAGACACAAGGAAATACACAGAAAATGTATGTATAACTAACACGGACACATATAAATACACTTGTAACTAACGGGGACACAAAACCTATTTAATGTTGTTGACCGGAAGTCACCGGTTAACGGTTTTAGCTTAGTACACAGAGGAAGAGTCAATTCTCTCTTAATTCTCAATTCGCTTTATTAACGTTATTAGATCATGGACATACCGCTTATACGTCTAGTTAGATATAGGCATGTAGTTTACAGCAGGTTATACAGGTTTATACTCAAACTAAGATTTAAACGCACACCCACTAGGTTTCTCTATTAATACTCCCCGAGTATCAGGCTTTAAACGCACACCCACTAGGTTTTCTGACGACACTCCCAGAGTGGTCCCAGAATAGAAAGGATATTATATTACCCGGAAAAGAGAGACGCTGCTGGCCAGGCAATTCTCCCTCTTCCTCCCGACGTCGTCTCCACGTCCTCCACGCAGTCTTTACGTCCCGGACGCAAGGTTCCCACTTCCACGAGGGTTAGTTTCCAGAGTCTCCCAGAGTCTCCTTCACAAACAAAGACACACCAACAAAAACACACACACACACACACACACACACACTCTCTCTCTTGCTCACAAACAAACAAAGACACACACTGACTCCAAGCCAGCAACTCCTCAGTTTTTATTCCCCAAGTCTGTCTTTTCGAACGATGCTGTCTTCTCCGGTTGGCTCAGAGTTGCTGGAGTGACCGATGTCATCCCCTGATTGGATCTGTTCCAAGGGCTCAGGTAGCACACCGTCCCTTTGTCTCTCTAAGAAGCGGAACGAATTCAAACCGGTTCTGGCCAGTTCAGACCAGTGACTGAACTCCAGGTCACCTCAGTTCAAAAGGTCAGTGTCTTTGTTAGCACTTTGAATTCAGCTCAGCAGTCTTCTGCAGCCTCTGGCCAACAATGTACATCTAACACAGCAGCAACTCAAAGATATGTTGTATCTAACACGGATATCTTTACAACTATCACAACACGTTGATCAGCACTTAAACAGTCTTGCCTGCTGGTCTGGTGGTTATGATTCGACACTCTCACCGCGGCGGCTCTGGTTGCGTTCCTGGTCAGGGAATCCACATTTAGAAAACAGGAATGAATCCATTAACTTAACCACATGAATCTAGTTCAATTCTGGAAAAAGAACAGATATTTGGTCCAATCACCATTAATTAACCGTTAACTTTTTGTTTCGTACTGAAGGAAATACTAACATGGTTACCGAGTGCAAGTCCAAACTTAATTTATTTTTTTCGCTTGCATTTCATGAATTTTCATCTGGTCGCATTTTACAGATTATACTCTAGAAGTTGGTTAAGAGTTTGGTTAAAAATGTTTCGTGTTTATCACACGAGTGATCTGTTGAATCCGTTCTTAAATTTAACAGGAACAGGCATTTGTCGCAATTTTCTCACAGGAGTCGCAACCTGCTGTGGGGGAGGTCGTGTTGGTTTCCTGGAAGGATCGAATTAACTGGACCGAAAAGTCAGCTGCAGCCAAATGCACGAAAAATAGTTCTGTTTACAAGTAAAAGTAACGGAATCTCGGAAGTGGGATTCCAACGAACGGTTTCAAGAAAGAATGCAATTTAATTACTGTCTCTTGGACCACTCTGCCATCCTGACTCATTAGGTTATGAAAGGGGAACGTTCGTCTATGAGGTGAACGTAATACCAATCCAACGACGGAAACTTCGGCTTATTTGGGCATTAGTACGAAAGGTTGAATGAAAATGTAGGTTTAATGCTGTAATCTATGTGACGCGATGGGTTCGAATCCTAACACTGCCTGACTGTACGGTTCGGCCAATTTTGGCCACTTGACCCAAACCCTTATTTTCTAAGATTGTTTCCACTGATCGTATTGTGCTGTTCCCCAGTACAATACATTCGAACAACCGTTAAAATAAAACCTGCCGAGGATGGAGATCGGGATGATATTTGGGAAAATTTTAGTCATGAATCACCAAATGACTTCTCACAACTTTTCAGCAATGCAAATGGTAAGATTGCCTTAAGCAGCGCTTGTTTGAGCTCCAGGAGACAGAATGCAGAATCTCGACGCAACACCCGGGGAGAAAATCAATGTCTCAAGATGGTGCGGAGATTGAAGCTGAATGTGAATGTTTCCCAATTCGCACGATCTCAAGGGTGCAGAATGCAAAAGGTTCCGGCAGGGAATCGAACCTGGGTCAAAAAAAATTGGAGACAAGAATGCTCTCATTACAACACCAAAGCTCGCGCCAGTGCTGTTTTCACCTATCCAGTTAGAAAGCTGCCTGAAAGAACATAGTGTCTGACTGATCTCTTGTGATAACCCTACGCATTGACGTTTACAACAGTGCAGGTGCTGTTGCTGCTAGCTGCGATGACCTACTGGTTAAAACGTATATATTGAAATCTACCTGGGGTTGTCCAACGCAGGTGTGAACCCCAATTGCAGCTCTTTTGTTTAAAACTCTGTTCAAAGTTTAAATGTTTACAGATTGAAGCTAACGCACGGCAATTACCTCTCTTAAAGCGGTATTCTTGCGAAGCAGACGCAACTACTTAGGAGCCCAATGAGCTCTTGCCCGATGCGGGAAGGATTCTCTCCTCAGCTCCAGCTTAACGTCTGCTAGTTGGCAAATCTTGACATTTAAACTCTTTTCTTTCTTTGCATGCATCGTTATCTCTCCCTATCTGTGATTTCCCCCTGATGGACCTATGAGGTTGAGTTGAAAGGCCAGGGCTGATCCAAACTGCACCATTGGAAGAAACGGGTAGAGAGAGGCTGAGGCGGTGGGCAAAGTAACGGTAGATCCCAGCTGATGAATTCATGGCCACGTTAATGTCTCTTCGCTCTCACAGTGAAAGGAGGCAGTAATTTGAATAAAGTATACTTATAGTAGAAGGTATAATATGAGGATGTCGAGACAGACGACAATGTGGGTTTAGAGCAATTCATTTTGCAGTCTTAAAAATGAAAGTCTTACTTACAAAACGATTTTGATGAAGAGAGGCTAATATTGGTAACTTGAAATAGTTATTGTACTACTTCATAGAGGTCTGAAAGGAAGACCTATCGGCTGTGGGTGGCGCCGAATTCTGCACTGTTTATAGCAACAGTGCAATTGCGGCTCGTTGGCTTACGTGTATGATAGCTCGTTTTGATGATTGATTTTTGAGAAAATCGGAGTAGAAAACGAGATTTGATGAACAGAAATGGTCTGAAAGGATGGCTGATCGGCTGTGGGTGGCAGAAAAAAATTACACCGGATGCACGGTAGCGCTCCGAGCGGCCCGATGGTCCAGGGGTATGATTCTCGCTTCGAGAGTTTCATTGATTGATATGCGCGAGGTCCCTGGCTCACATATCATCAATCTCAATAAATTTAGTCAAAAATCACGAATTGGTTTCTCAAATCTTTTCAGCGTTGCCGATGGCAGAATTGACTTATATGCAGAGCATGTTTGAGAGCCAGAGGACAGAATGCAAAGGGATGTTGACGCAACATACGGACAGAAAATAAAATGTCTTAAGGTGGCGCGCAGAATGAATCTGAATGTGAAAATATCCCAGTTCATTCGATCTCATGGGTGCAGAATAAAAATGCTGCTGGCTTGGCAGAGAATCGAACCCAGTACCCCGATGTGGCAGGTGAGAATTCGGCCACTGAAACAGCTGTTGGCTGCGTACGTGCAGTTTAAAATCTCTCTGAAAGAACCGACAGTCTCACAAATCGCCTGTGAGGCCCGTGTGCATTCTGATATACAGCCGTGCAGTACTTATTGCTCGCAGTTGCGCTGGCCGAATGTTTAAATTGTTGGAGTTGAAGTTCAAAGGCGTTTTCCTGCATATGATCCAATCCTGCTTACAAGAATTACGATTGAAATCGATGTGAACTAGAATTATTTGACAGGGTTTCACGACGCTGAGGGATTAATTGCTCTAATTGCCGAAAAGTTGTTCTCTTTCAAAATACGGGAGGGAAGCTCCATCTTGGACTATGGTAACTTGATACTTAGGCTTTTTTTTTATCTCTCACTGTCTCTGCCTCTTGGCTCTCTGTGCTTTCCCCGATGGACTTCTCACGCTTCATTGAACAGCCAAGGCTAATCGAACCTGCAACACCGGCAGAGAAGGGTAAAGAAAGACTGAAACTGTAGGAAAAGTAAACGACCAACCCAGCTGATTGATGAATTCGTAACTAATGTCTTCACATTTATGTTTCTTCGTCTTCACAGCGAAAACATCAGCAATTTCAGTACAGTGCACTTATGGTAGAGTGCATAATCTGCCGATGCCGAGACAGACAACAATGTAGCTTTACAGTGATTAATTCTGAAAAGTCTTAATAATACGAGTCGCACATTCAAAACCAATGTGGTAAAGAGGGGCTAATATTGCTGACTCGAAATATTTGTTGTGAAACCTGATATTGCTGTGCAAGGGAATAGAAAGCGAGATTGGATGGACAGAAGAGGTCTGAAGGGAAGGCCTATCGGCTGTGGGTGGCGCCGAATTCTGCAATGTTTATAGCAACAGTGCATTGTGGCTCGTTGGCTTAGGTGTATGATAGCTCGCTTTGATGATTGATTTGTGAGAAAATCCCGGGTTCAAATCCGCATGAACCCTGCGTTGTTACCATTTTTAGTGCATATTCACGAATTGGATTCTCACGTCTTGTTAGCAGGATTGACTTAATTCCAGTGTACGTCGGAGCCCAAGAGGGCAGAATGCAGAGGCTCTGACGTCGCAATACACATGGAGAAGGGAAAATGTCGCAAGATCGTGTGCAGATTGAAGATGAAAGCGAATGTATCCAAATTCACGTGATCTTATGAGTGCAGAATGAAAAATTCTCCTGAAACTGACAGGAATCGAACCCCTGCCTATCGCATGGCAAGCAAGGATTTTACCGCGGAGACAGCAATGTTCGCACAGTAGGCGCACTAGACATGCGACTACATGGCAACCTGTCTGAAAAAAACCATATTCCTAAAGGTCGCTTGTGATAATCCTACGCATTCTGAATTGGAACCGTGCATTCAAAATGTTTGCGTCTGCGATGGCATTGGGTGAAGCATTGGACTACGTAGACTGGAATCCTGCTGAACGCTATTTTATAAAGCTCTCTTGAAAACTCAAATAAATATGAACTCTAGCTGAAAGAGAACATTGCCCTCCCTCATGAGAGGTACTCCAGCAGCGCAGACGTGTTTAATTCGGAGCTCAATGGTCTCTTGCAAAATTTCAAGTCACGTGAAGGAATCTCTCCCAAGCTCCATTTTAAATTCTGCTTGTTCGCAGAACTTAACATTTATACCAGTTCTAACGAAAGGTGTTCGAAATGAAACGATAACTCTCCACAGATTTTCTGTTTTTATGTTTTTATTTAACATTCATACTCTGTTCTTTCTATACATTCGTCGCTTCCGGTCTCTGCCTCTTGACTCTTTGTGTTTTCCCCTCATGTACTTCTGAGGCTTCCTTGAACGGCCAAAGCTGATCGAACCTGCAACACCAGCAGAGAGGCGTAAAAAAAGAAAGACTGAGAGGGTAGGAAAAGTAAAGGTCCAACCCAGCTGTTGAATTCGTAACTAATGTCTCCACATATATTTTTCTTTCATTCTTTCGTGATTCATTCAGCTGTGTGTTTATTGAAGGTTTCTTGTCTCTCCCTTCTTTTCAGCGCCTGAGTTCGGATATTCCTGTGGTTAAATATAAATATGTTTTAATTGGTGATAAGGAATGACAAGACATTTGGCACATTCAAGAAGAATTGCAAACTCATGAGTTCGTTGTCCACATTTCTTGCATCATGTTCAACAGAAACTAGGATTATCCTCAGCACGTTGCTGAGACTTTTATAAAAGGGACCCGCACCTATATCGACGTCTACAGGGGTAAGTCAGCTGCCTACCATGCATTTGTAAGATAGGATGTTGCACAACAGTCGTTAGAATACCAGACTTTTCGATCAGGTAGTGATCTGAGTGTCTAGATTTTAAGTCCATGTTCAGGCTATTATTTTGAAACAGCTGGCAAGTTCTGCCTTTGCAGCGCAGCAACAACTGCGGGGCAGGTGTTGCCTGCGACGTGTTGTCAAAGCTTCGGTGGTATCTTGTTTCGCAGGGATGGGCAGTAATGCGCTGTCTGTGGCCGCATTCGCTGCTTTCCGCCAGCAACGTGTGATTGGAGAGAGCGGGTCCGCACAGGCGGCGTCAATGTTGCTGCTGTCACGGCCTCACTCACTCCGGGAGCTGGGGAACATCGAGCATCGAAAAACTGATGCGTTTGCTGCCGCAGCTGCAATGCTGTTTAGAACTTTGATTATTAACCGAGGGTGCGCAGCAGGTTCCTTTAATGATCTCTCACAAATCATTTTTATTCATTTTCAACCACAGAGTGATTTTTTGTTCTTTTATATTTATTGATTTTTAATGTAGAAAGTTTTTAAAATATTGCCTCGCGTTTTGAAACGGAGACCTTTCCTGAGTTATGTGAATGTGATAACCACTACATTAATTAAACTCTACTGTTGGATTTGTGATAGGAAAAACTCAGAATGTAGCTGCCGTCAACAAATGTCTCAGTGCGGGAGACGGGTCCGATTCCCATTCAGGGAATGAACTTTTACAAAATAGTTTACTGCATTAATTTCGCAAAACTCATCAGACGCTGTAAAAATGAATAGTAGTTCTAATCGACAAAAATCAACCAATAACTTTCTGTTGCAGACTGAAGGAAATCCTAATATTTTTTTTTCCTTCATGGAACGTGGGCGTCGCTAACAAGGTCAGCATTTATTGCCCATCCCTAAATTGCCAATGAGAAGGTGGTAGAGAGACGCATTCTTGAACCGCTGCAGTCTGTGTGGTGAAGGTACTCCCACTATGCTGTTCGGTAGGGAATTCCAGGATTTTGAAACAGGGTCGAAAATGGAAGGGCGATATATTTCTAAATCATTCTCACCTCACCTCTGGAATTCAGTTCTTTTCTCCATGTTTGGACAAAGACTGTAATGAGGCCTGGACCCGAATGGTCCTGGCGGAACCCAAACTGAGTTAATAGTGAGTCAGTAACGCTTGATAGCACTATCGACGTCACGTTCAATCACTTTGCTAATGATTGAGAGTAGAATGATGGGACGCGAATTGGACGGATTGGGTTTGCCCTCCTTTTTGTGGACAGGACACAACTGGGCAATTTTCCACATTGTCGGTTTTCCACCTTGGTTACCAAGCGACAGTCGGAACTTTAATAAGTTTTGAGTGTTTTGCCTCTGTGGAATTGTCATCCGCTCTCATTTTACAGACGGCACTTTAGGACTTGGTTGAAAATGTTCCTTGCTTGTGTTACGAGGAATCTGGTGCAGCCGTTGTTAAATTCCGCATCTCTGTAACACAGAAGAGCAACGTCTGCTCCACTCTATCACACAACCCCAACTAGTGCCACCTCAATGCAAGTACAATAACTAGTGCCCCCACTATTGTACAATCTCAAGTGTGTATAAACAAAGTTTGATTGTGTTTGTTTGACAGTAGTATGTATGCAACAGCAGCCGCCAATCCCTCCGTGTCTATGGAAAGTTTGTTAGCGTCGAAAATCGAATTACACGCTTACAATCCTGGAGCATCAATGTCCGGGCTCAGACCACTCAGCCAGGTTTATGCCAGGTTTGTCCGACAGAAATTGCTGACGAGCCCAGGTGTGGCTATGGCGACATCGTTTTAGCCACATGATCGGATTTTAGCAGAAAACATCGTGCACACACAATACAGGGAGATGTACTTCAAGTGTGTATATTTCATAAGAAGCATCTACCAACATTTATTAGTCAAGGAAGTAAAACACTCACAACGAAGAAACAACACTCGCACACTCTGTTTTTCATTTTATCATTTTATCAACAACACTCAAAAAGTATAAAGTTCTCATGCATACGACATGCGAATATGAGAATTGAGATCACAGGCCCAAAGACTGTGTCCATTAATCATTTTTTATTGAGTAATCGCAATTGCAATTAGCCACATCTGGATTCCCATTGAGTCATATGAGGCTAGTGACTGAGGTATTGGACAACATTGGTCAATGACACAATGGCTTGATTCCATTGGGCGTGTTCTGCTGACCCGCAACACTGCACATTCTTACAACAAATAAAAAAAAACCTGCTGTGCACGAATATCAGGTTGGTTTTCTGGAAGGAGCAAATCAAATGGGGAAAAAATCACCTCCAGCCGAAGGAACAAAAAGTAGTTATGTACATGTAAATGACTGATATTCAGAAGTGCGATTCGAGCACTACATTTCCCTCGGACACTGCAACCTGAACGTTGCACCTTATACCAACTTGCTCATCCTTACTCTGGAGCCTCTAATTTAGTGCCTCTGATTTTCCCACTTAGGCCCAATGACAGTTTCAGCCTCTCTGGTTCTCGGTAAATCCTGCTTGTAGACCGAGTGACGAGGATACAAACTCCCCGGATTTTCCTCTGCCTGTGCTGGGTGTGTGGGGAGGTTCGGTTGGGCCAAGTTATACAGCTTCCCAGGGAGAGGCAGCAATGCACGGCCTGAGACTGCATTCGCTGCTTTCCAACAGGCCTGAATGTTGCTGCTGTCGCGGCCTTACTCATTCCTGGAGCTGGGGAACAGCGAGAAACTGATGGGTTTGTTGCTGCGCCCGAAATGCGGTTTAGAACTACAGTTATTCTGAGCTGGCAATATTTACAACACATTTTCTTGCAGACAAGACAGAAGATTCTGAGGGGAAGGTGGAGGGTGAACAGCCAGAGGTTGTAGTCCACGCCAGTACCAATTACATAGGCAGAAAGAGGGATGAGGTCCAGCAGCCAGATTTTAGGGAGGTAGGAAATATTTTAAGAATCAGGACCTCAAAGATAGTAATCTCCGGATTACTCCCGGTGACATGCGCTTGCGAGTACAGAAATAGAAAGATAATGCAGATGAATGCGTGGCAGGAGAGATGGTGCAGGAGGAAGGGCTTTAGATTCCTGAGGCATTTGGACCAGTTCTGGGGGAGATTGGACTTGTACAAGCCGGACGGGTTTCACTTCAACAGGGCCTGGCCCAATATCGCAGCTGGGAGGTTTACTAGTGCTGATGGAGAGGGTTCAAACCAGCTTGGCAGGGGGGTGGGAAATTAAGCGTAGATGATTCCGTAGAAGGATGCATTGCAGAGCTGGAAATGGAAGGCAGAAAAAATAGTAAGCGAGTTTGGAAGGTAGAAGAAACAACCTCTAGCAGTGCTCAATGGTATATACCTCAATGCAATCAGTAAGGCAGATGAGTTGAGGGCACAGATATAAATGTGGAAGTATGATACCATAGCTATTACTGAAATGTGGCTTAAAGAATGGCAGGAATAGAAGCTCAACATTCCTGGTTACAGGGTTTTAATGACGAGATAGAGAACATGATGTGGTGATGCCGGTGATGGACTGGGGTGTACAAATGTAAGGAATCTTACAACACCAGGTTATAGTCCAACAGTTTTATTTGAAAATCACAAGCTTTCGGAGGCTTTCTCCTTCGTCAGGTGAGTGACGAAGGAGAAAGCCTCCGAAAGCTTGTGATTTTCAAATAAAACTGTTGGACTATAACCTGGTGTTGTAAGATTCCTTACATGAGATAGAGAATGGGATATAAAAGAAAGAGGGGTCGCAATATTGGTTAAAGAAACAATTACAGCTACGAGGAGCGATGATACGTTAAAAGGATCATCAAATGAGGCCATATGGGTTGAAGTGAAGAACAAAAAAGGTGCACTCACACTGCTGGGAGTTTACTATAGACCTCCCAAAACAATCAGAGGAAGATAGAAGAGCAAATTGTAGGCACATTTCTGAGAAGTGCAAAAACAATAGGGCAGTTATAGAAGGGGATTTTGACTGCCCTAATATTAACTAGGATACAATCAGCGTAAAAGTTATAGAGGGTGCAGAATTCTTAAATTGCATTCAGGAGAACTTTTTTTAGCCAATACGTAGCAAGCCCAAAAAGAGAGGGGGCTGTTTTGGACTTAGTTTTAGGGAATGAAGCAGGGCAGGTGGATAGCTTACCAGTGGCAGAGCATTTGGGTGATGGTGAACATATTTCAGTTATATTTAGCGAAGTTACGGAAAAGGACAAAGGTAGACGAGGAGTTAAAGTTCTCTATTGGGGAAAGGCCAATTTTACTAAGCTGAGAGGTGATTTAGCAAAAGCAGACTGGAAACAGCTATTTAAAGGTAAATCAGTGTCCAAACAGTGGAAGGCATTCAAGGACAAGATAGTGAGGGTTCCGAGCAAATATGTACTCACAAAGAAAAAGGATGGGACTCCCAAATATGGAGCTCCCTGAATGGCAAGGAGCACACAGGGTGGGATATGTCAAAAAAGGGAAGCCTATGTCAGATGCCGAGAGCTCAAGACTGCAGAAAGCCTGGAGGAGTATAGAAGGTGCAGGCGTGAAATTAAAAATAATATTACGAAAGCAAAGAAAGGGCATGAAAAATAGTGGCAAGTAAAATCAAGGAAAGCATAAAAATGTTTTATAAATACGTAAAGAGCAAGAGGTTAATTACGGAAAGACAAGGGCCTATTAAAGACCAAAAAGCGAACCATATTGTGGAGGGGGAAGAGATGGGTATGATTCATAATGAACACTTTGCACCTTTCTTCACAAAAGAGCGGGACGATGCAGGCCTTGTAGTTAAGGAAGAGTGTGAAATATTGGATAGGATAAACATGGTGATTTCGGATATATTAAGCGGTTTAGCATCTTTGAAAGTAGATAAATCGCCAGGCGGGGGTTAAAAGTATCCCAGGCTGTTAAGAGAAGCAAGGAATGAAATAGCAGAGGCTCTGACCATCATTTTCCAATCCTCCCTCGCTACAGGCGTTGTGCTGGAGAACTGGAAGACTGCTAACGTTGTACCGTTGATTGAAAAGGGAGAAAGCGATAGACTGAGTAATTACAGATCAGTCTCCCAGGCTCGGTGGTGTGCAAATTATTGGGAAAAATTCTGTGTGACAGTATTAATCGTCGTTTAGAAGGGCACAAATTAATCAAGGGCAGTCAGCGTGGATTTATTGAGGGAAGTCCCTGTCTGAGTAAGTTGTTTGAAATTTTTGAGGAGGTAACAAGGAAGATTGAAGAGGGTAGCACGATTGATGTGGTCTACATGGATTTTCGCAAGGCTTTTGACAAGATCCCACATTGCAGACTAGTCACAAAATGTAAAAGCTCAAGGGATCCAAGGGAAAGTGACAAATTGGATCCAAAAGTGGCTCAGTAGCCGGAAGCAAAGAGTAATCGTCAACGTGTGCTTTTGTGAATGGAAGGATGTTTCCAGCAGGATTCTGCAGGGTTCTGTACTCGGTCCCTTGCTTTTTGTTGTATGTATCAATGAATAAGTTTTAAATGTGGAGGGCATGATTAAGAAGTTTGCAGACGATACAAAAGTGGGCCATGTGACTGATAGTGTGGAGGAAAGCTGTAGACTGCTGGAAGACATCAATGGACTGGTAAGGCTGGCAGAAAAAGTGGCAAATGGAATTCAATCCGGAGAAGTGTGAGGTAATGCATTTGGGGAGGGCAAACAAGGCAAGGGAATACACAATAAATGGCAAGTAACTTTCGCGCCACACAAGTGCCAGGCAATGACCATTTCCATCAAGATAGTGTCTAACCAACTCCCCTTGACATTCAACGGCATTGCCAACGGGGAATCCCCCACCATCAACATCTTGGGGGTCACCATTGACCAGAAGCCTAACTGGAACAGCCATATAAAAAGAGTGACTGCAAGAGCAGGTCAGAGGCTGGGTATTCTGCGCGAAGTGACTCACCTCCTGACCACCCCCCCCCCCCCCCCCCCCGCCGCAGTTTTTCCACCATCTAGGCACAAGTCAGGAGTGTGATGTGTGATGGAATAATCGTCACTTGCCAGGATGAGTGTCGCTCAGACAACACTTAAGAAGCTCGACACCATCCAGGACAAAGCAGTCCGCTTGATTGGCACCCGATCCACCAAGGTAAACATTCACTACTTTGGAACAGAGGAGGCTGAGGGAGAATTTAATTGACGTGTATAAAATAACGAGGATAACTGGATAGTGTGGAAAGGAAGGACCTATTTCCCTTAGCAGAGAGGTCAATACTCAGGAAGCATAGATTCAAAGTAATTGGTGTAAGGATTCGAGGGAAGTTGAGGCGAAATGTTTTCACCCAAAGTGCGTTGGAGGTCTGGAACTCACTGCCCGAAAGGGTGGTAGAAGAAGAAACCCTCATTGCATTAAAAAAAATATTGGACTATACACTTGAAGTGCCTTCACCCACAAGACTATGGACCAAGAACAGATCGTTGGGATGAAGCTCGTTATCTCTTTTTCGACCGGCACAGATACGGTGCGTCGAAAGGCCTCCTCCTGTGCCGTAAATTTCTGTGATTCTATCATTCTATGAAGATACACATTAGAAACCTGGAAATGCGAGGCAACGAGTGTTAAGGTAACATTTATCCTACTCTACAAACTTCCGGACTCAACATTGATTTCAATAACTTCAGATGATAACCAAGCTCCCATATTTTGGGACAGTAGGTGCTGGTAATGGTTCTGCTTTTGCCATTCGCAGCTTTTCCAGTCCCAACTTTTGTTTCTTAACTTGTCCCATTGACACCTTTATTGTCTTGCACCATCAACCCTTTTGTTATTTTTGTTCTTCCTCCTCACCAATACCCGTCCTCTCCTCTATCCACCTCCTCCTCCCTCCCTGCACCTCCCATCCCCTCTGCAACACCTCCCCCTACTCTGTCCCCCTCCCAAACCCCTCCCTCCCCTCATTCCTCCCTTAACCCTCCAACTCCTCCCTTCCCCCTTGTCCACTGCTTCCCCATCCCACTCCACCCTCTCCTCCCAACCCCTCCCTCCCACTCTCCGCTCTTCCGTTCCTCGTCCTTTTTTTCATATTTTGGAGGAGTGGTCTGTTCAGATTTTGGGGGAGGGGACTGTGCCAGATTTTCGGGGAGGGGACTTTGTCAGATTTTAAGAGGAGGGTTGTGTGCCAGGCTTTCGGGAGAAGGACAGTGTCAGATTTTGGGAATGTGACAATGTCAGATTTCGGCGGGGGGTGAAACAGTCAGATTTTGGGCGAGGGGCAGTGTCAGATTTTGGGGAAGGCGAATGGGTCAGATCCTGGGAAAGAGGACTGTGTCTTATTTTGGGGAGGGGCATCTGTGTCTGATTTTACGTGGAGGGGACTGTATCAGATTTTGGGGTTTGTGAGCTGCGTCAGAATTTGGGGGAGCGGACTGTCTCAGATTTTGGGGGAGGGGTCTGTCTCAGATTTTGGGGGAGGGGAAATTGTGTCAGATTTTGGGGGTGGAGGCTGTTGCAGACTTGGATGGGGAGCTGTGTCAGATATTGTGGACTGGGCACTGTATCAGATTTTGGGGAGAAGGGAAGCTGTGTCAGATTCTTTGGGAAGGTGGAGCTGTGTCAGATTTTGGGTTGAGGGGGAGATGTGTCAGATTTTCAGGGGAGGGAACTCTATCAGATTTTTTCAGGGAGGGTGTACTGTGTCAGATTTTGGGGGAACAGACTGTGTCAGATTTTGGGAGAGGAGAACTTTATCAGATATTGAGGGGAGAGGAGATCTGCCAGATTTTTGGGTGAGAATACAAAGTCGGATTTTGCGGCGGGGACTGTGTCACATTTTGTGGGTAGGAAGTAGTGTCAGATTTTGGTGGAAGGGGGAGCTGTGTAAGATATTGGGGGGAAAGGACTTTGTCAAATTTTCGGGGGAATGGACTGTGACAGATTTACGGGGAGTGGACTGTGACAGATTTTCGGGGAGGGGTCTGTGACAGATCTTCGGGGGGTTGCACTGTGACAGATTTTCAGGCAGTGGACTGTGACAGATTTTCGGGGAGGGGTCTGTGACAGCTTTTAGGGGAAGTGGACTGTGACAGATTTTCGGGGAAGTGGACTGTGTCAGCTTTAGGGGGAGGGGACTGTGTCAGATTTTGGTTCGAGGGGGAGTTATGAAAGATTTTGCAGGTGGGGGATTGTTTTGGGGGGATGGGGAGCTGTATCTGATTTTGGGGGCGATATTTACAGGGGTACGAAGAACTGTAGACATTGAAGGATTCCCCAGACCGTGTCAGTCTGTACATGAGGCTGTGGGAGCGAATCAATATTTACAGGGTTACAAGGACTTTAGATATTCAAGCTGTAGACAACGTCACTATTTAGAGTCGTCTATGGGGGTGATTCAATATTTACAGTGGTACCACGGACTTTACACATTCAAGCTGTACCCAGACCATGTCAGTATTGATAGGGGTCTGTGGAAGTGGTTCAATATTTGCAGTGTTGCCAGGCAGTGTACACATTTAGACAGTGCACAGATTGTGCAGTAAATCTGGAAGTGGATCAATATATTTAAACGTATCAAGATCCTTTAACATGCTCCAGCAATATTTAAAGGGAAATCCTTAGACTGTACGAATATTTTCAGTAGAATCGAAAGGCTGCCATTATTGACAGGTATAGCCAGAGTTTGCCCAAATATGTGCAATAGGATCCATAGATTTGCCAATATTGTTAGAGTATCCAGAGATTGCACTAATATTCGCAGGGTGGTCCCCAAAATGACTAGTAGAATGGTTCACTTTCCACCTGAGTTTAAACCCAAATCTTGAGAAATGGGTAAAAACTCGCTGAAATTAAAAATTTCACTCAGAAATAATCTGCAATCTGTAAATGAAGCTGTCTCCCTTCACATCTGTGCTGTCAGACTCTGGGCCTCAGAGTTTCTTCCAAATATTTATTAAAATAATATACTTTCCATTTATGTAATATCTGGTTAATTATATGTTGTGGTAGAAACATTTTGGAATTTAAAGTTGTTAACTGAATCTGTTTGTTCAGTGACTATAATTAATGCCAGTCTCCATGGGCCCTAACTGTGTCACTGGAGTGTTTTTCTCTGCTATAAATTAGCGAATACTTTCCGCGCGTTATCCCATATTGTCAGCGGCAGCATCACCTCCGACACTAACAGGGATCAGCGGCTCTACAGAGAGGGAACACATAGATTGGAATCTGTGAGGAATAGATTGGAGTGCAACAACAAAGGGTCGGAATATGAGAACATCAGACTGGAATGTTACAACAATGGGAAGGAATCTGAGAGCAGTAGATTGGGCCAGTCCATTTTGGACTATTCAATATATTAATGTATATTATGATTCAATGTCATTAGACAATCGTATACGTTATGCGCTTTCGGGTATACAAGTAATTTATTATCCCCTCCTCGCTGCTGTCGGTGTCTCTGGTAAGACTATATATCCAGCTATTAAATCTACAAACCATGTTTCACTGTATTACAGTACTTGGTGTCAGTAGTTACAGGGTGATACAGAGAGGGTACTAATATTTACAGGAGATACAGAAATGTTACTAATTTTAACAGGGGGTCCAGAGGCTGTACTAGAATTTACAGGGGATCCAGTGACAGTACTAATATTTACAGGTTATCCAGAGACGGTAGTAATATTTAAAGGGATCCATAGACGGAACTAATATTTACACAAGATCCAGAGAGTACTAATCCAGAAACAATACCAATATTCACAGACGATTCAGAGACAGTGGTAATACTTACAGGAGCTCGAGCGACGGTACAAATATTTAGAGGGGATCCACAGATGGTAGTAATATTTACAGGGGGTCTGGAGACTGTATTAATATTTACAGGAGGTCTAGAGATGTTAGTAATATTTATGGGCTTCCAGAGTCGGCACAAATATTTACAGGGGGTCCTGAGATGATACTAAAATTTACAGGTGATACAGAGACGGAACTAATATTTACAGGGGATCCAGAGTCGGTACTAGAATTTACAGGAGATCCAGAAATAGTATTAATGTTTAATGGGGATCCAGAGACAGTGTTAATATTTACACATGACTCAGAGACGGCAATAATATATAAAGGGATCCGGAGACGATACTAAAATTTGCAGGGGATCCAGAGGCGGTACTTATATTTACAGGACTCCAGAGAAAGTATTAATATTTACAAGGTATTCAGAGACGGCACTAGAGTTTACAGGGGATCCAGAGATGATTCTATAATTTACAGGGAATTCAGATACAGTGCTAATATTTACCGGAGATACAGAGACTGAAATGTTATTTACAGAGGATCCAGAAACGGTTATGAAATTAACATGGGGTTCCAAAGACGGTATTAATATTTGGAGCGGATGCAGAGCCCGGAGATCCAGGGACAGTACTAATATTCAAAGGGATCCATAGACGGAACAAATATTGGCAGAGGTTCCAGAAACGGTGCTAATGTTTACAGGGGATACAAAGACGATACTAATATATACTGGGGATCTTTTGACGGTACTAAATTTTACAGGGGATCGAGAATATTTCTGATATATACAGGGGATCCAGAGACGGTACGAATATTTACAGGGGTCCGGAGACGATTTAACATATACAGGGGATCGAAAACGGTGCTGATATTTACGGTGGATCCAGAGACAGTATTATTATTTACTGGGCATCTGGAGACAGTACTAATAATTACAAATATTCCAGAGACGGTACTGATGTTTAAAGTGATCCAGAGGTGGTACTAATAATTGCAGGGGATCTAGAGTTGGTACCAACATTTAAAGTGATCCAGAGACGGTGCTAATATTTACAGGGGTTCGAAATATGATACCATAATTTGCAGGGGATTGAGAGACAGTGCTATTATTTACAGGGACTCCAGAGACAATACAAATAATTACAGGGTATCCAGAGACGGTACTGATATTAAAGGTTGTGTCCAGAGACAGTACTAATATTTATAGGGAATCTAGAGATGGTGCTGATCTTTACAGGGGTATGGAGAATGTGCTAATATTTACCGGAGATCGGAAACATTGCTAATATTTACAGGAGATCGAGAAGGTTTCTGATATTTACAGGGGATTCAGAGAGGATACTATAATTCACAGGGTATCGAGAGACCGTGCTAACATTTACAGGGCTCCAGAGACGGTAAAAATAATTACATGGGATCTAAAGACGGTATTAATATTTACAGGAGGTCCAGAGATGGTACTAATATTTACAGGGGCTCGAGAACGTTTCTGATATTTACAGGGGACCCAGAGACGGTACTAATAATTACAGGGGTCCAGAGGCGAAAGGAATATTTACAGCGGATCGAAAACGGTGCTGACATTTATAGGGAATCTAGAGACGGAGAAAATATTTACAGGCGATCCAGAGAAGGTACTAAAATTAACAGGAGATCCAGGGACAGTACTAATATTCAAAGGGATCCATAGACGGAACAAATATTTGCACGAGATCCAGAGAGTGCCAATATTTACGGGGTTCCAGAGAAAATACAAATAATTACAGGGGACCCAGAGTCGCTACAAATATTTACCAGGATTCCAGAGATGGTGCTAATATTTATATGGGATACAGGGATGGAAATATTTTTTACAGGGGCTCCAGAGAGGGTTACAACATTAAGATGAGATACAGAGACGGTAGTAGAATTTACAGGGGTTGCAGAAACAGTATTAATATTTACAGGGCTTGCAAAGATGGTAACAACGTTTAAAGGAATATGGAGGCATTAAAAATATTAACAGTGGATCCAGAGACCGTATTAATATTTAAAGGGATCCATAGATGTAACTAATATTTTTGCACGAGTTCCAGATGGTGATAATATTTACAAAGTTCAAGAGACCATACCATAATTTAGAGGGGATCCAGAGAGAGTGCTAATAAATACAGGAGCTCCAGAGATGGTACTAATAGTACAGGGGCTGGGGGGCGGGGTGTCCTGACACGGTACTAATATTCACAGGGTTCCAGAGATGGTGTTAATACTTACAGGGGATACAGAGACGGTATAATATTTATAGGAGATCGAGAACGTTTCTGATATTTACAGGGAAGCAGAGGAGGTACTAATATGTAAAGAGGATCCAGAGACATTACGAGTATTTGCAGGGGATCGAGAACGTTTCTTATATTTGTAGGATCCAGAGACGGCAGTAATACTTATAGGAGATACAGAGATGGAAATATCATTTACAGGGGATCCATAGAGGTTTATAACATTAACATGGGATCCAGAGATGGCACTAGAATTTACAGGGGTTCCAGAAACAGTACTAATATTCACAGGGTTGCAGAGATTGTACTAATATTTAAGAGGTTACAGAGGCGTTGAAATATCAACAGTGGATCCAGAGACGATATTAATATTTAAAGGGGATCCGGAGACAGCACTATCATTACCCGTGATCCAGAGATGGTATTAATATTTAAAGGGTAAACAGATACAGTACTAGAATTTACGGGGTATCCAGAGACAGCACAGATATTTACAGGGGATCCAGAGACAGTATTACTATTTAAAGGGATCAATAGATGAAAATAAAATTTGCACGAGGTCCAGGGACCCAGAGGCGATATTATGATTTACATGGCATCCAGAGACAGTTCTAATATTTACACGGGCTCCAGGCACGGCACAAATAATTACAGGGGATCCAGAAACGGTACTCATATTTATATGGGGTCCAGAGATGGTATTAATATTTACGGGGGTTCCGGTGGCGGTAATAATCTTTACAGGGTCCAGAGTCGCTATATATAATTACGGGGGTCCCAGAGACGGTGGCAATAATTATAGGGGATACAGAGACGGAAGTATTATTTACAGGGTTCCAGAGAGGGTTATAATACTATCAGTGGATCGAGAGGCGGATCTAATATTTAAAGTGGATCCAGAGATGGGAAGAGAATCTACAGGGGTTCCAGACACAAAACTAATATTTACAAGGGATCCAGTGTCGGTAAAAATATTAACAGTGGATCCAGAGACGGTACTCATTTTTACAGGGTATCCAGAGAAGGTACTAATATTTACAGGTGTCGCGGAGGCAGTGCTAATATTTAAACGAGATCCAGAGACTGTATTAATATTTACAGAGATGCAGAGACGATACTAATATTTACAGGGATAGAGAACGTTTCTGATATTTACAGGGGATCCAGAGACGGTGCTAATATTTACAGGAGATCCAGAGTCGGTACTTAGATTTACAGGGATCCAGAGACCGTATTAATATTTACATTGGATCCAGACACGATGCTATAATTTTATGGGGATCGAGAGAGTGCTAATACAGGGGCTAATAACAGGGTCTCCAGAGACGATACAAATATTTACAGGGGTCCAGAGACGCTATTGATATTTACAGCGATCCAGATTCGCTACAAATACTTGCAGCGGATCGAAAACGGTAATTATACTTACGGGGGCGGGGGTGGTCAGAGAAGCTACTCAAATTTACAGGGTTCAAGAGTCGCTACAAATTTTTACAGAGCTCCCAGATCAAGTGCAAACATTTAAACGGAATACAGAGGCGGAAATATTATTTAGAGAAGATTCAGAAATGGCTATAATATTAACAAGGGATCCAGAGATTGTACTAATATTTAAAGGGGATCCAGAGGCGCTACAAGAATTGACAGGGGTTTCAGAAACAGTACAAGTATTTATAACGGATCCAATGACGGTAAAAATATTAACAGTGGATCCAGAGACGGTACTAATTATTGTAGGATACCAAAAGACGGCACTAGTATTTGCAGGGGTTGCGGAGGCAGTGCAAATATTACAGGGGCTCCAGAAACGTTACTAATAATTACAGGGGATCCAGAGACGATGCTATAATTTAAAGGGGATCGAGAGACAGTGCTAATATTTACATGGAGTCCAGAGATGCTATTGATATTTACAACGATCCAGATTCGCTACAAATATATACAGGCGATCGAAAACGGTGATGATATTTACAGGTGACCCAGAGACGGTGCTAATATTTACAGGGTTCCAGAGTCGCTACAAATATTTACAGAGGTTCCGGAGAAAGTGGTAACATTTACAGGGGATACAGAGGCGGAAATGTTATTTACAGGGGATTCAGAGAAGGTACTAGAATTGACAGGAATTCCAGAAACAGTACAAATATTTACAGACGAACCAGAGATGGTAAAAATGTTAACAGTGCATCCAGAGACGGTACTAATTTTTAGAAGATATCCAGAGATGGTGCTAATATTGACAGGGGATCCAGAGAGAGTGCTAATAATTACACATGATCCAGAGACGATACTAATATTTGCAGGGGATCCAGAGACGGTACTAACATTTGCAAGGGATCCCTGAGACGGTACTAATATTTACAGAGGATCGGGAGATAGTGCTAATATTTACACGTAATCCAGAGATGGCACTAATATATAAATGGATCCGGAGACAGTACTAATATTAATAGGAGATCAAAAGTCGGTATTTTATTTACAACGGTCCAGAGACCATACTAATATTTACAGGGTAGCCATGAGGTTCGTAGGCCAGAGAGGGTATCCAGAGACAGTATTACTATTTACAGGTCATCCAGAGACGGTGCTAATATTTAAAGGGGTCCATAGACGGAACTAATATTTGCACGAGATCCAGAGAGTGATATTATTTACAGGGGTTCCAGGGGCGGTACTAGAATTTACAGGGGTTCTAGATACAGTACTGTTCTTTACAGGGGAAACAGGGATTGTACTAATATTAACAGGGGATCCAGGGACGTTAAAACTATTAACAGCGGATCCAGAGACGGTTCTAATATTTGCAGGGGATCCAAGAGGGTACTATTATTTTAAACGATCAAGAGATGGTAGTAATAATAGCAGGGCATCCAGAGACGTCATGAATATTTACAGAGGATCCGGAGGGTGTGCACGTGATTCAGAGGCAGTAATAATATTTGCAGGGGTCCCGGAGGCGGTACTAATATTTAAAGGGTATTATGAAAGTTTCTGATATTTACAGGGGATCCAGAGACGGTACTGATATTAACAGACGATCCAGAGTCGCTACTTATACTTACAGAGACTCCAGAATACTATTATATACAAGCAAACTAGACGCGGTTACTAATATTTAAAGGGATCCATAGGCAGAATTAATATTTGCACGCGATCCATAGCGCGATAATATTTACAGGGGACGCAGAGACGGTGCTAATGTTTACAGGGGATACAGAGACGGAACTAATAATTACCGGGTTACAAAATTAACAGGATATGCAGAGACGGTACTAATATTTGCAAGGGTTCGATAGACGGCACTAGAATTACAGTGGTTACAGGGGTACCAGAGAAGGTGACAATATTTACATGGGATTCAGAGAGGGTAAAAATATTAACAGTGGATTCAGAGACAGTGCTATTTTTTACAAAATATCCGGAGACGGTACTTATATTTACAGGGATGCCGGAGACAGTGCTAATATTTACAGCTGATAGAGAAGGGTGCAGATATTCACACGTGATCCAGAAACGGTACTAATATTTACAGGAGATCCAGAGTTGGCTCTTATATTTACAGGTCATCCAGAGACGGTACTAATATTTGAAGGGATCCATAGACGTTACTAACATTTACAGTTCGTCCAGACACCGTAGTAATGTTTACAGTGGGTTCCAGAGTCGGTACAAATATTTACATGGGTTCCAGAAAGAGTAGTAATATTCCTAGGAGATCCAGTGATGTAGCTAATATTTACAGGGGATCCAGAGACTGTACTATTATTTACGGGAGATCCAGTGTCGTTACCAATATTTAAAGGGATCCATAGACGGAACTAATATTTGCACGAGTTCCAGAGAGTGCTAATAGTTACAAGGGCTCCATAGACGGTACTAATATGTACAGGGGGTCCAGAGAAAGCCATTAATATTTACAGGAGATCCAGAGACTGCACCAATATATACAGTCGATGCTGATTCGGTACTGATAATTACAGGAGATCCAGAAACCGCACTAATATTTATAGGTCACCCAGAGACGGTACAAATATTCAAAGGGATTCATAGATGGACCTAATATTTGCACGACATCCCGTGAATGCTAATATTTGCAGGGGCTCCAGAGATGGTACAATTAATTACATGGGATCCAGAGATGGTGCTAATATCGACCACCTAGGTACCAACGACATAGTTAGGACTATGTAAAAAAAGAATCTGCTGACAGAGTTTGAGCAGCTAGGTACTAAATTAAAAAGCAGAACCACAAAGGTAATAATCATTGGATTATTACCTAAGCAACAAGCAAATTGGCATAGGGTCAATGGGATCAGGGAGGTGAATGTGTAGCTCAAAGATTGAAGTGAAAGAAGTGGGTTTCGATTCGAAGGGCACTGGCATCAGTACTGGAGAAAGAGAGAGCTGTTCCGTTGTGACGGACTACACCTGAACCGTGCTGGGACAGAGTTCTGGCGAATCGAATAACTAGGGAGGAAGATAGGGCTTTATACTAAATGGTGGGCGGGCGGGGGTTGGGGGGGGGGGTGCAGGTACCGGTGGAGATCAATCTAGAATGCTAAAGAAAAAAGACAAGGAAGCAGTACAGGAAAGTGATTGTGGTAAGGATAACCGGGATTGTGTCAGGTAGGGGCAGAGCGTACAAACAAAAGAGTGCACTAACCAATAGGGTCTGGGTAAGAAAAAATGGTATAAACACAATTAGGGCCATGGTAAAAAAATGTTAAAATATCTCAAAATGTTAAAAAGACAAATCTAAAGGCAATGTATCTGAATGCACAAAGCATTCGGAATAAGGTAGACGGATGAACAGCATAAATGAACGTAAATGGACACGATATAATTGCAATTACAGAGACATGGTTGCAGGGTGACCAAGGCTGGGAGATTAATATCCAAGATATTCGATATTTTGGAAGGACAGGCAAAAAGGAAAAGGAGGTGGAGTAGCGTTGTTAGTAAAGGACGAAATCTGAGAAATAGTGAGAAAGTATATTGGCTCAGAAAATCAAGATGTAGAATCAGTCTGAATGGAGTTATTAAGCACTAAGGGGCAGAAAACACAGGTAGGAGTTGTTTATAGGTCTCCAAAAAGTAGTGGTAATGTACGGGATTTGAATGAACAGGAAATTGAAGATGCAAGTAACAAAGGTACTACAGTAATGATGGGTGACTTTAATTTGCATATAGACTGGCCAAACCAAATTAGCAATAATACTGTGGAGGATGAATTCCTGGAGTGTGTACGAGATTTTTTTTTCAGACCAGTACGTTGAGGAGCCAACTAGGGAACAGGCTATCCTGTTTGATATTGTGCAATGAGAAGGGGTTAATTAATAATTTTGTTGTGTGGTGTCCTTTAGGGAAGAGTGACGATAACATGACAGAATTCTTCTTAAGATGGAAAGTGAAATAGTGCAATCCGAAACTAGGGTCATAAATCTATGCAAAAGAAACTACAAAGATATGAGGAGTGAGTTGGCTATGATAGTTTAGGGAGTTTCGTTGAAGGCATGACGGTGGATAGGCAATGGCTAACATTTAAGGAATGAATGCAAGAATTGTAAAAATTATACATTCCTTTCTGGCGCAAAAACACACAAAAAATGTCCCAACCATGGCTAACAAAAGAAATTAAGGGTATTATTGGATTTAAAGAAAAGTCATATACAGTTGACAGAAAAATTAGCAAACCTGAGTATTGGGAGCTATTCAGAATTGAGCAAAAAGGACCAATAGATTGATCAAGAGGGGAAAAATAGAGTATGAGAGCAAACTTGCAAGGAACATAAAAGTGGACTATAAAAGCTTCGACAAGCATGTAAAAAGAAAAATATTAGTGAAGACAAATGTCGGTCCCTTACAGTCAGAAACGGGAGAATCCATAATGGGGAACAAGGAAATGGCAGCGCAAATAAATACATACATTTGTTCTGCCTTCAGGGAAGGGGCCACAAATAACTTCCCAGAAATACTATGGAACCAAGGGTTTAGTGAGAAGGAGGAATTAAAGGAAATTAGTATTAGTACAAAAATAGTGCTTGAGAAATGAATGGGACTGAAAGTCGATAAATCTCCAGAGCCTGATAATCTGCATCACAGAGTACTAAAAGGTGTAACCATGGAAATAGTGGATGCATTGGTTGTCATTTTCCAAAATTCTATAGGTTATGGAACAGTTCCTGCAGATTGTCGGGTGGCAATTTTAACCCCACTATTTAAAAAAGGAGGGAGTGAGAAAACAGAGAACTACAGACCGGTTAGCCTAACACCAGTAGTATGGAAAATGCTAGATCGGATATGATAACAGGACACTTCGAAAATATCAACATGATTAAGCAAAGTCAACATGGATTTATGAAAGCGTAATCGTGTTGAGGATGTAACTCGTAGAATAGATAAGGGAGAACCAGTGGATGTGGTGTATTTAGATTTTCGGAAGGCCTTTGATAATGTCCAATATAAGAGGCAAGTGTGCAAAATTAAAACGCATGGGATTGGCGGTAATATACTGGAATGGATTGAAAATTGGTTAACATACAGGAAACAGAATAGGAATAAATACATCTTTTTCGGGGTGGCAGGCAGTGGCTTGTGGGGTACAATGGGGATCAATGCTTGTGTCCCAGCTATTCACAAAATATCAATGACCTGGATGAGGGAACCAAATGTAATATTTCCAAGTTTGCTGACGACACAAAACTAAGTGGGATTGTGAGTTGTGAGAAGGATGCAAAGAGGCTTCAAGGCGATTTAGAAAAGTTGAGTGAGTGGGCAAATACATGGCAGATGCAGTATAACCTGGATACATGTGAAGTTGTCCAGTTCGGAAGGATAAACAGAAAGGCAGAGTATTATGTAAATGGTGATAGGTTGGGGAATGTTGATGTAAAATGGGACCTGGGTATCCTTGTGCATCAGTCACTGAAAGAAAACATGCAGGTGCAGCAAGCAGTTAGGAAGGCAAATGGTATGTTGGCCTTCACTGAAAGAGGATTTGAGTAAAGGAGCAAAGATGTCTTAAAGCTGATATAGAGAGCATTGAGGAGACCACACCTGGAGTATTGTGTGCAGTTTTGGTCTCCTTACCTGAGAAAGGATGTACTTGGCATAGAGGGAGTGCAGCGAAAGTTCACCAGACTTATTCCTGCGATGGCAGGACTGTCATGTGAGGAGAGATTGGGTCGACTCGGCCTGTATTCACTGAAGTTTAAAAGAATATGAGCGGATCTCATTGAAACAAATACATTTCTGACAGGGTTAGACAGACTGGATGCAGTGACGGTGTTTCCACTGGCTGGAGGGTCCAGGACGACGGATCACTATCTCATGATACGGGGTAGGATATGAGGAGAAATATCTTCGCTCAGAGGGTGGTGAACCTGTGGAATTCTCTACCACATATGGCTTTGGCGGCCAAGTCGCTGAATATATTTAAGAAGGAGATAGATAGATTTCTAGACACAGACGGCATCAAGAGTGTCGGGAGAGTGCGGGAATTTGGTTTTGAGATAGAGGATCAGCCATGATTATAATGAATGGCGGTGCCTGCCTGAATTTCCAAATGGCCTACTCCTGCTCCTAATTTCTATGTTTCTATGTTTAAAACGGATACCTAGCAGATGCTAATATATACAGGTGGTCCAGAGACCGTATATATATATATATATATATAAGAAGGGTTCCAGAGTCGGTACAAATAATTATTGGGGTTGCAGAGACGGTTATAAAATTAGTATGGGATCCAGAGACAGTTCTAATATTTACAGGGGTTCCAGAAACAGCACTGGAATTTTCAGGGGTTCCAGAAACAGTATTAATATTTACAAGGGATCCAGGGATTGTACTTATACTTACAAGAGATCCAGAGGCAGTACTATTATTTAAATAGATCTATGGATTGAACTAATGTTTGCACGACATCCAGAGAGTTATAATATTTTCAGAAGATCCAGAGACGGTGCTAATGTTTAGACGGTCTACAGAGACGGAATTGTTACATAGAGAGGATGCAGATAGGGTTACAAAATTATCATGGCATACAAAGACGGGACTAATATTTACAGTGGATCCAAACGCTGCACTAGAATTTACAGTGGTTACAAGAACTGCACTGATAATTGCAGGGGTACCAGAGATTGTACTACTATTTATAGGGGATCCAGAGAGAGTAATAATATTAACAGTGGATGAAGAGACTGTGTTAATTTTTACAGGATAACTAGAGACTGTACTTATAGTTACAGCGGTTCCAGAGATGGTGCTAATATTTAAAATGAACCAGAGAAGTTGCTAATATTTGTAGGGAATCCAGAGACGCTATTAATATTTACAGCGGATCGAGAAGGGTGCAGATATTTGCAGGGAATCCAGAGAATATCATACATTTACAGGGGGTCCAGATAGGGTAGTTATATTTACAGGGGATTCAGGTACGGTAATAATATTAACAGGGGGTCCAGACACTGTACTAACATTCCAAGGGATCCAGAGACGGTGCAACTTTTTAAAAGGGATCTAGAGAGAGTAGTAATATTTACAGGGGATCCAGACACCATGCTAATATTTGCAGGTGATCTGGAGACTGTAATACTGTTTAAATTGTATCCAGAGACAGTACTATCATATACAGGGGATACAGAGTCGGTACTAATATTTATATTAGGTCCAGAGACGGCATTAATATTTACAGGGGTCCAGTAACAATAATAATATTTACTGCAGATCGCGAAACGGTGCTAATATATACAGCGGGTCCAGAGATGTTGCTAAAAGTTACAGAAGAGCCAGAGATTTTACTAATATTTATATGGATCCAGAGACGGTAATAATATTTACAGCGGACCCTAAGATGGTATTAATATTTGCAGGAGAACCAGAGACTAACATTTACAGTAGATCTAGAGACGATAGTAATATTTACAGAGTCTCCGAGGCAGTGGTAATATTAAAAGGGGATCCAGAGTGTGTAGTAATATTTACAGGGGATCCAGAGACAGAACTAATTTTCCAGGTGATCCAGAGTCAGCACTAGTGTTTACAGGGGATCAAAAACTCTACTATTATTAGCAGGGGATCCAGAGAAGGCAGAAATATTTAAAGGGTGTCCAGAGACAGTATTAATATTTACAGGGGTCCAGTGATAGAACTAATATTTACAGCCGATCCAGGGACGTTGCTAATATATACAAGGGGTCCAGAGACGGTGCTAATATCTGTAGTGCACCCAGAGACGGTACTAATATTTACAGGGGATACAGAGACGGTCTTAATATTAACAGCGGGTCAGAGACGGCACTAATATTTACGGGGGAAAAAGTACGGTTCCAGTATTTACAGGGGATCTGGAGACTGTACTAATATTGAGAGCGGATCCAGAGACTGTACAAATATTCTGAGGGGATCCAGAGCCTGTGCTACTATTTACGTTGGATCCAGAGAAGATACCGAAATTTAAAGGGGATACAGGGAATCCGGAGAAGGTATTAATATTTACAGTGGATCCAGAGATGCTACTAAAATTTTCAGGTGACCCAAAGGCTGTAGTAAAATTTACAGGGTCTCCGAGGCGGTAATAATATTAACAGGGGATCCAGAGAATGTAATAATGTTTACAGGACATTGAGCGATGGAACCAATATTTACAGGTGATCTGGAGACTGTACTAATGTTTAAAGGGGATCCAGAAATGGTATTAATATTTATAGGGGATGAAGGGACAGTACGGATACTTACAGGCAGACCAGAGACAGCACTAATATATACGGGGTGGGGGGGCTCCAGAAACGCTAATAATATTTATAGGGCTCTAGAGGCACTACAAATATTTACAGTAGTTCCAGAGATGGTAATAATATTCACAGGGAATCCAGAGATAGAACTAATATTTATGTCGGATCCAGAGATGGTAGTAATATTAACAGGGGATCCAGAGAAGGCACTAATATTTACAGGGGATCCAGAGACCGAACCAATATTTACATGTGATCTGGAGACAGTACTAATATTTACAGTCTACTCCGAGACGGTACCAAAATTTACAGGGGGTACAGAGACGATACTATTATTTACATTGGGTCCAGAGTCGGTATTAATATTTAGAGGGGGTCCAATCACATAAATAATATTATAGCACAACCAGAGACGGGGCAAATATATACAGCAGACCCAAAGATGGTACTAATATTTATAGGCGATCAAGAGACGGTAATAATAATCACACTAGGTCCAGAGACGGTACTAATATTTGCACTGATTTGTACCAGAGACGGTGCTAATATTCAAAGGGATCCATAGGCGGAAGTAATATTTGCACGAGATCCGTAGAGTTATAATATTTGCAGGGGATCCAGAGACGTAATACAATTTAGAGGGTTTCTAGAAACAATACTAATATATGCAGGGGAAACAGAGATGGCACTAATATTAACAGGGAAACCGGATTCAGTGCTAGTATTTACACGTGATCCAAGACGGTACTGATGTTTAAAACAATCCAGATACCGTACTAATATTTGTAGGGGATCCAGAGACACTGCTAATATTTACAGGGGATCCAGAGACACTGCAAATATTTACAGGGGATCCAGAGACGGCACTATTATTTACAGTGGATCCAGAGATGGCACTAATATTTACAGGGGATCAAGAACATTTCTGATATTTACAGGGAATCCATAGACAGTGCAAACATTTGCAGCGAATCCAGAGACGTTACAATATTAACAGGCGATCCAAAGACGGTACTAATTGTTACAGGGGATTCAGAGACTGTACTAATATTACAGGAGATCCAGAGTCGGTATTTATATTAAAAGGATCAAGAGACCGTACTAATATTTACAGGGTATCCAGAGACGGTACTAGAATTTTCAGGCGATCCAGAGACAGTACCAATATTCACAAGTCATCCAGAGTTGGTACTAATATTTATACGTGAACCACAGACAGTACAAATATTTAAAGAGATCCAGAAACGGTACAAATATTTACCGGAGGTCTAGAGATTGTACTTATATTTACAGAGGATTCACAGACTACTAATATTTGCAGGTGATCCAGAGACGGTACTAATATTGACAAGGGGTAGGTAGACGCTGCAGATATTTACAGGGATCCAGTGGCTCTACTGAAATTTACAGTTGATACAGTGTCGGTATTAATATTTACAGTGGATCCATTGACCGAACTATTATTTACAGGAGATCCTGAGACTGTGTTTAAATTTATTGTGGATCCAGAGACGATACTAATATTTAAAGGCGGGTGAGAGATGGTACCAATATTTAAAGGGTGTCAAGAGATGTTACTAATATTGACAGGGAGTCCAGAGACGGTACTAATACTAAAGGGATTCCATGGACGAAACTAATATTTAGAGTGGATCCAGAGACGGTACTATTAGTTGCAGGGAATCCAGAGAATGTACTAACATTTACAGGGGTTCCAGCTAGGGTAGTAATATTTACAAGGGATTCAGATGCGGGAATAATATTAACAGGGGATCCAGATACTGTACTAAAATTTGCAGGGGCTCCAGAGACGCTGCAACTTTTTAAATAGGATCCAGAGACAGTAGTAATATTGACAGGGGATCCAAAAACCATGCTAATATTTAAAGGTGATCTGGAGACGGTAGTAATATTCATAGTGTATCCAGAGACAGTACTAACATGTACAGGGGATACAGAGACGGTACTAATATTTATAGGGGATCCAGAGACGGTAATAATATTTACATTGGTCCCAGAGGCGGCACTAATATTTAGAGGAGATCCAGAGACTGTCCTAACATTACAGTGAATCCAGAGACGGTAATAATATTAACAGCGGATCCAGAGAATGTAGTCATATTTGCGGGGGATCCAGAGACGTAACTAATATTTACAGGTAAAGCAGAGTGGGCACTTGTGTTTACTGTGGATCCAGAAATGGAATTAATATTTTCATGGTATCCAGAACGGTATTATTATTAACAGGGGATCCAGAGAAGGTACAAATATTTAAAGGATGTCCAGAGAGTGTATTAGTATTTCCAGGAGGTCCAGTGTCAATACTAATATTTGCAGCCGATTCAAAGACCGTAATAATATGTACTGTGGGTCCAAAGAAGGCACTGATATTTACAGGTGATCCAAAGACGGTTCTAATATTTTCTGGGGTTCCAGAGACTGCACTAATATTGAGAGCGAAACCAAAGACGGTACAAATACTCTGAGGGGATCCAGAGCCTGCGCTGTTATTTACACTGGATCTAAAGAAGGTAATGATATTTAAAGGAGATCCAGAGACATTAGTAATATTGACAGGGAATCCGGAGAAGGTACTAATATTTATAGTGCATCGAGAGACAGTAGTAATATTTACAGGTGATCCAGAGACAGTAGTAAAATTCACATTGTCTCCGAGGTTGTAATAACATAAACAGGGGATCCAGAAAATGTAATAATATTTACAGGAGATCGAGAGATGGTACCAATATTTACAGGTGATACAGAAATGGTACTAATATTTATAGGGGATCCACAGTATGTAGTAATATTTAGAGGGGATCCAGAGGCGGAACCAACATTTGCACGTGATCCAGAGACGGTACTAATGTTTGCAGAGCACCTGGAAATGGTATTGATATTTACAGAGAATCCAGAGACGGTACCAATATTTATATGGAATCCAGAAATGGCAATAATATTAAGAGGGAATTCAGAGACGGCACTAATATTTACAGGGGATCCAGAGAAGGAACCAATATTTACATGTGATCCAGAGGCAGAACTAATGTTTACAGAGGATCTAGAAATAGTATTAGTATTTACAGGGGATCCAGAGACTGCACTAATATTGACAGGATATCCAGAGACTGTACTTACAAGTAAAGGAATCTATAGATTTTTGAACGAGACCCGGAGACAGTACTAGAATTTACCGGGGATCCAGGGAAAACAGAGGTGCTGATATTAACAAGGGATCCATCTCTGGATCTGCAGTGGATCCAGAGATGGTGCTAATATTTACAGGGGATGAAGAACGTTTCTGATATTTACAGGGGATACAGAGACGTTGCTAATGTTTACAGGAAATTTCGGGACGGTACTAATATTAACAGGCGATCCAGAGTCGACACTTATATTTACAGGATATCCAGAGAGAGTACTACCATTTACAGGTCATCCAGGGACGGTACTATTATTTAAAGGGATCCATTGCCGGAACTAATATTTGCAGGAGATCCAAAGAGTGATAATATTTACAGAAGACCCAGAGACGATACTATAATTTACTGGATATCGAGCGAAGGTACTAATATTTAGTGCGGATCCAGAGACGGTACGAATATTGACGGGTGTGTTCAGAGACGGTAATATTATTTTCAGGAATATGCAGATCAATGTGAAGTTATCCACTTCGGAAGGAAAAACAGAACGGCAGAGTATTATTTTAATGGTGATATATTGTGGAATGTTGATGTACAAAGGTACCGAGGTATCCTTGTACATCAGTGACTGAAAGCAAACATGCAGGTGCAGCAAGCAGTTAGGAAGGCAAATGTTATGTTGATCTTCATTGCAAGAGGATTTGAGTACAGGAGCAAGGGTGTCTTACTGCAGTTATACAGGACTTTAGCGAGACTACACCTGGAGTATTGTGTGCACTTTTGGTCTCCTTGCCTAAAAAGGATATACTTTCCATAGAGGGAGAGCAGCGAAGGTGCCACTGATCCCTCGGAAGGCAGGACTGTGGTATGAGCAGAGATAGGGTCAGCCTGTATTCAACTGAGCTTAGGAGAATGAGAGGGAATCTCATTGAAACATATAAAATTCTGACAGGGCTAGACTGACTGGATGCAGGGAGGATGTTGTCCCTGGCTGGGGGGTCCCAGAACCAGGGGTCACAGTCTCAGGATACGGGGTACGACATTTAGGACTGAGATGAGGAGAACTTGCTTCACTCAGAGGGTGGTGAACCTGTGGAATTCTCTACCACAGGAGGCTGTAGAGGCCAAGTTACTGAATATATTTAAGAAGGAGCTAGATAGATTTCTAGGCACAAAAGGCATGAAGGGGCATGGGGAGAGAGCGGGACTATGGAATTGAGATAGAGGATCAGCCATGATCATTTTGAATGGTGGACCAGGCTCGAAGTGCCGAATGGCGTACTCCTGCTCCTATTTACTATATTTCTTTGTTTCCATGACTCCAGAGACGCTTCACATATCTACAGTTGACCCAGAGACGGTGCTAATATTTACAGAGGATACAGAGAATGAACTATAAGTTACAGAAACAGTACTGGTATGTACTGCTGTACCAACGATGGTACTAATATTTACAGGGGATCCAGAGACGGTAAAAATATTATCACTAGATTCAGCAATGGTACTAATTTTTGAAGGATATCCAGAGACGGTACAATATTTACAGGGAATCCGGAGACAGTGCTAATATTTATACGTCGTCCAGAGATTGTAAAATTTAAAGGGATCGTGAGACGGTACTAACATTTGGAGGGAATCAAGAAACGATACTAATATTTACAGGGGATCGGGAAGGGTGCTGTTATTTTCAGAGGATCCAGAGACGGTACTAATATTTAAAGGGAACGATAAATGGAAGTAATATTTGAACGAGAAACAGAGAGTGTTAAAATTTACAGGGGCTCCAGAGACGGTACAAATAGTTAAATGTAATCAAGAGACGGTACTAATATTTAAAGTTGGTCCAGAGACGTTAAAAATAGTAACTCTGGATCCAGAGATGGCAATAATCTTTACAGGATATCCAGAGGCAGTACTAATATTTACAGGGGAGGCGGATACAGTGCTAATATTTACACGTGATCCAGAAGCGGTACAAATATTTGAAGAGATCCAGAAACGGTACTACTATTTACAGGGGATCCAGAGACGGTAATAATAATCACATGGAATCCAGAAATGATATTAATATTTACAGGGGATCTACAGACGGTACTAAGATGTATATTGGATCCAAAGACGATGATAATATTAATAGGCGATCCAGAGACGGTACTAATATTTACAGGGCATCCGGAGACAGGGCTAATATTTACACGTGATCCAGAGATTGTGCTAATATTAAATAGCATCGCGAGACGGTACGAATATTTGGAGGTGATCCTGTGACGGTACTAATACTTACAGGGGGTCGAGAAGGGTGCAGATATTTACAGGGGATCCAGAGACTGTGCAAATATTTACAGTGGATCCAGAGACTGCGCTGATATTTAAAGTGAACCATCGACGGAACTAATATTTGCCCGAGTTCCAGAGAGTGTTAACATTTAAAGGGGCTGCAGAGACGGTACAAATACCTATATGGGATGCAGAGACTCTACTAATACTCGGCTCCTCCCGATATCCCCAGCATTACAGAAGCCACTCTTCAGCCAATTCGATTCACTCCACGTGATATCAAGAAACGGCTGAGTGCAATGGATACAACAAAGACTATGGGCCCCGACAACATCCCAGCTGTCGTGCTGAAGACTTGTGCTCCAGTACTAGCTGCGCCTCTAGCCAAGCTGTTCAAGTACAGCGACAACACTGGCATCTACCCGACAATGTGGAAAATTGCCCAGCTATGTCCTGTCCACAAAAAGCAGGACAAATCCAATCCGGCCAATTACAGCCCCATCAGACGACTCTCAATCATCCGCAAAGTGATGGAAGGTTTCATCGACAATGCAGCCAAGCATTACTTATTTACCAATAACCTGCTCACCGATGCTAAGTTTGGGTTCCGCCTGGACCACTCGGCTCCAGATCTCATTACAGCTTTGGTCCAAACATGGACAAAACAGCTGATTTCCAGAGGTGAGGTGAGAGTGACACCCTTGCCATCAAGGCAGCATTGCACCGAGAGTGGCACCAGGGAGCTCCAGTAATGTGAATCGGGGAGGGAGGGGGGCGGGGAAGTTCTCCAGTGGGTGGAGTCATGCTTAGCACAAAAGAAGGTGCAAGTGGTTGTTGAAGTCTAATCACCTCAGCCCCAGAACATTGCTGCAGGAATTCCTCAGGGCAGTGCCCTAGGCCCAACCATCTTCAGCCGCTTCATCAATGACCGTCCCTCCTTCAAAAGGTCAGAAATGGGGATGTTCGTTGATGATTTCACAGTGTTCAGTTCCATTCGCAACTACTCAGATAACGAAGCAGCCGTGTCCGCATTCAGCAAGACATGGACAGCATCCAGGCTTGGGCTAATATGTGGCAAGCAACTTTAGTGCCAGACAAAAAGAGAGAGTCTAACCACCTCCCCATGACATTCAATGGCATTACCATCGCCGAATCCCCCACCATCAACATTCTGGGGCTCACAATTGACCGGAAACGTAACTGGACCAGCTACATAAATACTGTGGTGAAAAGAGGCTGGGTATTCTGCGGCGAGTGACTCACCTCCTGACTCCCCAAAGCCTTCCCACCATCGACAAGGCACAAGTCAGGAGTGTGATGGAATACTCTCCACTTGCCTGGATGATTGCAGCTCCAAAACACTCAAGCAGATCGCTGCCATTCAGGACAATGTAGAACGCTTGATTGGCACCACATTCACGACCCTAAACAATCACTCTTTCACAACTGGCGCACCGTGGCTGCCGTGTGCACCATCTGCAGGATGCACTGCAAAACTCGCCAAGGCTTCTTCGACAGCACCTCCCAAACCCGCGAACTCTATCACCTACAATTACAAGGGCAGCAGGCACATGGGAATAACACCACCTGCAAGTTCGCCTCTAAGTCACACACCATCCTGACTTGGAAATATATCGCCGTTCCTTCATCCTCGCTGGCCTGAAATCCTGGAACTCCCTACGTAACAGCACTGTGGGAAAACCTTCACCACACGGACTGCAGCGGTTCAAGCAGGCGGCTCACCTCCACCTTGTCCAGGGCAATTCGGGATGGGCAATACATGCTGGCCTTGTCAGCGACGCCCACATCCCATGAACGAATAAAAATAAGTTGTCCTGAGAGAGTAAAAATAGTAACTCTGGATCCTGAGACGGCACTAATCTTTACAGGATAGACAGAGGCGTCACTAATATTTACAATGGAAGCGGATACATTGCTAATATTTACACGTAATCCAGAGACGGTACAAATATTTAAAGAGATCCAGAAACGGTACTAATATTTGCACGGGATCCAGAGGCAATACAAGTATTTACAGGGGATCCAGAGACGCCGCTAGAATTTACAGGGGTTACGGAAGCAGTACTAATAATTAATTTCAGGGGACCAAGAGATGGTACTAATATTTACAGAGTATCCAAAAGCGGTAAAACATTGACAGTTGATCCAGAGACTATTGTTTAAAGGCATCCATCGATGGAACTAATATTTACTGGGGTTCCAGAGAATGTAGTAATATTTACACTGGATCCAGAGACGGTACTAATATTTACATGGATTCCAGTGACGGTAATAATATTAACGGGGATCCAGAGACGGTACTAATATGTCGAGGGGCTCTCTAGGCCATGTTAATATTTGCAGATGATCCGGAGGTGACACTAATATTTACAATATCTCCAGAAACGTAACTAAAATTTACAGTGGATAAGGAGACGGTACTAATATTTACATTGGGCCCAGAGGGTTCCATTGACAGTACTAATATTTACAGCAGATCCAGAGACAGTGCTAATATATAAAGGCGGACTAGAGACGGTGCTAATAATACTGGGAACCCAGAGACGGAACTAATATTTAAAGGGAATCCAGAAACTGTACTCATATTTAGAGCGGATCCAGAGAAGGTGCAAGTATTAGCAGGGGATCCAAAGTCCGGATCAGTTATAAAGTCAGTTATATTGGATCCAGAGAAGGTACTGATATTTACAGAGGATCCAGAGAGGGTACAAATATTTATCGGGGATCAACAGATAGTACTATTATTAACAGGAGATCCGGAGTTGGTGCATATATTTACAGGGGTCTGGAGATCTTACTAATATTTACGGTCCAAATATTTACAGGTGAATCCAGTGACAAGCTAATCCTTACACGTGATCGAAGACAGTCCCAATACTTAAAGCGATCCAGAGACGTTATTAATATTTGCAGGGGATTCAGAGCCGGTACTAATATTTACTGTGGATTCGGAGACAGTGCTAATATTTCCACGTGGTCCAAGATGATGCTAATATTTAAAATGATCCAGAGGCGGTACAAATATTTGCAGGGGATTCAGAGACGTTATTAATATTTACAGGGGATCAAGAACGTTTCTGATATTTACAGGGGATCCAGCGGCATTGCTAATATTAACTGGCGTTCCAGAGTGGGTATTATATTTACAGGGGATCCATTGACAGTACTAATATTTACAGGTCAGCCAGAGACGGAACTAATATAAAAAGGGATCAATAGACGGAGCTAATATTTGCACGAAATCCAGAGAATTATAATCTTTACAGGGGATCCAGAGATAATACGATAATTTACAAAGGATCCGGAGACTGTACTAATATTTATTGGTCATCCAGAGACGGTACTCATATTTAAAGGGATCCAAATATGGAACTAATATTTGCACGAGATCCAGAGAGTGCTAATATTTACAGGTGCTTCAGAGTCGGTGATAATATTTAGAGGGGCTTCAGAGACGGTTCAAATAATTAAGTAGGATCCACTGATGGAACTATTATTTACAGAGGGTCCAGAGAGGGATAGAAAATTAGTAGGGGATCCAGAGACCGTCCCAATATTTACAGGGGGTCCACAGACAGTACTAGAATTTTCACGGGTTCCAGAAACAGATACTTAAAAGGGATGCAGAGACGGTAATAATATTTACAGTCGGTACAGAGACGGAACTAACGATTAGAGGGGATCCAGAGGCTGTATTAATATTTAGAGCGGATCCAGCGACAGTACAAATATTAGTAGGGGACCAGAGTGTTTGTGAATAGTTACATTGGATCCAGAGAAGGTGCTGATATTTACAGGGCACTAATATTTAAAGGGGTCCCAGAGACCTTGCTAATATTGACAAGGAGTCCTGAGACATTGCTAATATTTAAACGAATTCCAGAGACGAAATTAATATTTACAGTTGATCCAGAGGCGGTACTAATATTTAGTGTCTCCAAGATGGTAACAATATTAATAAGGGGTCCAGACAATGCAGTAATATTCACCGGGGATCCAGAGATGGAACCAATAATTATAGTGGATCCTTAAACGGTACTAATATTTCCAGGAGGCCCAGAGACGGTACTTATATTTAAACGGATTTCAGAGGTGTACTAATATTTACAAGCGATCCAGAGACAGTACTATTATTTAAAGGGGATCCAGAGACAGTAATAATATTTACAGGGGATCCAGAGACGTTAGTAATATTGACAGGGGGTCGATAGACGCTGAAAATATTTATAGGGATTCAGAGACTCTACTGATATTTACAGTTCATCCAGAAACGGTAACAATATTTTAACAATATATCCATTGACCGAACGAATATTTAGAGGGGATCCAGAACGGTGCTGATATTTACAGGGTATCCAGAGACTGTACTTAAATTTATTGTCGATCCAGAGTCATTGCTAATATTTAAAGGGGATCGAGAGACGTTACTAATATTGGCAGAGAGTCCAGAGACGGTACGAATATTTGCCGGGAATCTAGACACTGTACTAACAATTACGGGGGATCCAGATAGGGATGTAATATTTATGAGGGAATCAGTGACGGTAATAATATTAAAAGGGGATCCAGAGACGTACTAATATCTTCAGCAGAGCAAGAGATGGTACTAATATTTATATGGGATCCAGAGATGGTTTTAATATTTACATGGGAATCAGGGACGGTAGTAATATTTACGGTCTAGACAGAGTAGATAGAGAGAAACTGTTCACATTGGCGGAAGGGTCAAAAACGAGAGGACATAGTTTTAAAGTGATTGACAAAAGAACCAAATTTGACATGAGGAAAAACTTCTTTACTCAGTGAGTGGTTAGTTTCTGGAATGCAATGCCCGAGGGGGTGGTGGAGGCGGATTCAATTATGGCCTTCAAAAGGGAACTGGATAATTACTTGAAAGGCAAAAGTTTGCAGGGCTACAGGGATAGGGCGGCGCAATGGGTCTAGCTAGATTGCTCTTGCAGAAATATGAGATTTACAGGTGATCCTTGGACGGTACCAATAGTTAAAGGGGTCCCAGAGACGCTACCAATATTGACAAGGAGTCCGGAGACCGCGCTAAAATTTAAACAGATTCCAGAGACGAAAATATTATTTAGACTGGATCCAGAAGTGGTACTAATGTTTACAGTGTCTCCGAGACCGTAACAATATTAACAGCGGATCCAGAGAATGCAATAATACTTACCGGGGTTCCAGAGACGGAATCAATAATTACATGCGATCCAGAGACGGGGGATCCAAGGACGGCAGTAATATTTACATCGGATCCAGAGACGGTACTAATATTTACAGGTGATCCAGAGACGGTACTAATATTTACAGGGGATCCAGAGTCGTTACTAATATTTACAGGGGACCTAGATGCAGTATTAATACTTACCGGTGGTCCAGAGACGGCACTAATATTTACAGGGAATCCAGAGACGGCACTAATATCGAAAGGGGGTCCAAAGATGATAGACATCTTTAAAGGGGATCCAGAGACTGTACTCATATTTACAGATATCCAGAGACGATAATAATATTGATAGTGAATCCAGAGACGGAACTAACATTAACACGGCATCCAGACAGGCTTATAATATTAACAGGTGATCCAGATAAGGTACCACTGTTTTCATGGGATCTAGACACTGTATTAGAATTTACAGGGGTTCCAGGGACAGAATTAATATTTACAGAGGATCCCGAGATGTTAACGATATTAGCAGCCGATCAGGAGACGGTACCAATATTTGCAGGAGATTCAGAAATGGTACTAATATTTATAGGGGATCCGGAGACAGTCCTAATATTTACAGTGCGTCCAGAGACGGTATTAATATTTAAAGGTTGTCCAGAGATGGAACTAACATTTGCAGGTGACCCAGAGAGGATTATATTATCAGGGGTTCGAGAGATTGTAATAATATTTACAGCCGATACCGAGATTGTACTAATATTGAAAGGGGATCGCGAAACGGCACAAATATTTAAAGGGGATCCAGAGACGGTACTAATATTTACAGGAGGCCCAGAGACGGTAATAATATATACAGTGGGTCCAGAGACGGTAATAATATATACAGTGGGTCCAGAGACGGAACTAATGTTTGCAGGGGATTCAGAGACAGTACTAATACTTGGAGCGGATCCAGGTGACGGTACAAATATTATTAGGGGATCCAGAGTCTGTGCTAAATGTTACATTGGATCCAGAGAAGGTCGTGATATTTAAGAGGGATCCATAGACGGTATCAAAAGTTAAAGTGGTGCCAGAGACGTTGCTAATATTGACAATGAGTCCGGAGACGGTATTAATATTTAAAAGGATGCCAGCGGCGAAGGTAATATTTACAGTAAATCCAGAGGCGGTACTAATATTTACAGGGTCTCCGAGATGGTAACAATATTAACAGAGAATGCAGAGAATGTAGTAATATTTACAGGGGATCCATCGACGGAACCAATATTTACAGGCGATCCAGAGACGTTACTAATATTTACAGGGGATATAGAAATGGTACCAATATTTACAGCGCATACAGAGACGATACTAATATTTACAGGGGATCCATAGACGGAACCAATATTTACAGGCGATCCAGAGACGTTACTAATAATTACAGGGGATCCAGAAATGGTACCAATATTTACAGCGCATACAGAGACGATACTAATATTTACAGGGGAACCAGAGACGGTACTAATCTTTACAGTGGATCTAGAGACGGTACTAATATTTACAGGTGAAGCAGAGACTGTACTAATATTTGTAGGAGATCGAGTGACGCTACTAATATTGACAGGGGACCCAGAGATCGTATTAATATTCACAGGCGATCCCGAGACGGCACCACTATTTACAGGTGAAGCAGAGACGGTACTATTATTGACAGGGGGTCCAGAGATGGTAGAAATCTCCAAAGTGGATCCGGAGTCTGCACTCATTTACAGGTGATCCATAAACGGCAATAATGTTTATAGTGAATCCAGAGACGAAACTTCTATTTACATATAATATTAACAGGTGTTGCAGATAAGATACTACTGATTTCAGGGGATCCAGACACTGTGCAAGAATTCACCGGGGTTCCAGAGACATAATTAATATTTAAAGGGGTTCCTGAGATGTTAACGATATCAGCAGCCGATCCAGAGACAGTACTAATATTTGCAGGAGATTCAGCGATGGTACTAATATTTGCAGGGTGTCCAATGAGAGTACTAATATTTACAGGCGATCCAGAGGCGGTATTAATGTATCCGGGGGTCCAGAGGACTGCGATAATTTAGACGGGATCCAGAGACTTTGGTAATGTTTATAGATGATCCAGATACGGCGCTAATATTGACAGGTGTCCAGAGATAGTAGAAATCTCTAAAGTGCATCCAGAGGCTGTACTCATATTTATAGGTGATCCAGAAACTGTAATAATAATTATAGTGAATCCAGAGACAGAACTAATGTTTATACAGATTATAATATTAACAGGTGATCCAGATAAAGTACTACTGTTTTCACAGGATCCAGACACTGTACTAGAATTTACAGGGGTTCCAGAGACAGAACTAATATTTAAAGGGGATCCTGAGATGTTGCCGATATTAACAGCCGATCCAGAGACGGTACTAATATTTGCAGGGAATCCAGAGATGGTAGTAATATTTACAGGGGATCCAAAAACGGTCCTAATATTTACAGTGGGTCCAGAGACGGTATTAATAGTTACAGGAGTCCAGTGACAGTCCTAATATTTACAAGCGATCAAGAAACGGTGTTAATATATCAAGTGGTCCTGAAGCGGTACGAATATTTGGACGGGATCCAGAGACTTTACAAATATTTATAGGTGATCCAGAGACGGTAATAATATTTACAGTGAGTCCAAAGATGGAACTAACAATTACAGGTGATCCAGAGAGGATTATATTATTAACAGGGAATCTAGAGACTGTATTAATATTTATAGCAGATCCAGAGATTGTACTAATATTGAGAGGGAATCCAGAGACGTACAAATATTTAAAGGGGATCCAGATATACTACTAATATTTACCGGAGATCCTGGGACCATGCTGATGTATACAAGGGTTCCAGAGACGGTACTAACATTAACATCAGATCAAAAAACTGTACTAATATTTACAGGGGATCCAGAGACGTCACTAATATTTACACGCAATCCAGATGCGGTACTAATAGTATATGCGATCCAGAGGCTGTATTAACATTTACAGGGAATCCAGAGTTGTTAATAATATTTACAGAGGATCCAAAGATGGTATTAATATTTACAGTGGATCCAGAGACGGTATTAATTTTTACATTGGGTCCCAGGTTGATGTATAATTTCCCTGTTTATTTCCCTTTCTTACAGTTAACCTATTGACGATTGTGATCCTGTCTCGGGGAAAGTGCGGTCTCTCCAAATGTGTCACTCGTTACCTGGTGGCGATGGCTGCGGCGGATCTACTGGTCGTTATCATTGATCTGATACTCAGGCAGATTCCGATTACTTATAAGAGGCAGTTGTTTTTTCTGAGGTACGTCCCCATGTGTAATATCCACGCCGTCCTGCTTTATGCAGTCACAGACTGTTCTGTCTGGTTCACCGTCACTTTCACCTTTGATCGATTTGTGGCCATTTGTTGCCAGAAGCTGAAAACTAAATATTGCACCGAGAAAACGGCGACTTTGCTTCTGGGAACAATAGGTTTGCTGAGTTGTGTGAAGAACACTTTCTGGTACTTCATGTATTCTAGTTCGTATAATCTTGCCAATGACCCCTGGTTTTGTATGGTACCAATCAGTGTCATGCAATCACGGGTTTGGGGAGTAATCGAGCTCCTTCATAATATCTTCACCCCGGGGGTCCCATTTGTTCTAATTCTGCTGCTCAATGCTTTCACCGTCAGAAACATTTTAGTGGCCAGCAGGGCCCGCAGGAGACTCCGGAGCCGCAGCAGTGGGGAGAGTCCCAGTGACCCAGAAATGGACAGCCGAAGGAAATCCATCATTTTACTATTTGTTATATCAGGGAACTTTATACTATTATGGGCAGTGTTTATGGTGTTTTACATATGGAACCGAATGCTGTGGTCGCAGTATGTGTTTGTATATCTACCTGACTTTCTAATGGAATTGGGATTCATGCTTCAGCTCCTGAGTTGCTGCACAAACACTTGTATTTATGCCGTGACACAGACTAAATTCAGAAAGCAGTTAAAGAATATGGTGAAATATCCCTTTACTGTAATTGTTAAATTCATCAAATAATTAGAAGATCTGAAGAATTTCTCAGAGCAGATTCAGTTCTGTGCCGTACTGTGTCCGATCCTCTCTCCAGCAGGCCACGGTGCTGCAAACACTATGTATGCATTCTGCAATCACTGAAACCTTTATAAACTGAGGATATTTATCAATTTTAACGCATTTCTAAAAGTTTATATCTCTTGCAAGTACAAGTTGTAAAATAATATCTGGTTACTAATCGCGCCAAATGTTTGACCATGTTGCAGTAAATAAAATGTAATAAAGTAAATGGGAGGACAAGTAGAGGTGGTTCCAGGTGTGCAGGTGTCGGTGACACGTGTGTTAATGGGGAGAACAGTGAGTAGTGAAGTCCACACACTCAACACCCCCTCCCCACAAAAACACACCCCTGGGGAAAACAGTGAGTAGTAATGTCAACACTCTCTCCCCCCACACACACCCCTGGAGAGAGCAGTAAGTACTAAAGTCCACACTCTCTATCACAAACATCACTGGGGAGAGGACTGAGTCGAAAGATCCACGCACACTCCACCACGCCCCTGGGGAGAGCAGTGAGTAGTCAAGTGAATGCTCTCGCACACACATACTCCCGGGGATAGCAGTGAACATTAAATTCCACACTCTATCCCCAGATACACGCCAGGGAGAGTAATGAGTAGTAAATTCCACACACAAACCCGCCATACACCCCTCCGGGGAGCAGTGAGTAGTAAAGTCCACACACTTCCCCACAGAGCCCCGGAGAGAGCAATGCTTAGTAAAGTCCTCACTCTCCCCCAACAGAGGCCTTGGGTGAGCACTGCGTAGTAAAGTTCACACTCACCCTCTCCCCCACTACCCCACACCGACCCCGCCACACACACGGAGAGAGCAGTAAGTAGTACAGTCCACACTCTCCCCCACACACCCATGTGGAGAACAGTGAGTCGAAAAGTCCACACTCATTCCCACACACCACTGGAGAGAGCAGTGAGTAGTAACATCCACATCTTTTCTCCTCGCATACCCCTTAGGAGAGCAGTAAGTAAAAAAAGTCAGATAATTAACCAAGAAAAATAGAAGCTTGTAACAAATGTAATCCAATAATCGTGGGGGACTTTAATCTACAAAAAGACTGGACAAATCAAATTGGCAAAAGTAGTCCGAGGAAGATTTCATGGAATGCATTCCAGATAGTTTCCTAGACCAATACTTCATAGAACCAACCAACAAACAAGCTATATTAGACATTGTGCTGTGCAAGGAGACATAGTTAATTATTAACCTCACAGTAAACGAATCCCTGTCGAAGGCTGATCGTAAAATTATCGAATTTCACACTGAGTTTGAGAGTGACCTATTTAAACCGAAACTGGAGTCTTAAACTTAAATAAAGCCAATTAAAAAGGTATGAGGGGCGAGGTGTCAAAGGTAGACTGGGAAATTAGATTAAAGGGTATGATGGTCGATAAGCTATAGCAAACATTTAAAGAAATGTTTCAACTTTGTCAACGAATATATGTTCCACTGAGAAATAAAAACTCCACGGGAAAGGTGATTCATCCGTGGCGAAATAAAGGAGTTAAGGTTAGTGTTAGATGAAAAGAAGATGCCTATAATGTTGCAAAGAAGAGTAATAAGCCTGAAAAACGGATAGTAAGAGCTTCCACAAGTATGTAAAAAGGAAGTGAGTAGCAAAAGTAAAGGTTTGTCCCTTTGAGGCTGAGATAGGAGAAATCATAGGGGAAAGAACGGGAAGAGGAGGCTCCGTGAACATTCTCATCCTCAATGATGGCAGAGTCCAGCACTTGAATACAAAAGAGAAGGCTGATGAGTTTGAAACCATCTTCAGCCGGAAGTGCCGAGGAGATGATCCATCTCGGCCGCCTTCCGATATCCACACCATCACAGAAATCAGTCATCAGCCAATTCCATTCACTCAACGTGATATTAAGAAACGGCTGAGTGCACTGGATACAGCAATGGCTATGGGCCCCGCCAACATCCTGGCTGTGCTGCTGGAGACTTGTGCTCCAGAACCACCCGCGCCTCGAGCCAAGCTGTTCCAGTCAGCGACAAAAACTGGCATCTACATGACAATGTGGAAAATTGACCAGGTATGTTATGTCCACAAAAGCAAGACAAATCCAATCTGGCCAATTACCGCCCAATCATCAGCAAAGTGATTGAAGGTGTTGATGACAGTGTAATCAAGCGGCACTTACTCACCAACAACCTGCTCACTGATGCTCAGTTTGGTTCACCTCGGACGATTCGGTTCCAGACCTCATTCCAGCCTTGAAGTCGATGGAAATCAGGGAGAAAACGCTCCAATGGCTGGAGACAGACCGAGCACAAAGGAAGGTGGTAGTGGTTGTTGGAGGCCTATCATCTCAGCCACAGGACTTTGCTGCACGAGTTCCTCAAGGCATTGTGGAAGATCATAATTCCATTAGTTTTAAGATAACTATGGAGAATGATAGGTCTGGCCCAAAAGTTAAAATTCTAAATTGGGGAAAGGCCAATTTTGATGGTATTAGACAGGAACTTTCAGAAGTTGATTGGGAGAGTCTGTTGGCAGGCAAAGGGACGTCTGGTAAGTGGGAGGCTTTCAAAAGTGTGTTAACCAGGGTTCAGGGTAAGCACGTTCCTTATAAAGTGAAGGGCAAGGCTGGTAGAAGTAGGGAACCTTGGATGACTCGGGAGATTGAGGCCCTAGTCAAAAAGAAGAAGGAGGCATATGACATGCATAGGCAGCTGGGATCAAGTGGATCCCTTGTAGAGTATAGAGATTGCCGGAGTAGAGTTAAGAGAGAAATCAGGAGGGCAAAAAGGGGACATGAGATTGCTTTGGCAGATAAGGCAAAGGAGAATCCAAAGAGCTTCTACAAATACATAAAGTGCAAAAGAGTAACTAGGGAGAGGGTAGGGCCTCTTAAGGATCAACAAGGTCATCTATGTGCGGAACCACAAGAGATGGGTGAGATCCTGAATGAATATTTCACATCGGTATTTACGGTTGAGAAAGGCATGGATGTTAGGGAACTTGGGGAAATAAATAGTGATGTCTTGAGGAGTGTACACATTACAGAGAGGGAGGTGCTGAAAGTTTTAACGCGCATCAAGGTAGATAAATCTCCGGGACCTGATGAAATGTATCCCAGGATGTTATGGGAAGTTAGGGAGGAAATTGCGCGTCCCCTAGCAGAGATATTTGAATCATCCACCGCTACAGGTGAGGTGCCTGAAGATTGGAGGGTAGCAAATGTTGTGCCTTTGTTTAAGAAGGGCGGCAGGGAAAAGCCTGGGAACTACAGACCGGTGAGCCTGACATCTGTAGTGAGTAAGTTGTTAGAGGGTATTCTGAGAGACAGGATCGACAGGCATTTGGAGAGGCAGGGACTGATTAGGAACAGTCAGCATGGTTTTGTGAGTGGAAAATCATGTCTCACGAATTTGATTGAGTTTTTTGAAGGGGCAACCAAGAAGATAGATGAGGGCTGTGCAGTAGACGTGGTCTACATGGTCTTTAGCAAAGCCTTTGACAAGGTACCGCATGGTAGGTTGTTACATAAGGTTAAATCTCACGGGATCCAAGGTGAGGTAGCCAATTGGATACAAAATTGGATTGACGACAGAAGACAGAGGGTGGTTGTAGAGGGTTGTTTTTCAAACTGGAGGCCTGTGACCAGCGGTGTGCCTCAGGGATCGGTGCTGGGTCCGCTCTTATTTGTTATTTATATTAATGATTTGGATGAGAATTTAGGAGGCATGGTTAGTATGTTTGCAGATCACACCAAGATTGGTGGCATTGTGGACAGTGAAGAAGGTTATCTAGGATTGCAACGGGATCTTGATAAATTGGGCCAGTGGGCCGATGAATGGCAGATGGAGTTCAATTTAGATAAATGTGAGGTGATGCATTTTGGTAGATCAAATCGGGCCAGGACCTACTCCGTTAATGGTAGGGCGTTGGGGAGAGTTATAGAACAAAGAGATCTCGGAGTACAGGTTCATAGCTCTTTGAAAGTGGAGTCACAGGTGGATAGGGTGGTGAAGAAGTCATTCAGCATGCTTGGTTTCATTGGTCAGAAAATTGAATACAGGAGTTGGGATGTCTTGTTGAAGTTGTACAAGACATTAGTAAGGCCACACTTGGAATACTGTGTGCAGTTCTGGTCACCCTATTATAGAAAGAATATTATTAAACTAGAAAGAGTGCAGAAAAAATTTACTAGGATGCTACCGGGACTTGATGGTTTGACTTATAGGGAGAGGTTCGATAGACTGAGACTTTTTTCCCTGGAGAGTAGGAGGTTTTGGGGTGACCTTATAGAAGTCTATAAAATAATGAGGGGCATAGATAAGGTAGATAGTCAAAATCTTTTCCCAAAGGTAGGGGAGTCTATAACGAGGGGGCAAAGATTTAAGGTGAGAGGGGAGAGATACAAAAGGGTCCAGAGGGGCAATATTTTCACTCAAAGGGTGGTGAGTGTCTGGAACGAGCTGCCCGAGGCAGTAGTCGAGGGGGGTACAATTTTGTCTTTTAAAAAGCATTTGGACAGTTACATGGGTAAGATGGGTATAGAGGGATATGGGCCAAGTGCAGGCAATTGGGACTAGCTTCGTGGTATAAATTGGGCGACATGGACATGTTGGGCCGAAGCGCCTGTTTCCGTGTTGTAAACTTCGATGATTCTATGATTCTATGATTCTATTGTCCTGGGCCCAAACATCTTTGGTTGTTGCATCAATGAACTTCCCTCCGTCATAAGGTCAGAAATGGGGATGTTCGCTGAAGATTGCACATTGTTCAGTTCAATTTGCAAACCTTCAGATCATGAAGCAGTCCGTGCCCGCATGCAGCAAGATCTGGACAACATCCAGTCTTGGGCTGATAAGTGGCAATTAACATTCACACCAGAAGTGTCAGACAATGACCATCTCCAACAAGAGAGAGTCTAACCACCTCCCCTTGACCTTAATCGTCATATTCATTGCCAAATCATTGTCAACATCCTGGAGCTCACCATTGACCAGAAACTCAACTGGACCATCCACATAAATAATGTGGCTGCAAGAGCAGGTCAGAGGCTGGGTATTCTGCGACGAGTGACTCACATCCTGACTCCCAAAATCCTTTCCACCATCTACAAGGCACAAGTCAGGAGTGTGATGGAATACTTTCCACTTGCCTGGATGAGTGCATCTCCAACAACACTCAAGAAGCTCGGAACCATCCAGGATAAAGCAACTCTCTTGATTGGGACCCCATCCACCACCCTAAACATTCACTCCTTTCACCACCGGCCCACCGTGGCTTCATTGTGTGCCATCCACAGGATGAACTGCAGCAACGAGCCAGGGCTTCTTCGACAGCACCTCCCAAAACCGCGACCTCTACCACCTTGAAGGACAAAGGCAGCAGGCACATGGGGACAACACCACCTGCACGTTCCCTTCCAACTCACACACCATTCTGACTTGGAAATATATTGCCATTCCTTCATCGTCACTGGGTCAAAATCCTGTAACTCCCTACCAAACAGCACTGTGGGTGAACCAACACTACACGGACTGCAGCGGTTCAAGAAGGCGGTTCACCACCACCTTCTCAAGGGCAATTCGGTGTGAGCAATAAATTTTGGCCTTGCCAGCGACGCCCACATCCCATGAAAGAATAATTAAAATGAGTAAGGAAATGTCAGAGACGTTAAACAAATAGTTTGTATCTGCCTTAACAGTTGAAGACACAAAAAGCATACCAGAAATAATAGGGGACCAATTGGCTACTGAGAGTGAGGAACTTAAAGTAATTAATATCAGTAGACAAAAAGCACTGGAGAAACAAATATGAATAAAATTGTACTCCCGCGGAGCGCGGATTGCTGACAAATAGGGGAGGGTGAGAGGAGAAAAAGAGCAGAGCGCGAGATCAGTGACAAAAGGAGGTGTGGGAGAAAAAATAGAGAGAGCTGAACTCGAGTGGGAACTCCAGGACGCTTCCACTAGCTGGAGGAAGTGTCGTTGAGAATCGTTATGCTTAGGGACCCTAAACCTGCTGACATTACCGCTTGCTAATTCGCTCACGACCACTGTATTGCCACAGGCTGAGAGTGGAACAATGGGTCTCAGTCTTTGCAGAGTTCTCTATTTACACCTCCTGTTAGGCACAGGAGGACTCAATAGATTAGATTAGGATGCAGCTGCTGGGTGCGTTGAGCTAACCACTGAAGTTGTGCAACTCGAGACAGTCGGGGAGGCAACTGGAGGAATGTGGAAAGAAGTCCTTTGAAAGTTTATTAAAGAACAGGCCTCAGTGGCTGATAAGCACCAAGAGGCCATTAGTCATTAGGGAGGTGGCAGTATAACTGGATGGAGTAATGCTGAAGGAACATTCTGTGGTAGAGATAAGGATATGACCTTATGACCTTTAGTTGTTTTCTGTAACTTAGTTCGTGTTTTGTAACCAAGGCAGGATGGTGAAATGTATGTGCACGTGTACTGTTTTGTGATTGGCTTGCTTCCATGTAACCCGCTCGTGATATGTACATGCCTTAATTATGATTGGCTCTGGATAATTGTGGTCATGCTAATACTCATGCTAGAACTGTATAAGAATGTAACCCTTTGTTTGTATCCTTGCTTGCTCTGTTGAATTCGACAGACTCTGGTGGGAGCCACTGTCGAGTCAATAAGACTAAGTACTGCGCAGAATAAAGCTTCTGTTTAACTCTGAAGGTGTGTTCGAGTCAGTGTTTGCTGAACCAGACTGAAGGTAAAAGAATCCAGTTCATCATTGTCAGCTGGAGGAGCTCGAGCTCCGGGTTTCGGAGCTTGAGCAGTAGCTCAAGTCACTGCAGTGCATACGCGAGGCTCAGAGCTACGAGCATAGTACGTTTCTGGAGGTGGTCACTCTGCAGCTTAAGGGAGTGCAAACAGAAAGGGAATGGGTGACCGCCAGACAGATAAGGAGGAGCAGGCAGTTAGTGCAGGATTCCCCTGAGTGCATCTCACTCTCTAACCAGTACTCAGTGAGGGAGCCGGATCCTCCCGGGAGTGCCGCCAGAGCCAAGTCCGCAGCACCGTGGGTGGCTCAGCTCTACATTAGGTGAGGGGAGAAAAGTCAGGAGAGAAATACTGTCAGGGGATTCAATATTTAGGGGAACAGACAGGTTTTTGCGGCTGCAGCCGTGATTCCAGGATTACATGTTGCCTCCCTGGTGCCAGGATCAAGGATGTCACTGAACGGCAGCAGAACATTCTGAGGGGAGGTGTGGGTGAACAGCCAGTGGCCGTTGTCCATGTCGGTGCCAATGACAAAGGTAGGAAGAGGGATGAGATCCTGCAGGCAGATTTTAAGGAGCTAGGAAAGAAATGAATAAGCAGGTCCTCAATGGTAGTAATCTGTGGATTACTCCCAGAGCCATGCGCTAGTGAGTAAATAATTAGGAAGATAGTGCAAATGAATTCTTGGCTGGGGAGATGGTGCAGGAGTGAGGGCTTTAGATTCCTGGGACATTGGGACCAGTTCTGGGGGAGGTAGGACCTGTTCAATCCAGTCGGGTTGCAGCTCAACAGGGCCGGGATCAACATCCTCTCGGGGAGGTTTATAAGCGCTGCTTGGGAGTGTTTAAACTCGTTTGGCAGTGTGATGGGAAATTGCACATTGATTCAAAAGGGAGAGAAGCAGAGCTGGAAATGGAAGGCAGAAAATTTGTAAAAGTGTTTGGAAGGCAGAGGAAACAAAAGTTAGAAAAAAAGTAACGAAGGCGTTTGGCAGTGTTTAATGCTATATACTTCAATGCAAGAAGTATCGTGAAAAAGGGAGATGAGCTGAGGGCACAGATATACACGTGGAATCATGATATCTTGGCTATTACAGAAACATGGCTTGAACAGGGGCAGGAATGGCAGGTCAACGTTCTTGGTTACAGGGTTTTCAGACGGAATAGAGAGGGGGATAAAATGTAGGAGAGGGTGTCATAAAATAGATTAAAGAAAAAATCAAAGCTCTGAGGAGAGATTGCACGGTGGAAGGATTGTCAAATGAGGCCATATGGGTTGAGCTAAAGAACGAAAAAGTGGCAATCACACTCCTGGGAGTACACTATTGATCCCAAACAAGCATGTAGACCTCATTACATCCTTGGTCCAAACATGCACAAAAGAGCTGAATTCCAGAGTGACTGCCCTTGACATCAAGGCAGCATTTGACCGAGTGTGGCACCAAGGAGCCCGAGTAAAATTGAAATCAATGGGAATCAGGGGGAAAACTCTCCAGTGGCTGGAGTCATACCTAGCACAAAGGAAGATGGTAGTGGTTGTTGGAGGCCAATCATCTCAGCCCCAGGACATTGCTGCAGGAGTTCCTCAGGGCAGTGTCCTAGGCCCAACTATTTTCAGCTGCTTCATCAATGACCTTCCCTCCATCATAAGGTCAGAAATGGGGATGTTCGCTGATGACTGCACAGTGTTCAGTTCCATTCGCAACCCCTCAGATCATGAAGCAGTGCGAGCCCGCATGCAGTAAGACCTGGACAACATCCACGCTTGGGCTCATAAGTGGCAAGTAACATTCGCGCCAGATAAGTGCCAGGCAATGACCATCTCCAACAAGAGAGAGTCTAACCACCTCCCCTTGACATTCAACGGCATTACCATCGCCGAGTCCCCCACCATCAACATCCTGGGGGTTACCATTGACCAGAAGCTTAACTGGACCAGCCATATAAATACCGTGGATACGAGAGCAGATCAGAGGCTGGGTATTCTGCGGCGAGTGACTCACCACCTGACTCCCCAAAGCCTTTCCACCATCTACAAGGCACAAGTCAGGAGTGTGATGGAATATTCTCCACTTGCTTGGATGAGTGCAGCTCCAACAACACTCAAGAAGCTCGACACCATCCAAGATAAAGCAGCCCGCTTGATTGGCACCCCATCCACCACCGTAAACATTCACTCCCTTCACCACCGGCGCACTGTGGCTGCAGTGTGTACCATCCACAGGATGCACTGCAGCAACTCGCCAAGGCTTCTTCGACAGCACCTCCCAAACCCGCGACCTCTACCACCTAGAAGGACAAGAGCAGCAGGCACATGGGAACAACACCACCTGCACGTTCCCCTCCAAGTCACACACCATCCCGGCTTGGAAATATATCGCCGTTCCTTCATCGTCGCTGGGTCAAAATCCTTGAACTCCATTCCTAACAGCACTATGGGAGAACCGTCACCACACGGACTGCAGCGGTTCAAGAAGGCGGCTCACCGCCACCTTATCAAGGGCAATTAGGGATGGGCAATAAATGCCGGCCTCGTCAGCGACGCCCACATCCCATGAACGAATAAAAAAAAATCTAGGCAAATTTCAGAGAAGTGTAAAAACAATAGGGCAGTAATAGTAGAGGATTCAGCCAGCCTAATATTAAGTGAGATAAAATCAGTGTCATAGGTGTAGAGGGCACAGAATACTTAAATTGCATTCAGGAGAACATTTTTAGCCAGTACAAGATGCGGTGGCAGTATGGATTTAGTTTTAGGGAATCAAGCTGGGCAGGTGAAAGGACTATCAGCTGGAGAGCATTTTGGTGGTGGTGATCATAATTTTGTTCGATTTAGCCTAGTTATGGAAAGAGACAAATATAGAACAGAAGTAGAAGTTCTAAATTGGGGAAAAGCCAATATTACTAAGCTGACAAGTGATTTACCAAAAGTTGAATGGAAGGAGCTACCTGAAGGTAAATCAGTGTCGTAGCCGTGGTAGCCATTCAAAGGGGAGATACAAGGGGTTCAGAGTAAATATGTTCCCACAAGAAGAAAGGGTGGCACTGACAAATGTAGAGTCCCCTGGATGACAAGGAGCATACAGGGTAAGATAGGGCGTAAAAGGGAAACTTATGTCAGACACCAAGAGCTCAATACTGCAGAAAGTCGAAGGGAGTATAGAACGTGCAGGGATGAAATTAAAAAGGAAATTAGGAAAACAAATAGATGGCATGAAAAAATATTGGCAAGTAAAATTAAGGAAAACACAAAAACGTTTTCTAAATGCATAAAGACCAAGAGGATAACTTAGGAAAGAATATGGCCTATTAGAGACCAAAAAGGTAATCTATATGTGGAGGCAGGTGAAATGGGTACGGTTCTTAATAAATATTTTGGTCTGTCTTCACAAAATAGGGTAACGAATCAGAGATTGTAGTTAAGGAGGAGGAATGCGAAATATTGGATGGGATAAACATAGTGAGAGAGGAAGTATACAGAGGTTTAGCATCTTTGAAAGTAGATAAATCACCAGGCCCCGAACAAATGTACCGAAGGCTATTAAAAGGAGCAAGGGTGGAAATAGTGGAGGCTCTGAACATTATTTAACAATCCACCCTAGCTGCAGGCTTAATGCCGGAGGATTGGAGGACTGCTAACGTTGTACCGTTGTTTAAAAAGGGAGAAAAAGAGAGACCTCGTAACTACTGGGCAATCAATCTAACCTTGGTGCTGGGCAAATTATTGGGAACAATTCTGAGAGACAGTATAAACCATAATTTAGAATGGCACGGATTAATCAAGGACGGTCAACATGAATGTGTTAAGGGAAGATCGTGCCTTAGCAACTTGATTGAATTTTTTGAGGAGGTAACAAATCGGGTAATGCGTTTGATGTAGTTTACATGGATTTTAGCGAGGCTTTTGACAAGGTCCCACATGGCAGACTGGTCAAAAAGGTAAAAGCCCATAGGATCCAAGGGAAAGTGGCAAATTGAATCCAAAATTGGCTCAGTGGCAGGAAGCAAAGGGTAATGGTCGACGGGTGCTTTTATGACTGGAGTGCTGTTTCCAGTGGAGTTCTGCAGGGCTCAGTACTAGAACCCTTGCTTTTTCTGGTCTATATCAATGATTTAAACTTAAATGTAGGGGGCATGATTAAGAAGTTTGTAGATAATACAAAAATTGTCTGTATGATTGATAGTGAGAAAGAAAGCTGTAGACTGCATGAAGATATCAATGGACTGGTCAGGTGGGCAAAAAAATCGCAAATGGAATTCAATCCAGAGAAGTGTGAGGCAATGCATTTGGGGGGATCAAACAAGGCAAGACGTTACACAATAAATGGGAGGACACTGGGAGACCTAGATGAAGAGAGGGACCTTGGAGTGCATGTCCACAGGTCCCTAAATGTTGCAGGTAGATAAGCTGGTTAAGAAGGCATACGGGATACTTTCCTTTATTCACCGAGGCAAAGAAATAAGAGCAGGGGGCTTATACTCGAACTGCATAAAACACTCGTTAGGCCACAGTTAGAGTACTGCGTACAGATCTGTTCATCACATTACAGGAAAGATGTGATAGCACTGGAGAGGGTACAGAGGAGATTTAAGTGGATGTTGCCAGGACTGGAGAATGTTAGCTTTGAGGAAATAATGGATAGGCTGTGGTTGTTTTCTTTGAAACAGAGGAGGCGCAGGGGTGAATTAATTGAGGTGTGCAAAATTATCAGGCGCCGGGATAGAGTGGACAAGAAGGGCCTAATTCCCTTGGCAGAGAGTTCAATAACCAGGGGGCATAGATTTATAGTAATTGGTAGAAGGATTAGAGGGGAGCTGAGGAAATGTTTTTCACCCAAAGGGCGGTGGGGGTCTGAAACTCACTACCTGAAAGCGTGGTAGAGGCAGAAACCCCCAACATATTTAAAAATTACTTGGATATGCACTGGATATGCCATAACCTACAAAGCTACGGACCAAGTGCTGGAAAGTGGGATTTGGCTGGGTAGCTCTTTTTCGACCGACACAGACACGATAGGCGGAATGATTTCCTTCTGGACTGTGATTTTTTCTGTTTCTCTGTTTCTAACAGACGACAAATCCCCTGGACCTGATTGCCGACATCCTCGGGTTCTAAAGGCGATGGCTGCAGAGATAGTGGATGCATTGATTGCGATCTTCCCACATTCTCTAGATTCTAGAACGGCCCCCCTGGATTGGAAGTTAGCAAATGTAACCCAGCTATTCAAGATAGGAAGGAGAGAGGAAACAGGGAATTACAGGCCAGTTAGCCTATCATCAGTCGTCGGGAAAATGCTGGAATCCATTATTAAGGAATTGGTGACAGGGCACTTAGAAAATCATTCTATGATTAGGCATGGTTTTATGAAAGGGAAATTGTATTTCACAAATTTATTTGAGCGTCTTGAGGGTGTAACTAGCAGGGTAGATAAAGGGGAACCAGTGGATACAGTTTTTTTTGGATTTTCAAAAGGCATTCGATAAGGTGCCACATAAAAGGTTGTTACGCAAAATAAGGGCTTATTGTCTTGGGGGTAATTTATTAGCATGGATAGGGGATTGATTAACGGACAGAAAACAGAGAGTAGGAATAAACGTGTCATTTTTAGGTTGGCAGGTTGTAACTAGTGTGGTGCCGCAAGGGTCAGTGCTCGGGCCTCAGCTATTTACAATCTAGATTAATGACTTGAATGAAGGACCGAGTGTAATGTATCCAAGTTTGCTGATGATACAAAGCTGGGTAGGAAAGTAAGCTGTGAGGAGGACACAAAGAGTCTGCAGAGGGATATAGACAGTTTAAGTGAGTGGGCAAGAAGCTGGCAGATGGAGCATAATATGAGTAAATGCGAGGTCATTCACTTTAGTAGGAAGAAAAGAAAAACAGAACCTATTTTAAATCGTGAGAAATCATTACATGCTGCTGTTCATAGAGATTCGGGAGTCCTCATGCAAGAAACACAAAAAGTTAGCATGCAGGTACAGCAAGCAATTAGGAAGACAAATGGTAGGTTGGCCTTTATTGCAAAGGAGTTGGAGTACAAGAGTAAGGAAGTCTTACTACAATTGTACAGGGCATAGGTGAGACCTCACCTGGAGTACTGTGTACAGTTTTGGTCTCCTTATCTCAGGAAGGATTTATTTGCCTTAGAAATGCTGCAACGAAGGTTCATTAGATTAATTCCTGGGATGAGAGTTTTAACAAAAAAGGGGAGATTGAGTAGAATAGGCCTATACTCACTGGAGTTTAGAAGAATGAGAGGTGATCTCAGTAAAATATATAAAATTATGTAGGGGCTTGATAGACGAGATGCTGTTTCCCCTTGATGGATAGTCTCGATCCGGGGGGGGGGGGGGGTGGAGTTATAGTGTCAAGATAAGGGGTCAGCCATTTAAGAGTGAGATGAGGAGGAATTTCTCCACTCAGATGGTTGTGAATCTTTGGAATTCTCTACCCCAGAGGTCTGTGAATGTTCTCTCGTTGAATATGTTCAAGGCTGAGATCGATAGGTTTTTGGACTCTTGAGGAATCAAGTGATAAGGGGATCAGGCAGGAAAGTGGAGTTGAGTTCTAAAAATCAGCTATGATCTTATTGAATGACGGAGCAGGCTCGAGGGGTCATATGGCCTACTCCTGCTCCAATTTCTTATCTTCGTATGTTCTTATATATTCAAGAGGTTGTTGCTGTTTTCAAATAAGGAATTTAAGGGAAACTTCTTTACGCAGATGGCTCTATTCTATGTAATATATACATACACATATATTGTATGATATTATATACACCAGAAGTTTTTTGTTGCAAAATAGTCATAGTAGTTGGGCCGAATGCCCTCTGTGCTGTACCGAACATTCTATGTAAATATATTTAACTATATGATTATATTATATTCAAGAAATGTTTGTTGCTGTCAGATATGTAATTCTCGGGTCACTCCCTTACCCAGTTGGACCAAATGGCCTATTTCTGTGCCGTGCTGTATTTTATTTCATATATGCGAGACGTTTTTGCTGTAAAATAGAAATAGCGATTGGGCCGAATGACCTCTGTGCTGTAGTGTACATTTGATGTAAATTACGTATAAATATATTATTATATTATATATTGTAATATATTCAAGAACTTGTTGCTGTTGCCAAATAAGAAATTTAGGGGAAACTTCTTCGTGCAGATGGGCGGAATGGCACGTATTCTATGAAATATAGACATAAAGATATATCATATTATATATCCACGAAGTTGTTGTTTTAAAATAGAATTAGCAGTTAGGCCGAATGGCCTCTGCTCTGTACTGTGCTGTACTGTACATTCGATGTAAAATATATTTAAATATTATATTCAAGAATTTGTTGTTATTGCCAAATAAAGAATTCAGGGGAATCTTCATCAGCCAGATGAGTCGAATGGCCGGTTTCTGTGCCGTGCTGTGTTCTATGTAATATATATATATATAATATATGTATATTATTTCATATATTCAAGAAGTAGATTTTGTAAAATAGAAATAGCATCGCGTCAGATAATAACCAAGAACATATCATACCTCTTTCAGGTTCATCCATCGATCCGGTCTCCAGACAGATTCAACCAACAACTTATCGCTAGCTGGCTGGCGTGTCATGTCGTGTCGTGTCGGACTGCACTCTCCCTGTCCAAATGTGTCGCTCGCTCGCTCTTTAAGCTTTGCCTCTTTGTATATTATACATTGGAACAAAACACCCAGCCTCTTGAAATCATTCACCTTATTTAAACACAGGCAAAAAATAACAGACAGACAGACAGATGAGCAATTTGTCCTTCGTGTGAGGAGGTGAATCTTGGCTCAGCTCGCAACGTATCGGGGACAATTTGACGCTTGACCATTTGAGAGTGTAGAAATTGAGTGAGTGGTGGGGGTGGGCGCGGACCGAAGATAAAAAGACGAAGGTCCATCTACTTCTCCTTCTACTATCCCTGGGTGGGAGGGAGGGAGGGGGTGCCATCATACAACCGTCGATAATGGAGATCTAAAGGACTTGCATTCATAATACGCCTTCCTTTCACCAACTCACCACGTCCCTCCCAAAGCGCTGTACAAATAACCATGTACTTTTCCAAGTGTAGTTATTAATGTACTGTAGGGAAACGCGGCTGGCAATTTATGCGCAGCAAGATCCCACAAACAGCACCAATTTCAGAACGAATGAGCAGATCATCTGTTTTTCTTAGGCACGTGGGTTAAGTGATAAATGTTGACCTCACCCAGCACACCGGGGAGAAAGGAAGGGAGAGCGAACTTCTCCTGCCCTTCTTTCGGTAATGAGTGGCCGGCCGTTGGATTTTTACGTCCACCCACCCGAGAGGACAGACGGGAACTGCCTTGGATTCACGTCTCATCCGAAAGACTGGTCTTTGTTTCTGAGATTTAAAAGGAACAGCAAATAAACCCTCTCCCTGTCTCTCACCACAATAAACTCCGCCTTGCGCCTAAGTAAGATAGCCGACTTGCTCCTCGGTAAGATGGCTGCTTTATTAGCGGCCATTTTTTTTAGGGCGGCCATTTTCCAGGTTGATAGCATTGAAGTTATTGTCCGTAGTATCATCGTATCGCAGGAAGTGTCCATTAGGCCCAACGTGCCTCTGCCAGCCCTTTGAAAGAGCGACACAATTAGTCCCATCACCCCCCCCCCCCGCTTTTTCCCCACAGTCCTAATGGCGGCTTTGTAGTAATTGTAATATTTGTTGCAATCTAGGAAGATATATACATATATATTATACATGTATATATATATATATAGTATTGAATATACAAGTTGTTGTTGAAAAGTAAGAAATTCAAGAGAAACACCCTTACCCTGTTGTGCCGAATGGTCTATTTCTGTGCTGTATTCTTTGTAATATATAAATATTAATATATAATATATAAAAGATCCTTTTTGTTGTTGCAATATATAAATACAAGTTGTTGTTGTCTGTAAATATTGCCTCTCAATCTTTTGCCCTATAGATTCTTTTCCTTTCAAAACTGGGCTTTGTTTCAGTGTAAATGAATATTGCTGAGAAGTTGTCCCCGAAACTGAGTGAGGGATCTTGTTGTGTATTTTTTTAAAAATTGTTTGCTTTGGCTATTTTAAATTTCATGAATTTGTTTTAACCATTTGGCCAATTGCAAAAAGCCACAAACTGCAATTTGACCACAAACTACAAGCTTTTTGTATACTGCTAAATAAAAACAAGGAAAAGAACAAAGACAAAGTCCGTTCACCTTTGCAAACTGCAAAAGAAAGGCGAATTAGCAAGAAATGCCCAGGCTTTTTGTCCCCTGCTCCAGGAATAAAAGAGAAAATGAACCCAGGGGCACTTTGAACCCTGCAGCAAACACTGACCAGGAGAGAGAAGCAGACCGGCACCTTTTAGGGAGAATGAGTGAGTGTGGGAGCGGAAAAGCAGGAGAGAAAAGCCTGCAAATTTGTATTAGAGAGAAGCAACCTGTGCTCTTCAGTCTGTCCTGACTGTTTTTCTGTATCTTTCTGTCTCCCAACTCTTCTCACTTCTCTTTCGATTCTCTGCTTTGTAACTGGGCAATTGTATTGTCATTGGTGTTCGCTGAGCGATTGCCTGTGAAATAGAATGAGTGTGTGAGTGAGTGAATGAGTGTGAGGGAGCGCTGGGCTCTTGCTATGCGTTTTTAATCGCTTGCTTTGTTTTTGAATCCATTACTTCTCTTACTCTGTCTCCTTCCAGATAGATTATTTTGTAGAAGTGTTGCAACATGAAGCTGTGGAAAGAGAAATTTTGGGAGGAGGAATGCTTGGAGAAGAAGCCTTCTCTCCAGAGCGGACAGACCGAAGCCTTCACCACAGCCGACACCGAATGTGGCTCACGTGAGTTGTGTCTGGTGTACTGTGGGATCACTGGGTCACTCGTTAGCAAGATGGCCGCTTTGCCACTCAGCAACATGACCTCCTCGCTTCTCAGCAAGGTGGCGGCAATACTGGTGGCCATTTCGTTTTTGGTTCATGGTGGCCATTATCCAGGTTGATGGCCATGAAGTTGTTGCTCATCGAATCATGGTATGGTACCTCATAGGTGGAGGCCAGTGGGCCGTTAGTGCCTCTGCCGGCTCTTTGAAAGAGCTTCCCAATTAGTCTCAATCATCCCTCTGCTTTTTCCCCACAACCGTTATGGGTGGGGGCTTGTGGTGATAGTAATCTAAATATCAATTAGTGCCGAATAAGATCAATTGGGAATTCAGGAGAAATTTCTTTACTAGACATCCTTACCCAGTTGGGCCGAATAGCTTGTTGCTGTGCTGTGCTCTTTTCTATGTAAATATATATAAATCTATTTATATATATATTATTATGTGTTGTTGTAGTTGTTGTAAAATAAGCAATTTTTAAAATTCGTTCATGAGATGTGGGCGTCTATAGCGAGGCCAGCATTTATTGCCCAACCCTAATTACCCTGGCGAAGGTGGCGGTGAGCTGCCTTCTTGAACCGCTACAATCCGTGTGATGAAGATGCTCCCACGGTGCTGTTAGGGAGGTAGTTCCATCATTTTGATGCAGCGATGATGAAGGAACGGCAATATCGGGATGGTGTGTGACTTGTAGGGGAACGTGCAGGTGGTGTTGTTCCCATGTGCCTGCTGCCCTTGTCCTTCTTGTTGATAGAGGTCGCGGGTTTGGGAGGTGCTGTCGAAAAAGCCTTGGCGAGTTGCTGCAGTGCATCCTGTGGATGGTACACACTGAAGCCACAGTGTGCCGGTGTTGAAGGGAATGAATGTTTAGGTTGGTGGATGAGGTGCCAATCAAGTGGGTTGCTTTGTCCTGGATGGTATCTACCTTCTTGAGTGTTGTTGGAGCTGCACTCATCCAGACAAGTGGAGAATATTCCATCACATTCCTGACTTGTGCCTTATGGATGGTGGAAAGGCTTTGTGAAGTCAGGAGTTGAGTCACTCGACGCAGAATACCCAGCCTCTGACCTGCTCTCGTAGCCACAGTATTTATGTGGCTGGTCCAGTGAAGTTTCTGGTCAATGGTAACACCCGGATGTTGATGGTGGGTGATACGGCGATGGTTATGCCGAATGTCAAGAGGAGGTGGTTATACTCTCTCTTGTTGGAGATGGGCATTGCCTGGCAATTGTCTTGCGGGAATGTTAGTTGCCACTCATGAGCCCAAGCGTGGATGTTGTCCAGGTCTTGCTGCATGCGGGCACGGACTGCTTCATCATCTGAGGGTTTGAGAATGGAACTGAACACTGTGCAATCATCAACGAACATCCCCATTTCTGACCTTGTGATGGAGGGAAGGTCATTGATGAAGCCGCTGAAGATGATTGGGCCTAGGACACTGCCCTGTGAAACTCCTGCAGCATTGTCCTGGGGCTGAGATGATTGGGTCCAACAACCAACACCGTCTTCCTTTCTGCTACGTATGACTCTAGCCACTGGAGAGTTTTCCCTTGAATCCCATTGACTTCAATTTTACTAGGGCTCCTTGGTGCCACACTCGGTCAATTGCTGCCTTGATGTCAAGGTCAGTCACTCTCACCTCACTTCTGGAATTCAGCTCCTTTGTCCATGTTTGGACCAAGGCTGTAATGAGATCTGGAGCAGAGTGATCCTGGCGGAACCCAAACTGAGCAACAGTGAGCAGGATATTGATGAGTAAGTGCCACTTGAAAGCACTGTCAACGACACCTTCTATCTATTTGATGATGATTGAGGATAGGCTGATGCGGCAGTAATTGGCTGGATTGGATTTGCCTGATTTTGTGGACAGGACATACCTGGTCAATTTTCCACATTGTCGGGTACATGCCAGTGTTGTAGCTGCACTGGAACAGTTTGGCTAGAGGCGCGGCCAGTTATGGAGCACAAGTCTTCAGCACGACAGCCGGGATGTTGTCGGGGCCCATAGCCTTCATTGTATCCAGTGCGCTCAGCCGTTTCTTAATATCACGTGGAGTGATTCGAATTTGCTGAAGACTGGCTTCTGTGATGGTGGGGATATCGGCAGGAGGCCAAGATGGATCATCCACTCGGCACTTCTGGCTGAAGATGGTTGAAAACGCTTCAGTCTTGTCTTTTGCACTCATGTGCTGGACTCTGCCATCAATGAGTATGGGGATGTTCCCGGAGCCTCCTCCTCCCTTTAGTTGTTTAATTGTCCACCACCATTCAAGACTGGATGTGGCAGAACTGCAGAGCTTTGGTCTGATCCGTTGGTTGTGGAATCGCTTAGCTCTGTCTATAGCATGTTGCTTCAGCTGTTTAGCATGCATGTCCTGAGTTGTAGCTTCACCACGTTGGCACCTCATTTTTCGGTACACCTGGTATGCTCTTCTGCACTCCTCAATGAACCAGGGTTGATCCCTGGCTTGTTGGTAATGGTAGAGTGAGGAGTATGCCGGAGTTGGGGGTGGGGGGAGGACGATAAAAAAAAGGCCACGGTCCATCTGGTTCTCCTTCTACCGTCCCTGGGAGGGAGGGAGGGAATGCCGTCAAACGGCCGTCAATAATGGCGTTCTGCATTAATCATAGCAACCAATCCCTTACCAATTCAAAGAAAAAACTTGCATTAAAAGCGCCTTCCTGTCCCCACCTCACGTCCCTCCCAAGACGCTTTACAGACAGTCATGTACTTTTCGAAGTGTCGTCACTATTGTAATGTAGGGAAACGCGGCTGGCAATTTGAGCACAGCAAGATCCCACATACAGCAGCAATGTGAGAATGAATGAGCAGATCATGTGTTTATATTATTCATGTGGGTTAAGGGATAAATGTTGGTCCTTGTTCACCAGGGAGTGAGTGAGAACTTCCCTGGTCTTCTTTCGATCGTGAGTGAGTGGCTGTGGGATTTTTACGTCCGTCCACCCACCCGAGAGAGAAGGCGGGGCCTTGGACTAACGTCTGTACGAAAGACTGGGCCTTGCTCCTGTGATTTAACAGGAACTTCAATGTGTCTCTCACCATAAAGAGCTTCATCTTGCCGCTCGGTAAGATGGCCCATTTGCCCCTCGGTAAGATGGCTGCTTTACTGGCGGCAATTTTATTTCAGGGCAGTCATTTTCCAAATTGATGGCATTGAAGTAAGTTGTTGTCCGTAGTATCATAGTATGGCAGGAGAAGGCCATTCGACCTATCATGCCAGTGACGGTTCTTTGAAAGAGCTCTCCAAGTCGTCACACACATCCCGAACCCCCCAACCTGCACTTTCCCCACAGCCCTCATGGGGTCTTTGAAGTAGTTGTTGTGATCTACAAAGATACATTTTAATATATACAAGTTGTTGATCTAAAATAAGGAATTTAGGAGAAACGTCCTTACGTCCTTACCAAATGTCCTGTTTCTGCGCTATGCTGTATTCTATGTAATATATAAATATGCTTATTATTTTTCCAATTTTTTGTTTTTGTAATATATAAATACAATTGTTGTTGTCTATAAAACGTGACTCTTAATGTTTTACTCTTTGGATTCTTCTGCTTTATAAACTGGACTTTGTTTCTGTGTAAATGAATGTTGCTGAGAGATTCTCACTGTAACTGATTGAGGGATCTCGCTGTTTATTTGTTTTTTTTTTAAGTTCTTTGCTTTGGCTCTTTTAAATGTCAGGAATTTGAATTAACTCTTCAGCTAATTGGAAAAAAGCCACAAATTGTAAGTTGACCACAAACTAAAGGCTTTTTTTCCAACTGTTAATTAAAGCAATAGAAAAGAGCAAAGGTAGAGTTCGTTCACCCTTATAAACTGTAATAATAAGGGGTGAATTCGCGAGAAATGCCTCGGCTTTTTATCTGTCCTCCGCTCCAGGAACAGAAGAGAAAACGTGAGTTGTGCCTGGGTTACTTTGGGATCGCTAGGTCACTGTGGGATCAAGTAGAAACTGTAGGGTCACTGGGTCACTGTGAAATCACTGGAACACGCTGGGATCACTGGGGACACTGTGAGATCGCTGTGGTATCGCTTGGACACTGTGGGACCACTGGAAGCACCGTGGGACCTCTGTGGTGTCACTAGGACACTGTGACATCAGTGGGAGGCTGTGGGATGACTGGGATACTGTGGGATCACTGCGGTACACTTTGGGATAACAGGGACACTATGGAATCTCTGAGACACTATGGCAAAATTGGGACATTGTGGGATCACTGGGAGCACTGTGAGACCACAGGGTCACTGGTGACCATTTTGTTTAAGATACCCTCCTTACCCCTCAGTAAAATGATGCCTTACTGGTGGACATTTTGTTTCCGGTTCATGGCATTAATGTTATTGTTCATATTATCATAGTAGGTACAGCAGAGGACGTGGCCATTCTGCCCATCGTCCCTGTGCTGGCACTTTGAAAGAGCTGTCCTATTAATCACATTTTCAGTCTACTTTTTCCCCACAACCTTTATGGGGCCTTGTTGTAGTAGTAGTAGTTGTTATTGTAATACAAATATAAAATGGTCGCTAATAAATTCAATAGGGAATTCAGGAGAAACGTCTTTACTCAGTTGGGTCGAACGGTCTGTTTCTGTGCTGTACATTTTATGTAAAATATATATAAATATATATATGGACAAGTTATTATTGTAGTAGTTGTTGCACAATAAAAATGCAAGTTGTTGTTGTATTCGAATAGAAAGCAAGGAGAAAATAGAAAAAAAGGAGAGAGGGGGAGAAATACAAAGATTAAAATAGAGATTGGAAGAAATGGAATGAAATACAATAAACGATGCAAAGAAAAAAATCGAGAAGTCAATTAGAAACAGAGAGAAAGAAATAGACAGAAGAAGAGCTGGAAAGAGTGAGAAGAAAACAGAATGAAACAAGGGCAGATGAATATGGAAGGGGAAATAAACAGATAGAGGGGAAGAAAAGGGAACATTAGTTACATAGAGAGAAACAAAGACAGAGATAGACGGAGGCAAACGGAAAGAGAGAGAATGATATGGAGACTGAAGTGGAACGAGGAAAATATGGATGAAGTCAGACAGAGAGACGGACAACGAGTGAAACGGGGCAGGGAGGCAGTTGTAAAAGATGACAGAGAAGGCAGACAAGGAAGAAAGGCAGGGACACACAGAGAGCGAGAGAGGCGAATAGAAAAAAAAGCCAAGAGTAACTTATAAAAAAGATAGAGATATAAAAAGCGACGGAGAGACAGAAATTAAAGTAGAAGTGGAAATAACAAGATAGAAAAACGCACAGAAAATAAGCAGAGATAAATGATATAAACAGAGAACAGACACAATGAAAGACGGACCAATATATAAAATGACAGGAGGGAAGATACAGGAGTGAGAATAGAACACAGAAAACATTAAGTAACCAAACAAACTGTGTAATCAGCCTGGAGTGTTTGAAAGCTGACTAACAGATGAAGCAGATGAAGCAGGCCAGACAGTTCATGTTTATTCTGGGGTAACAATCTTGTGGATTTAATTTGAATAGTTTTAAAGATGATGCCTGAAGTCTGCACAATAAACTCACTCAATCTTGTCCAACTGACCCTGATCATTACTTACTGCAGGTGTTTCCCAGCTGCTCTCTGTAGTAACCGTTCATCCGATAAACTAAAGCCTGATATTAAATCCACCTCAGCATGTCTGAACGAAATTGACCATTAAAAGGTGGAAGGATTGTTAAAATGATTCTTAATGGCACATTGTAAAAGATCACATAACAGAGGATAGACCACCATAGCAACAAGAACGAATCCAGGAATGCTAGACGTGGTTTGAACACCTGCCATCTTAACTTGGTTATGATGTGGACAATGAGAGAAAACAAGTGAAGTGTCAATCAATCGTGGGTTGTTTTTGTAGGAACCAATTGTTCAGAGGCCACCGCTCCAGGGGTGTGATTCTGTGTTAAAAAAGGTCTTTAAAAACTGGACAGATGTTGATGGGGATAGACACAGATCCAACACGACCACACAAACCTCATATTTTTGCTTCCTGGTAGCACCACCTCACCTGCTTTCTTCCCGACTGCTCGCTACCTCACAGCTTGATGCCTTGATGCAGGTTTACAGATTGCCTGTGAAGCAGATGACCAGGCTACAAGAGAAAGCCACGCTTCACTACAAAGGTATTCATCAAAATAGCTGGCATGTTCCCGGCAAGCTTGAGCCAACCGTAAATATGTAATTTTTGTTTTGGCGTTAATCTAAGATAGATATTTGATTTCCAAACGGTTATGCCTTTTTTTGGAATTCAGAATGTGTTCTTTTATTGTTGTTAAAGCATTTCTAAATCGGGCATAAACCCAATATGTTGCTTAAATTCTAATGTCAATTTTGCTAGTGTATTATTAATAATAAATTATTGTTTTCTTTATAAAGCCATGGTTTGTCTCTGAAGTTTCTTTAAGAGAAAGAACCCATTACGTTAAATATAAAATTGAACCTTGTGGAGATAAAAAAAGCATTGCCCCAAATTAAAGTGTAACATCATTTTGCACCTTTTTGCTCGCACATCTGTATCATGTGTAACTTTCCCAGTGAGCTTCCGGATTCTGCCATAAATCACAATGAACATTTAGTCCTTCTTCTGTGTAACTAAACTGGACAGAGCCCCTCAGCATTTTCCTGCCCTGGCACTGTTAAAATACTGTTACTGTTTCAGATTACATTAAAATAATGGAGAAATAAACTATATCCCAGATCAGAACTACATTCAGATTAAGTTCAATTTTTCTCTGATTTAATTAATAGAAACTATTATTGCATTCTCTGCACAAAAGAGTAATCTGACCTTTCTTCCGAATGTCTGGTCTCTCCTTCTCCGTAAGCACCTTTTGCAGAAGATCACATTTTAGTGTATTATTCCCTCACTGCACGGCTTTCTTGGTGTTAAACACCAGCTTGTGCCATTCTCACTCAGTTTGTATCTTTCACTATAGTGCAACAGTGATTGAAAAGGAGCAGCTCTGACTTGAATGCATGTTTTATACATGTCGAAGCTGAATCTTAAATCTTCTTCATAGAAACATAGAAAATAGGAGCAAGAGAAGGTCATTTGGTCCTTCGGGCTTGCTCCGCCATTCAAAATTATCATGGCTGATCCTTTTATTCAGTACCCTGTTCCCGCTTTTTCCCCATATCCCTTGATTCCTTTAGCCTTAAAAAAAATTATCTATCTCCTTCTTGAATACATCTAACCTGCCTTCTGTGGTAGAGAATTCCACAGGTTCACCACCATCTGAGTGAAGAAATTTCTCCTCATCTCGGTTCTGAATGGCATACCCCGAACCCTGAGACAATGACACCTGGCTCTGGACTCCCCAGCCATCGGGAACATCTCCCCTGCATCTAGTCTCTCTAGTCCTGTTAGAATTTTATATGTTTCGATGAGATCACCTCTCATTCTTCTCAACTCTCGTGAACATAGGCCTAGTGGACACAATCTCTCCTCATACGTCAGCCCTGCCATCCCAGGAATTGTTTGTTACAAACATTGCACTTTAATAGAATAATAACAGCTGAAACGTAGCCATGTTGTCTCCAAACTAGCGATAATATTTACACAAACCCTTTGCTGCTTTATTAAATTGCATCAACCTTCTCCTTACTTTGCCTTTCCCTTCGGAATCCTAACGACCAAATATAAACCATATGTAGCCTCTATCACACAAAACTCACTCTCATAACGTATTAATGCTGACTTTTTATTCTTCACCTATTTTTCTTATTACGTTATACTCTATGCTACACATGGGTACAGAAAGTTAAATATAAAATAAATAACTTAAGGAAGGAGGGGGCGAAACACGGAGAGACTGTCTGAAACTGGGGAGCAAACATACATTTAAGGACGTAAATCAGCAAAGGAAGGAGAAAGGGAAATAACATGCAGAGAGGGCCTGAAAATGGCCACGTATACTTCAGGAGATAGAAAGGGAATAACATGCAGAGAGGGCCTGAAACTGGTCACGAACACTTCAGGAGAGAGACTGGGAACAACCCGCAGAGAGGGAAAGAAATTAGGAATGAGCAGATGTTAAGTATGAAAATCGTCTCAGGAAGAAGGACCTGATACTCGGAATCAGACAAAAAATTAAATCTAAAAAATGAGTTCTAGAGGAACACATTGAAAAGCACGGAGACAGGGTCTGAGTGTGGGACTATTGATTTAATGAAAGGGACAAATACTGGGAATATACAAGGATTCATTATAAAAATCACCTCATGGTGCATATGTGGAATAACAGGGTGTAGGGGACTGAAAGTGGAGATAAAAAAAAGAATTATAGATGAATATCAACTCGGAAGGGAGAACATAAGAACATATGAATTGCTGGACAAAATTGAGCAAGCTCCATCTAGTTCGATACAATGATAATGGAGTTGTCGATTAATCATAGCAATCGATCTCCATCATGGATTTTGACATATTGCGAAAGTGTAAAACGGGAGAGAGTGACTCGACGGTCCCTTTTACATCTCTCCAATTTTTATTTTAATGAAGTTAATGGAAATAAAAATGGGGAGAGATATGAAAGCGGCTGTGGATTCGCTGTTACCCGTTTTATACTATCGCAAAAAGTCCCAATCTACCCCAATGAGTCTCCAGCAGACCCAGACATGAGTTGTGGAAAACTTCGTGAACCTTAGGGTAGAAATTGGTCTACAGTAGACCCAGACATGAGCTGTGGAAAGCTTTGTGAATATTAGGTTATACATTGGTCTACAACTGACCAAGACATGAGCTATGGAAAGCTTTGTGAATATTTGTATATAAAGTGGTCCAAGGCAGATACAGACATGGGCTGTAGAAAGCTTTGTGAACCTTTGTGTATAAATTGGTCCACAACTGACCCAGACATGAGCCGTGGAAAGCTTTGTGAACATTAGGGTATAATTTGGTCTCGGACAGTAGAGTAAAACGGGCGGTAACGAATCAGCAGCCCCTTCTACAATCCGCCCGATTTCCTTATCTATTCAAGTCTATTGTTGAGAAAATCGGGCCAACAACAAAACGGGCTGCTGATGCGCTATCGCGCATTTTCCACGACTGCCGAAGGCCAATTTCAGCCCCATTTTTTTTTCTCAGAGAGCCTTGAATTCTGTAATTCATCGAGGGAAAGAGTGTGCGATGGGATACCCTACGATTGTGTGGACAGTCTGTCAGAGAACATCTTGTGATTGAATAATTTAATTCTACAAGTGCTATTGAAGTCAAAGCTGAGTCCACGAATGGGCGCTCGAAGCGATGAGCGTCCTCCCTCATTGAAAGCCGATAAATAAACCACAAGGCCGCAGCGCTTTATTTTCTACCCACCAAGTTAAACTGACTGGAGACAAAAGAAACCCGCCTGGAGACACAAGATTTCCCCACTCCGCTACTCGACCAGCTGTGTCAGCTCTATTCTCCTAAGGAAGCAGATTCTAACCGTGGAAAGACTGAAAACCCCGGGGAAAGCAACTCGGAAACAATGGGGGTAAAATTCAACTCAGAGCATGACACTACACAGGCGGTAGTGGATGGGCCGCCTATAATACAGCCCACTCAATTCCCATTTCCATTGAAGCCATGGGGTGTAAAACGGGCGGCCGATGCGCTACCGCCTGTAATTCCGCCCCATCTAAGTTACATTTCATCCCTGAAATTCCACAGGGTGCAGCCACCAGCCTCCGACCTGATCCGGGGCATTCGGCAGGTTCACTCCAGATTGAACTCACGGACCATCTGTCAAGCAGCCCAAATTGTCACGTCACTTTCCACAACACGAATATTCATGTCTGGGTGCTTCGGTCAACTTGTGTATAAGGAATATAACGTTTTACTTTTATCCCTATTATCAATGTAGCGCAAACTATCTTCCCTCCAGCCATTCTGTGTCAGGTCCAACATAGCAGCAGCAATGGGACTTGGACTGATTAGACGTTGATGTGCTCGCAGGATTCGTTACCACAAAAGGACAACGAGATTACTATCTCATCTCACTTGTGCGTGCACTGTTGATTGGGTTCGGTCCAGAACCACACATTTGATTGACACAACCTCATGATCCACGCCATCAGAAAGAGTGAAAACTGCAACCTTCCTTGTAGGTCACTGGTGTTAGGAATCCGCTCGGTTGGGCTGAAGGTCAGCGTGAAACAGACTAAATTATTACAGTGAATCTCTGAAAGTTCTGAGATATATTCTATGGAAGCGGTCATGGCAGCCACTCCAGAAGTAACGAACGCCCTTAGAATCTCCACCAGATCTCTTGCTGCTGCAGGAATCACCTGGACTGCCACATTGTCCAGGGTGCTCTGCATGGCCATACCTACCTCATGTGTTGTCTTACAAATGCGGCTCCTGAACTTCTCCAACCCATCGGCCACCTCCAGAATGTAGGAGGTGACTGTCTCCATGGTCTGCTCGTTAGATCTGTGCTACCCAGTCTCAGTTCCCGTTGAAGACTGGGGTCCTGTGATCTGGGGCCTTGGACCCCTCAGCAAAGGGCAGTTTTTTTTTCCTCGGCCTCCCCAAGGGAGAAACATCGAATTATTTCCAGCTCCCCTTGCTCACTGGTGCTCGGTGCTTGACCCTGTGATAGACCGTCAGACTCTCCATATACATCCTCTAGAGAGTGGGCATCTGGGCTGGTGATGGAAACTGTGAATCTGGTGGAGCAATAGATGCTTCGGAGTTACGAAGCTTACTGTCATACCCTTATTTCTTTAAATGGTGGGAGATCTTACAATTAACAAAAACTTGCATTTATGCAGCGCCTTAACGCAATGAAACATCTGAAGGCACTACACAGGAACGTTATCAGAAAAAAATCGGAGGACAGCAGGTTTTTGACTGGTTGGTGAGAAATATGTTTTTTTGTTCTCTAAGCTAGGGGAGTGGTCCAAACTATGATACTATAACTAGCTAATAATGCATTAAATTATTAAATTAAACTAGATACTTTAATTAATTTACAATAACTATTAGTAAACCATATGAACTAATTACATAAACCTTTAATTAAATAAATAAAACAATGTTAGATGTAGATGTCAGGGCAGGTGTTGTGTCATAAGTGCAACATGTGGGATTTCTTGGTGAGCAGCGAAATCCCAGACGACCATATCGTCAGTAATTGTTTGCAACTCAAAGAACTTCGGCTCAGAGTTGTTGAGCTGGAATCCGAGATGCAGACATTGCGATGCACGCAGGAGGAGGAGAGTTACCTGGACATTTTTGAACCAGGAGGCAGTTACACCCCTTTCATTAGGTGGTTGTTTAGATTGGTTATTGGTTAGGGACAGGAGGATGTGACTGCAGGTAAGGGGACCCCAGGTGCAGTGGTCGTGGAGCCTCAGTCGTTGCCCTTGTCTAACAGGGACGAGGTACTTGTTACCTGTGGATGAGAACAAAGATTGCAGAGAGGATGGGCAAATTGACCACGGCACCGTTGTAAAGGAGAACATTCAAGTGGGGGGAACGAAAATGAATGTGGTAGTGTTAGGGGATAATATATTCAGGGGGATAGATACTATTCTCTGCAGCAGCGACCGGGATTCCCGAAGACTGTGTTGCCTGCCCGTTGCCTGGTATAATGATATTGCCTCCCGGCTGAAGAAGAATCTGAAGCGGAGTGGGCGTGGGAGGTGGAGTTTCCAGTTGCCGTGGTCCACGTAGAAACCAGCGACAGAGGTAAAACTAGGGATGAAGTTCTTCTGATGGATTTTGACGAGCTGGAGTCCAAATTAAAAAGCAGAACCTCAAAGGTAACAACCTTTGGATTACGACCTGAGCCAAGCGCACATTGCTTGAGGGCAGAAAGATTAGATGCTTAAATGTGTTGCTGACAGGGTAAAGTGGGAAACTGGGGCTTCATTTCATTGGACACTGGAACCAGAATTGTGAAAAAGGGGGCTGTTCCTTTGGGATTGGCTCCAATTCAACTGGGCTGAGACCAGTGTGCTGGCGAATTCAATACTAGGGCGGTAGAGAGGGCGTAAACCTAATAAAAGGGTGGCGGGGTGTGGGGTGGGGTCAGATAAGGGTAAATTAATAAGTCTAAGGAGGAAAGTCACGACTGTTGCGCAGAATAGTGACCGGGTAAAAACAAGCAGAGTGTGTCAGGAAGGGAGAAAGAGTTTTACAAAGGTATTACGGCATTAGTGACAGGGAAAAAAAGTGAAAAATTAAAATTACTACAGCATCTGCAAGAAGCATTCAGATAGAGGATTGATGGCAACAATAGACATACATGGGTTTGATCTAGCAGCCATAACTGAGACCTGGTTGCAGGGTGACCATGATTGGAGTTTAAGTATGCCAGTGTACTTGACTTTTAGACAAGATAAGCAAAATGGAAAAGGAGGGGAGGGGATAATTCTGATAATAAATGGTGAGATAAAGACAGTAATGAGAAAGATTCGTTGCTTAGAAAATCAGGATGCAGAATCAACATAGATGGAGCTGAGACATAACAAGGGGCAGAAAACACTGATGGGAGTAGTTTTAGCCCGCTTTAAAGTAGTTACCGTGTTGCACCGAGTATAAATCAAGAAATTACAGGAACATGCAGCAAGAGTAATGTGATATCCGTGGGGGACTTTAATCTTCATATAGACTGGGACAACGAAATTGGCAAAAGGATTTTGGAGGACGAGTGGAATGGATTCGAGACAGTTTTTTAGAACAATATTTCGAGGAACCAATAGAGAACAGATTATTTTAGATCTGGTATTGAGTAATAAGACAGGGTTAATTAGTATTCTTATAGTTAAGGATCCTATGGGGATGAATGGACACAATATGATCGTGTCTTCATAGTAGAAGTCACAAAAAAAGGTAAAAGTGGGTAACCAAGGTTTTAACAAGAGTGAAGAACTTAAAGTAATTAAGATTCATAAAGAAAAAGCATTGGAGAAATTAATGGGACTAAAAGCAAAAAAAATCCCCTGAAACTGATGGTCCACATCCTTTGGTTTTAAGAGCGGTGGCTGCAGAGATAGTGGATGGATTGGTTTTGATCTTCCAGAATTCTCTAGACGCCAGAGCGGTCCCCGTGGATTGGAAGATAGCAAATGTAACCCCACTCTTCAAGAAAGAAGGGAGAGAGAAAACAGAGAACTGCAGGCCAGTTAGCCTGACATCAGTCGTCGGGGAAATGCGAGAACATATCATTAAGGACGTAGTAACAGGTCACTTAGAAAATATTAATATGATTAGGCAGAGTCAACGCCGTTTTATGGAAGGGAAATCGTGGTTGAAATATTTTTTCGAGTTTTTTAACGGTATAACTAGTGGGTAGATCAGGGGGAACTCGTGGATGCAATATATTTAAATTTTATAAGGCATTCGATAAGGTGCCACACAAGAAGTTGTTAGACAGATTCGGGCTTTTGGAATTGGGGTATGTATTAGCGTGGATTGCGGATTGGTTAACAGACAGAAAGCAGAGAGTAGGAATAAACGGGTTATTATCGGGATGGCAGGTTGTAGCCAGTGGGATGCCGCAAGTATCAGTGATGGGCCCCAGTTGTTTACAATCTATACACATAATTTAGATGAGGGGACAGAGTGTAATGTATCCAGGTTTGCTGATGATATAAAGCTAGGTTGGAAAGTAACTTGTGAGGAGGTTGCAAAGAGGATACAAGGGGCTATAGAAAAGTTAAGTGAGTGGGCGAGAAGTTGGCAGATGGAGATAATGAGGGGAAATGTGAAATAGTCCAATTTATTAAGAAGAATAGAAAAACAGAATATTTTTAAAAGGTGAGAGACGAACAAATGTTGGCAGTCAGAGACCTAGATGTCCATGCACACGGGTTACAACAAGTTAATGTACAGATAAAGCAAGCAATTGGGAAGGCAAATGGGGCATTAGGCTTTATTGCAAAGTGGTTGGAGTCTTAAAGTAAGGAGGTCTTGCTGCAATTATATAGTGCTTTGGTGAGACCACATCTAGAGTACTGTGCATAGTTTTGGTTTCCTTACATAAGGGTGGAAAAAACTTGTCATAGAGGGGGTGCAACAAAGGCTCACTAGATTGAATCTTAGCATGAGAGTTTCTCCAAGAGGAGAGATTGAGCAGAATGGGCCTACATTCTCTGGATTTCAGAAGAATGAGAGGTGATCTCATTGAAACGTATACAATTCTTATAGGCCTTGACAAGGTAAGTGCTGAGAGGCTGTTTCTCCTGGCTGGAGAGTCGAGAACTAGCGATGATAGTCTCAACATAATGGGTCGGCCATTTAGGACAGAGATGAGGAATGAAACCATCTTCAGCCAGAAGTGCCGAGTAGACGATCCATCTCGGCCTCCTCTCGAGATCCCCACCATCACAGAAGCCAGTCTTCAGGCAATTCGATTCACTCCACGTGATATCAAGAAACGGCTGAGTGCACTGGATACAACAAAGGCTATGGGCCCTGTCAACATCCCAGCTGTAGTGCTGAAGATTTGTGCTCCAGAACTAGACGCGTCTCTAGCCAAACTGTTCCAGTACAGCTACAACACTGGCATTTAGCCGACAATCTGGAAATTTCCCAGGTATGTCCTGTCCATAAAATGCAAGACAAATCCAATTCAGCCAAATACCGCCCCATCACTCCACTCTAAATCATCAGGAACGTGATGGCCGGTGTCACCGACAGTGCTGTCAAGTGGCACTTACTCATCAATATCCTGCTCACCGATGCTCAGTTTGGGTTACGCCAGCACCACTCGGTTCCAGACCGCATTACAACCTTGGTCCAAACATGAACAAAAGAGCTGATTTGCAGAAGTGAGGTGAGAATGATTGCCCTTGATATCAAGGCAGCATTTGACCGAGTGTGGCACCATGCAGCCCAAGTAGAATTGAAGTCAATGAGAATCACTGATGATTGCATAAGGTTCAGTTCCATTCGCAACCCCTCAGATAATGAGTGACCATAACATGTTTAAATTCCATATCCAATTCGAGCGTGAGAAGGTTGGTTCTCAAACAAGCGTAGTGAGCTTGAATAAAGGAGACTATGATGGTAAGAGAGCGGAATTAATTAAAGTGGACTGGGAAAATAGATTAAAGGGCAAGACGGTACATGAGCAGAGGTGTTCATTTAAGGAGTTATTTTACAACTTTCAAAAAAATAAATATTCCACTGAGGAAAAAAGGGTGCAAAAGAAATGACAGCCATCCGTGGCTAAGTAATGAAATTAAGGATAGTATCCGACTAAAAACAAGGACATATAAGGTAGCCAAACTTAGTGGGAGAATTGAAGATTGGGAAGTCTTCAAAAGACAGCAAAAAGTAACTAAAGGATTGATTAAGAAAGGGAAGATAGATTATGAAAATAAATTAACAAAAAATATAAAAACAGATAGCAAGAATTTCTACAGTTATATAAAAAGAAAAAGGGTGGCTAAGGCAAACCTATGTCCCTTAGAGGATGAGACCGGGAAATTAGTGGTGGGAAATATGCAGATGGCAAAAATGCTGAACAAATATTTTGTTTCAGTCTTTACGGTAGAGGACACTAAGAATATCCCAACACTGGACAAACAGGGGGCTCTAAGGGGGGAGGAGCTAAATACGATTAAAATCACTAAGGAATTGGTACTCAGTAAATTAATGGGACACAAGGCGGATAAATCCCTTGGACCTGACGGCTTACATCATAGGGTCTTGAGGGAAGTGGCAGTAGGGATTGTGGATGCTTTCGTAATAATTTTCCAAAATTCTCTGGACTCGGCAAAGATCCCGACAGATTGGAAAACTGCTAATGTAGCACCCTTATTTAAAAAGGGTAGTAGGCAGAAGGCTGTAAATTATAGACCAGTTAGCCTAACATCTGTGGTGGGTAAAATTTTGGAGTCTATTATTAAGGAGACAGTAGCGGAACATTTAGAAAAACATAATTTAATAGGACAAAGTCAGCATGGCTTTATGAAGGGGAGTCATGTCTGACAAATTTGCTTGAGTTCTTTGAGGACATAACGTACAGGGTGGATAAAGGGGAACCAGTGGACGTAGTGTATTTAGACTTCCAGAAGGCATTCGACAAGGTGCCACATCAAAGATTATTGCTCAAGGTAAAGAATCACTGGATTGTGGGTAATATTCTGGCATGAGTGGAGGATTGGTTATCTAACAGGAAGCAGAGAGTTGGGATAAATGGTTCATTCTCGGACTGGCAACCAGTAGCCAGTGGTGTTCCGCAGGGGTCGGTGCTGGGTCCCCAACTCTTTACAATCCATATTAACGATTTGGAGGAGGGGACCGAGTGTAGATTATCAAAGTTTGCAGATGATACAAAGATGGGAGGGAAAGTAGAGAGTGACGAGGACATAAAAACCTACAAGGGGATATAGAAAGGCTGGGTGAGTGGGCGGAGAAATGGCAGATGCAATACAATATTGGAAAATGTGAGGTTATGCACTTTGGCAGCAAATATCAGAGAGCAAGTTATTATCTTAATGCCAAGAAACTGGAAAGTGCTGCAGTACAAAGGGATCTGGGGGTCCGAGTGCAAGAAAATCAAAAAGTTAGTATGCCGGTGCAGCAGGTGATCAAGAAGGCCAACGGAATGTTGGCTTTTATTGCTAGTGGGATAGAATATAAAAACAAGGAAGTGTTGCTGCAGTTATATAAGGTATTGGTGAGACCGCACCTGGAATACTGCATACAGTTTTGGTGTCCATACTTAACAAAAGACATACTTGCTCTCGAGGCAGTACAAAGGAGGTTCACTCGGTTAATCCCGGGGGTGAGGGGGTGGACATATGAGGAGAGGTTGAGTAGATTGGGACTCTACTCATTGGAGTTCAGAAGAATGAGAGGCGATCTTATTGAAACATATAAGATTGTGAAGGGGCTTGATCGGGTGGATGCGGTAAGGATGTTCCCAAGGATGGGTGAAACTGGAACTAGGGGGCATAATCTTAGAATAAGGGGCTGCTTTTTCAAAACTGAGATGAGGAGAAACTTCTTCACTCAAAGTGTGGGAGGTCTGTGGAATTTGTTGCCCCAGGAAGCTGTGGAAGCTACATCATTAAATAAATTTAAACAGAAATAGACAGTTTCCTAGAAGTAAATGGAATTAGGGGTTACGGGGAGCGGGCAGGAAATTGGACATGAAGCTGAGTTCGGATCGGTCAAGGCCCTGTGGGTGGCGGAGCGGGTCGGGGGACTGAGTGGCCGGGTCCTTCTCATACTTCTTGTGTTCTTTAGATTTGAGGTTAGGATCAGATCAGCCATGATCTTATTGAATGGCGGAGCAGGCTCGAGGGTCCGATTGGTCTACTCCTGCTCCTATTTCTTATGTTCTTATGATCTTATAATGAAGCAGTCCATACCCACAAGCAGGAAGACCTGAACGACATCCAAGGTTGGACTGATAAGTGGAATTAATATTCACGCCAGACAAGTTTCAGGCAATAACGACCTTCAACAAGAGAGCATCTAACTATCTCCCCTTGACATTCAACGGCAATACCATCGTCCAATCCCCACCATCAACATCCTTGGGGTCACCATTGACCAGAAACTTAACTGGACCAGCCACATGAATACTGTAGCTACAAGAAGCTGGGATTTCTGCGGCGAGTGACTCACCTCCTGACTCCCCAAATCCTTTCCACCAACTACAAGGCACCAGTCAGGAGTGTGATGCAATACTTTCCACTTGCCTGGATGAGTGCAGCTTCAACAACACTCAAGAAGCTCGACACCATCCAGGACAAAGTAGCCCGCTTGATTGGCACCCCATCCACCAACCTAAATATTCACTCCCTTCACCACCGTCGCACCGTGGCTGCAGTGTGTATCATCCATAGGATTTACTGCGGCAACTCGCCAAGGCTTCTTCGACTGCACCTCCCAAATCCGTGACCTCTACCACCTAGAAGGACAAGGACAGCAGGCACATGGGAACACCACCACCTGCACCTTCCCCTACAAGTCACACACCATTCCGACTTGGAAATATATTGTCGTTCCTTCACCTTCGCTGGGTCAAAATCCAGGAACTCCCTACTTAACAGCACTGTGGGAGAACCTGCACCACACGGACTGCAGTGGTTCAAGAAGGCGGCTCACCACCACCTTCTAAAGGGCAATTAGAGATGGGCAATAAATGCTCGAATTGCTAGCGGTGCCCACGTCCCATGAACGAATAAAAAAAATCATCTTCTTCCAGAGGGTTGTGAATCTTTGGAATCTTCTATCCCAGAGGGCTGTGGATGCTCAGTTGTTGAGTATATTCAAGACAGAGAGCGATAGACTATTGGACACTTAGGGAATCAATCGTTATGCGGATCGGGCAGGTAAGTGGTGTTGAGGTCAAAGATCTTATTGAATGTAAGAGCAGGCTCGAGTGGGCGTAAGACTACCCTGATGCTATTTCTTATGTTCTTATGTTCATATGTTCTTAAATAACATTCATAGATACCACGTGTGTTGCCTTCTCAAAAAATTAAAACGAGGTTTGTTAGACATGACTTATCCCTTATAATCCATGCTGTCTCTTTCTGATCAGCTCATACTTGTCCAAATGCTCAGTCACTCTTTCCCTAATGGCAGGTTCGAGTAGCTTTCCCACATCTGACGTTTCGGCCTATAATTTCCTACTTTATTGCTCCCATCCTTGTTAAATAATGAAGCGATATTAGCAGGTTTCAAATCCAAGGGGTTAGTTCCTGAATCGAGAGAGATTTGGAAGATCGTGTCTAATGATTCCACAATTTCCTCACCTACTATTTTAAATCCCTTGGGTGGAAACGATCGGGTCCTGGATATTTGTCTATCGTGAATCTCATTAGTTTCTCCATCGCCATTTTTTTTACTTATATTGAATCTCGTTAGTTCTTCCCCTTGATTTATGTTTACTTTTCATGATATCTCTGGTACTTCATCTTCATGCTCTGTTTTGAAGCCGTTGCACAGTAGTGATTTAGTAAGTCCGTCATTTCCGGATTTGCAACCTTTGTCTGTCATTAAGGGGCCCACATTACTCTTAGTCAACCACTTTCTTTTGATACATTTTTCAAAAACCTTTAGTGTTGTCCTTGATATCCCTCGCATGTGTTTCTCGTATTCCATTTTATAGTTCTATCAATTTCCTTGGTTTCCTTTGCTGTTCTTTATATCTCTCCCAGTCCGCTGGATCTCTACTATTCTTTGCATTCGTATAATCCCTTTCATTTATTTTTATGCTATATCTCACTTCCCTTGAATTGCAAAGTTGTTTAATTACATTGGACAGCTCTTGCCCTTTAAAGGTATGTAAGAATATAAGAATAAGAACATAAGAAATAGGAGCAGGAGTAGGCCAATCGGCCACTCGATCCTGCTCCGTCATTCAATAAGTTCATGGCTGATCTGATCCTAACCTCAAATTTAAATTTATGTCCAATTTCCTGCCCGCTCCCCGTAACCCCTAATTCCATTTACTTCTAGAAAACTGTCTATTTCTGTTTTAAATTTATTTCATGATGTAGCTTCCACAGCTTCCTGGAGCAGCAAATTCCACAGACCTGCTTCCCTCTGAGTGAAATGTACAGGTCTTGTATTCTATGAAATACATTTTTGAACACCTCCCACTGTTCATCCGTAGTTTTGTCCGTTAATAGTCCTGCCCAGTCTATTGTGGTCAATTCCTGTCTCATCCCTCCAAAGTCACTCTTACTTAAATTTAAAACCTTGGATCATAACCCATACTTCTCCTTGTCAAATCCAATATCGAAATCTATCATATTATTGTCACTATTAGCTAGGTGGTCCCTTACCGTTAGGTTTTTTCACTAATTTAGGCTCATCACTCATTACTAAATATAATCCACTTGCTCTCTTGCTGGTTCAACAATATATTGTTCCAGAAAACTGTCCCGAATGCATTCAAGAAATTCGCTGCCATTGGGACTCGAGCTGTTGTGCTTCCCCCAGTCTCTGAAAATTAACGTCCCCCATTATAACTACTCTGTCTTTACAACATGCTTCTCCAAACTCCAGGTCTATCTATCCCGCTACCTTATCACTGCTATCCGGAGGTCTATAAACAACTCCCACCAAAGTCTTACATCCTTTTCTGTTACTCAAGTCTACCAAAAGGTTTTCGACTGCGTGATCACCTTTACTGATATCCACTCTTTCTAACGCTGTAATAATGTCCCTCGTCAAAATTGCTGCTCATCCTCCTTTTTCAATTTCCCTGGCCTTTCTAAAGCACTTACAACGTGAAATATTTATCTCCCAATCGTGCCCAGTTTGCAGTCAGGTCTCAGTGATGGCCACTACATCACACCATATCAGTTGGATTTGCGCTTCCATTTCTCTTGTTTTGTGTATTATGCTACGTACCTCTAATTGGCAGTTGGCCTTGTGCTGTCCTTGTGCCCTGATATTTAACGCACTTGGTCAATAGATTGTGAACTGCAGGCGCAAGTAGAAACATGGGATTATGATATAGTGGCAGTAACGGAGGCCTGGCTTAATCAGGGGTCGGAATGGACACTTAATATTCCTGGCTACAATGTATTCAGGAAAGACAGGGAAGGAGCAAAAGGAGCCGGTCTGTGTTTGCGTTTGCTCAAAGATACTGTTACAGCGCTAAAATGTGATGACGTACTTGAGGGTTCAAAGACAGAATCTATTTAGAATTAAGGAACAACAGAGGAGCTATTACACTATTAACTGAATTAAATTTCAGTTTGATAAAGAAACACTTTCTGCACTACTTACCCACTAGTTACCACACTCACCAAAATACAGGTTTTAAAGTCCTGATTCTGTTTGCAATTCCCTCCGTTTTAATAGATTCACTCAACTCTTGTCCTCGGCAAGCTCTGTTTTAAAAGCTCCAAGGATGGATAATTCCGGAAAGAATGTTTCATTTGCTTTTTTACAATAACAGAACCTTGCTCGAAAGTCTGTCGTATTGGTTTCCAGTGTCGGAGAGGGAAGCGTCAGATTCCGTCACATATTTAATGCAACACACGATCACAAACACAAGTGTGCATTCAAAATCATTCTGCAGGTGGACACACAAAGATAAAAAGCCAACAATATAAACTCTAGCGCTAAACACAGGGAAATGGACAAGAAAAATAAACAGGGAGAAAAAGCTTTGTTAGCAGAAATGTCACTGAACCCCAACGGACAATGAAACACAGATGAAGTACATTACAGTTAGAGTAGGATCTGATCTTTGATCAGTGTTGGCTCCTCGCATCATCTCCAGTAAAGAATACGTGTAGGTTCAGTTCCCAACGGCGACTTTTTATGCTTTAATCTTATTGCTGATAACTACATAATTTCTGAATTGAACAACGGAAAAGCATCGGACAGCATTTGTAACTGTTCAGGGGCAGCAACTAATATTTCAAAATAGTGCTGCGAAAATGCACCTTCATTGTACAAGGGAGAGAGAGAGAGCACTCTATATTGGATAAACACAAACTGTCGCTGTGTAAGCTCCCCACCAGTTGATTTGAGGCTCTGCATGTTCTTGCAGGCAGTTTTCCAACTGGAAACACAGCTGCGAGTATTGGTGATTCAGGTGTACAATTCGCGCCTACCACGCGGCAGATGCGGGTTCGTATTTGCTGGCCAGTGCAGGTTTCTTCACCGTTTGCACCATGAGGTCGTTTGTATTTGGATGAATTCGCATGTCAGCTAGAAATCTACGCACATTCTTGAAACATTTCTTGAAACAAGGAAAAGGTGTGACTGCGAAATCTAGAGCCACCTGGATGTCAAGGAGCATATAAGGTAGGAGAAGGCAACAAAGGGAAGCTTATATCAGATACTGAGAACTCAATGCTACAAAAAGCCTAGAGAAGTATAGAAAGTGTCGGGGTGAAATTAAAAAGATTAGGAAAACAAAGAGAGGGCATGAAAAAATATTGGCAAGTAAAGTTAACGAAAACCCAAAGATGTTTTATAAATACATAGAACAAGAAAATAGCTAAGGAAAAATTGCGGCCTATTAGAGACAAAAGTGTTAACCTATGTGTGGGGGCGGAAGATGTGGATATGGTTCTTAATTAATAGTGTGAGTCTGACTAACGTGATTGATTTTTTTGAGGATGTAACAAGGATGGTCGGTGATGGTAGCGCGTTTGTTGTAGTCTACATGGACTTTAGCAAAGCTTTTGACAAGTTGCCACATGATAGACTGATCAGAAAAGTAAAAGCCCATGGGATCCAAGAGAAAGTGGCAAGTTGGATCCAAAATTTGCTCAATGGCAGGAAGCAAAAGGTCGACGGTTGCATTTGTGACTCGAAGACTGTTTCCAGTGTGGTTCCGCAGGGCTCAGTTCGAGGTCCTTTGCTTTTGGTGGTGCATATTAATGAGTTGGACTTAAATGTAGAGGGCATGATTAAGAAGTTTGCAGATGATACACAAAATGACGGTGTGGTTGATAGTAAGGAGGAAAGCTGTAGACTGCAGGAAGATATCAATGGACTGGTCAGGTGGGCAGAAAAGTGGCAAATGGAAATCAATCCAGAGAAGCGTGAGGTAATGCATTTGGAGAGGGCAAACAAGGCAACGGAATGAACAATATATGGAAGGATAATGATAGGTAAAGAGGAACAGAGGGACCTTGGAGTGCATGTCCACAGATCCCTGAATGTAGCAGTATAGGGAGATAAGGTTGTAGGTTTTAAAACCTGTTCAAATGATTTAATTTCTAGTCCTGGTCGAGACTTGTCCGTGACAGTAACAAAACGACAAGGGTACTGCTATATCGTTTATAAACTAGTATAACTAGTATAACGAGATAATACTTAACAAAAGCGATAGTTACAACCTGTTCCTCGAAACCTCAGGAGTACCTCTCTGAGTGAAAGCAGTGCGGTCTCTCTCTGTCTCTCTTACTTCGTTCTGTTCACTGCTGATTCTCTTCATCTCTCCGCCGAGTGTTCATGCTGCCTCTGGAGTTCAATAGTAGTTCTTTTAAACCCTTGTTTTTGCCTTTGCGGCAATCAGCAGCAGACACCTCCGCTATCTCACCCATGCTGTTCGTCATCATTCCTAACCTTCAGAAAAAAAGCATTTCTACGCCTACTCCCAGTAACATCCGTACCTTGTTTTTGCAGACCGGACCACCTTTTATCTTAGAAGCTGCGCTTACAATGTCTGTGGAGGCCGTTTTACCGAAACAATCCCCACATTCAGTAGCTGCAGGCTCTTTTACTATACAGACAAAGGGGAGCCCTGAATGTTACAGACCTGCGTGTTTGTTAATTTTGTTAACATTCAGTTCTTGGTTATCTGCCTTCTCAAAACATGACACTGTTATTACGCATTCTTCACAGTTTACCCTGGCTCCTTCAGTGTCTGCTACTTGTTTTAGAACATAATACTGCCTCAGCACATTCTCTGTCTTTAACACAGTCTTGGCTAAAATAACCATCATGCTTCGCTTCTCAGCATTATGCCACGTGACATTATGTTTATGAGTATAGTAGTTATTCTGAACCGAGTACAAAGCTCCGACACATTTTTCAACATAACTTCATAATACATCACATCGTGTAAGCATACTTCTACGCCGATTATATTTATAATTTGACAATTTCTTGCAACCGCTACCTTGAGGGCGAGGCATTTTATGCCGACCCCTCACTCTATCATATGGCATACTTGAACCACACGAATTTGATTGAGTTTTTTGAAGGGGTAACCAAGAAGATAGATGAGGGCTGTGCAGTAGACGTGGTCTACATGGACTTCAGCAAAGCATTTGACAAGGTACCGCATGGTAGGTTGTTACATAAGGTTAAATCTCATGGGATCCAAGGTGAGGTAGCCAATTGGATACAAAATTGGCTTGACAACAGAAGACAGAGGGTGGTTGTCGAGGGTTGTTTTTCAAACTGGATGCCTGTGTCCAGCGGTGTGCCTCAGGGATCGGTGCTGGGTCCGCTGTTATTTGTTATTTATATTAATGATTTGGATGAGAACTTAGGAGGCATGGTTAGTAAGTTTGCAGATGACACCAAGATTGGTGGCATTGTGGACAGTGAAGAAGGTTATCTGGGATTGCAACGGGATCTTGATCAATTGGGCCAGTGGGCCGATGAATGGCAGATGGAGTTTAATTTAGATAAATGTGAGGTGATGCATTTTGGTAGATCGAATCGGGCCAGGACCTACTCCGTTAATGGTAGGGCGTTGGGGAGAGTTATAGAACAAAGAGATCTAGGAGTACAGATTCATAGCTCCTTGAAAGTGGAGTCACAGGTGGATAGGGTGGTGAAGAAGGCATTCGGCATGCTTGGTTTCATTGGTCAGAACATTGAATGCAGGAGTTGGGATGTCTTGTTGAAGTTGTACAGGCCATTGGTGAGGCCACACTTGGAGTACTGTGTACAGTTCTGGTCACCCTATTATAGAAAGGATATTATTAAACTAGAAAGAGTGCAGAAAAGATTTACTAGGATGCTACCGGGACTTGATGGTTTGACTTACAGGGAGAGGTTAGACAGACTGGGACTTCTTTCCCTGGAGAGTAGGAGGTTAAGGGGTGATCTTATAGAAGTCTATAAAATAATGAGGGGCATAGATAAGGTAGATAGTCAAAATCTTTTCCCAAAGGTAGGGGAGTCTATAACGAGGGGGCATATATTTAAGGTGAGAGGGGAGAGATACAAAAGGTTCCAGAGGGGCAATTTTTTCACTCAAAGGGTGGTGAGTGTCTGGAACGAGCTGCCAGAGGCAGTAGTAGAGGCGGGTACAATTTTGTCTTTTAAAAAGCATTTGGACAGTTACATGGGTAAGATGGGTATAGAGGGATATGGGCCAAGTGCAGGCAATTGGGACTAGCTTAGTGGTATAAACTGGGTGACATGGACATGTTGGGCCGAAGGGCCTGTTTCCATGTTGTAACTTCTATGATTCTATGATTCTATGATTTACTCATATCCACGAAATTTCGTGCGGTAATTGTATTCAATTGTGACTTGGTTTGGCATATTAGTTGTCTCAAGTAGCAAGTGTACACTATCAAAGATATTAACACCAACAACTGTGTTATCTCTAGCATATGTGAGAGCATCCTAATCTAGGTGGGAATGGCCATACTCAAACCTATTTCCCACTAATTTGTGGAATCACCTACCCCTGGGATTTCCTTAGCTATGTTTTCATTTCCTTGCTCGAGTGTGAAGTATTGTCGCTGAGAGGGGTTCACACGACTCATCATTTTCGTCAATTCCACAGGTAGCTCAGGGATGTCATACCCAAATTTAGTGACATTGTCCTCTAAATTTATTGTTAAACTATTTTCAACTTGTAGGATCCGTGGGTCCGACTGCGTCATGACTAAGAGGGTATTCACGCCTATGAGGGTTGTTTCAGTAGGGGTAATACAATAGTTCCCAGGATCAATCCTGCATTTAACTGACCCACAATAATATTGATTTTCTAGGGTTGTAAAACAGTACTTCCCCTCCCATACGTAGGCTGTTCTGGTTCTCACATCTGATAGACCCGTAACTACCATAGTACAATTTAAATCTCCCTCGTTCCAAACAAAACCACACGCGTCCATTGAGTGATCATACAAATAATAGGGACAAATGAGTGCATGCTCACTGGTGCGACAGCCCTGTCGATCCGGGTCTAACCATCTCAGTTTTACTAATCGGTCTAACCATTGGGATGGGATCAAGAATCGACTAATAAACCCCCGTTCACTACCCCTATATTTTCTACCCTAAACAGGAGGTTAGTTGCTGTGCGATTCAGGAGGTGGGATATCACTTCTACTAATCCCAACAATTTTTGGCTCCCTACCTTGCGGCACACGTGCTTGATTGGGTAGACCTCAATCATATTTCTGACTTTACATAGTTCCGCATTATCATAGAATCATAGAATCATAGAATCATAGAAGTTACAACATGGAAACAGGCCCTTCGGCCCAACATGTCCATGTCGCCCAGTTTATACCACTAAGCTAGTCCCAATTGCCTGCACTTGGCCCATATCCCTCGATACCCATCTTCCCCATGTAACTGTCCAAATGCTTTTTAAAAGACAAAATTGTACCCGCCTCGACTACTGCCTCTGGCAGCTCGTTCCAGACACTCACCACCCTTTGAGTGAAAAAATTGCCCCTCTGGATCCTTTTGTATCTCTCCCCTCTCACCTTAAATCTGTGCCCCCTCGTTATAGACTCCCCTACCTTTGGGAAAAGATTTTGACTATCGACCTGATCTATGCCCCTCATTATTTTATAGACTTCTATAAGATCACCCCTTAACCTCCTACTCTCCAGGGAAAAAAGTCCCAGTCTGTCTAACCTCTCCATGTAAGTCAAACCATTAATTCCCGGTAGCATCCTAGTAAATCTTTTCTGCACTCTTTCTAGTTTAATAATATCCTTTCTATAATAGGGTGACCAGAACTGTACACAGTACTCCAAGTGTGGCCTCACCAATGGCCTGTACAACTTCAACAAGACATCCCAACTCCTGCATTCAATGTTCTGACCAATGAAACCAAGCATACTGAATGCCTTCTTCACCACCCTATCCACCTGTGACTCCACTTTCAAGGAGCTATGCATCTGTACTCCTAGATCTCTTTGTTCTATAACTCTCCCCAACGCCCTACCATTAACGGAGTAGGTCCTGGCCCGATTCGATCATGATAACGTGATAGCCCTGATAGATGTGTGTTAGTTACCCAGATGGGAAGGCGTCCTTCGCCGATGACCACTAATTTACCAGTTTCCATATATCACACAGGCATCATTTTTAGAGTCATAGAGTCATAGAGTCATAGAGTTATACAGCACGGATAGAGGCCCTTCGGCCCATCGTGTCCGCGCCGGCCATCAGCCCTGTCTACTCTAATCCCATATTCCAGCATTTGGTCCGTAGCCTTGTATGCTATGGCATTTCAAGTGCTCATCCAAATGCTTCTTGAATGTTGTGAGGGTTCCTGCCTCCACAACCCTTTCAGACAGTGAGTTCCAGACTCCAACCACCCTCTGGGTGAAAAAGTTCTTTCTCAAATCCCCTCTAAACCTCCCGCCTTTTACCTTGAATCTATGTCCCCTTGTTATAGATCCCTCAACGAAGGGAAAAAGCTCCTTAGTATCCATCCTATCTGTGCCCCTCATAATTTTGTACACCTCAATCATGTCCCCCCTCAGCCTCCTCTGCTCCAAGGAAAACAAACCCAATCTTCCCAGTCTCTCTTCATAGCTGAAGCGCTCCAGCCCTGGTAACATCCTGGTGAATCTCCTCTGCACCCTCTCCAAAGCGATCACATCCTTCCTGTAGTGTGGCGACCAGAACTGCACACAGTACTCCAGCTGTGGCCTAACCAGTGTTTTATACAGCTCCATCATAACCTCCTTGCTCTTATATTCTATGCCTCGGCTAATAAAGGCAAGTATCCCATATGCATTCTTTACCACCTTATCTACCTGTTCCGCCGCCTTCAGGGATCTGTGAACTTGCACACCAAGATCCCTCTGACCCTCTGTCTTGCCTAGGGTCCTCCCATTCATTGTGTATTCCCTTGCCTTGTTAGTCCCTCCAAAGTGCATCACCTCGCACTTTTCCGGGTTAAATTCCATTTGCCACTGTTCCGCCCATCTGACCAACCCATCTATATCGTCCTGCAGACTGAGGCTATCCTCCTCGCTATTTACCACCCTACCAATCTTTGTATCTTCAGCGAACTTACTGATCATACCTTTTACATTCATATCCAAGTCATTAATGTAGACCACAAACAGCAAGGGACCCAGCACCGATCCCTGTGGTACCCCACTGGCCACAGGCTTCCAGTCACAAAAACAACCTTCGGCCATCACCCTCTGCCTTCTGCCACTAAGCCAGTTTTGTATCCAAAGTGCCAAGGCACCCTGGATTCCATGGGCTCGTACCTTTTTGACCAGTCTCCTGTGGGGGACTTTATCGAAGGCCTTACTGAAATCCATGTATACCACATCCACTGCGTTACCCTCATCCACACGCCTAGTCACCCCCTCAAAAAATTCAATCAAATTAGTCAGACATGATCTTCCCTTGACAAAGCCATGTTGACTATCCCTGATTAATCCTTGCTTCTCCAAGTGGAGACTAATTTTGTCCTTCAGAATTTTTTCCAATAATTTTCCTACCACTGATGTTAGGCTCACTGGCCTGTAGTTCCCCGGTTTTTCCCTACTCCCCTTCTTGAATAATGGTATTACATTAGCGGTTCTCCAGTCCTCTGGCACATCCCCTGTGGCCAGAGAGGTTCTGAATATATGTGTCAAAGCCCCCGCAATCTCCTCCTTTGCCTCACACAGTAGCCTGGGATACATTTCGTCCGGGCCTGGGGATTTATCCATTTTTAGGCCTGCTAAAACCGCCAATACCTCCTCCCGCCATGTCAGAAGCATTCCTGTCTGCCCTGATAAGGTCACTTATTTTCTTAGCCTGATTTTCTCTCTCGTGTATGATATCCCGGAGATGTATCGTCATTATCATGCACTAGTTCCTCTTGTTCAATATTGTTTCCTCTACCCAATTTTTCCTTTAAACTCTCTCGCACTGATTCAACTGTATTTGCAGCCCCGCCAAGTCCATTGAATTAATCATTGACGTGGCAGTATTGAAACCTGTAAAGTCGTCATTCGTCAAATATCTCTTTTGTCTAGTGTTCTATTGGTTGTTATCAATGCGAAAATGAAATGCCCCCTGTGCCTCTCCTGTACTTAAGGATAAAGTGGCTTCCTCTCAATATTGGTCAAATAATTGTTGTATCATTTCCTGGGCTAGCTGTGCTGTCTTCCTGGGACACATTCCGGTAATATTAGATCCATCAAATTTTAGATGACAGGAACTGTCTCTGCTTTTATACGGTGTTATACCACTCGCTGTGTAGGGATAACTGCAAGGCCGTTTCTGGGCCCCACCTCGAACTGGGGGCACTGTTGTTCCCCTCCCATATCCCAGTCATTGGAATCATTCTGTTTCTAGTATGGTATCAGTCTTATACCCTGGAGATATCCAGAGCCCGCCTCACATCCCGTAATTGCGTTCTCATAGCTTATACTGACTGTCCCCACACCCCCATCACCCTAGAGTAGTGGTAATTTCCCCAGCCTCTGAAGGTGTTCAGGAAGGGTTCCGGTATCTATTCCTTATCACTATCTCCCAAGTTTGATCCAATGCATGCATATTGTCCGATATGTCTTTTCCACCACCGAGGATAACATAGTTGAACATATCCCTTTCCTTCCGTGTCCAAAGACCCATGAGGGTCTTCCTCTATCTGTACCAATTCCCCATCTTCCCTATCTTAATGAACTTCCACACGTTTGGGCTTATCTTATCCATTTTCCCACATCTAAGACATATGCCATGCCCCTCCTGTACTTCTCAAGGGTATTTTTTCTTGCATAACTCCGCAACTTGTGGTATACATAGCAACTGTTGTGCCCATGGTCACAGCCCTCATCCAAGCCCAAATTTTCCCACTATATGTCCCATATGAGTCATTACTTTTTATTGACTTTTTGTGTCCGCCCAAAATCTGTGGTACCGTGCCATAAATTGGGACGGATATACATATTGCTCCCTTATCCGTGTGCATTGGTTAATTACGTCATTTTTTGCCAGTCGCGTTTTGATTATTCCTGGCGTGTGCCCAAGTATCCGCCATAGCACATGGATCCACATCTTGGCGACCTAAGGGTTAATCAAATTCAATATCTTAGTCCTTAACAATCTTCATTTGATTGATGTGATAACCCTTCAATTTAGGAACCCCTTTTGCCCCATATGGAAAGTTCAAAAGTTAAATTGCTGAGAGGAGCCGAGCCGAGCGGAGGGAGCGTCCGATAAAAGGCGGGATTTCAGAGCGCTGAGAACAGCTGAGAGGAGCCGAGCCGAGCGGAGGGAGCGTCCGATAAAAGGCGGGATTTCAGAGCGCTGAGAACAGCTGAGAGGAGCCGAGCCGAGCGGAGGGAGCGTCCGATAAAAGGCGGGATTTCAGAGCGCTGAGAACAGCTGAGAGGAGCCGAGCCGAGCGGAGCTGCGACCGAGTTCGAAGTGACGTCAGGAATCAGATCAGGGGAGGCACCTGATTGGTGAGTAGGTTCAGGTGAGTATTTCTACTTATCTACAGTAACTGAAGTAAAAGGAAAGGGAAGGTCTGCAGGTCTTATAGGAAGTAGCGTTTATTTTTTAGTGAATCAAAGTCCCTAGTGTAGTTAACATTCTCTAAATTGAGAACAATTTAAAGGAGTAAACTCCTTAAAGGGAGTGGTAAGTAGTTTTTCTTTCCTTTTTTTTTCTCTTGACATTGTAGTTGTTCTTAAGCTAATTTAAGGGTTAAGTCATGGCAGGAGATCCCAGCGCCGTGTCATGTTCCTCTTGTGGGATGTGGGAATTCAGGGCTCCTTCCTGTATCCCTGATTCCTTCACCTGCGGGAAGTGTGTCCAGCTGCAGCTATTGTTTGACCGCTTGACGGCTCTGGAGCTGCGGATGGATTCACTTTGGAGCATCTGCGATGCTGAGAAAGTCGTGGATAGCACGTTCAGTGAGTTGGTCACACCGCAGATAAAAATTACTGAGGGAGATAGTGAATGGGTGACCAACAGACAGAGGAAGAGTAGGAAGGCAGTGCAGGGGTCCCCTGCGGTCATCTCCCTCCAAAACAGGTATACCGTTTTGGATACTGTTGGGGGAGATGGCTCACCAGGGGAAGGTGGCAGTGGCCAGGTTCATGGCACCGTGGCTGGCTCTGCTGCACAGGAGGGCAGGAAAAAGAGTGGCAGAGCTATCGTGATAGGGGACTCGATTGTAAGGGGAATAGACAGGCGTTTCTGCGGACGCAACCGAGACTCCAGGATGGTATGTTGCCTCCCTGGTGCAAGGGTCAAGGATGTCTCGGAGCGGCTGCAGGACATTCTGGAGGGGGAGGGTGAACAGCCAGTTGTCGTGGTGCATATAGGCACCAACGATATAGGTAAAAAACAGGATGAGGTCCTACAAGCTGAATTTAGTGAGTTAGGAGTTAAACTAAAGAGTCGGACCTCAAAGGTAGTAATCTCAGGATTGCTACCAGTGCCACGGGTTAGTCAGAGTAGGAATGACAGGATAGCTAAGATGAATACGTGGCTTGAGAGATGGTGCAAGCTGGAGGGATTCAAATTCCTGGGCCATTGGAACCGGTTCTGGGGGAGGTGGGACCAGTACAAATTGGACGGTCTGCATCTGGGCAGGACTGGAACCAATGTCCTAGGGGGAGTGTTTGCCAGTGCTGTTGGGGAGGGTTTAAACTAATGTGGCAGGGGGATGGGAACCGATGCAGGAAGTCAGTGGGAAATAAAGTGGTGACAGAAACAAAACGCAGTAAGGGAGAGTGTACAGAACATGACCGGACAGATGGTCTGAGAAAGCAGGGCAAAGACCAAGGGAAGTCTAGATTAAACTGCATTTATTTCAATGCAAGAAGTCTGATGGGCAAGGCAGATGAACTCAGGGCATGGATGGGTACATGGGACTGGGATGTTATAGCTATTACTGAAACATGGCTAAGGGAGGGGCAGGACTGGCAGCTCAATGTTCCAGGGTACAGATGCTATAGGAAAGATAGAGCAGGAGGTAAGAGAGGAGGGGGAGTTGCGTTCTTGATTAGGGAGAACATCACGGCAGTAGTGAGAGGGGATATATCCGAGGGTTCGCCCACTGAGTCCATATGGGTAGAACTGAAAAATAAGAAGGGAGAGATCACTTTGATAGGATTGTACTACAGACCCCCAAATAGTCAACGGGAAATTGAGGAGCAAATATGTAAGGAGATTTCAGACAGCTGCAAGAAAAATAGGGTGGTAATAGTAGGGGACTTTAACTTTCCCAACATTGACTGGGACAGCCATAGCATTAGGGGCTTGGATGGAGAGAAATTTGTTGAGTGTATTCAGGAGGAATTTCTCATTCAGTATGTGGATGGCCCGACTAGAGAGGGGGCAAAACTTGACCTCCTCTTGGGAAATAAGGAAGGGCAGGTGACAGAAGTGTTAGTGAGGGATCACTTTGGGACCAGTGATCATAATTCCATTAGTTTTAAGATAGCTATGGATAAGGATAGGTCTGGCCCAAAAGTTAAAATTCTAAATTGGGGAAAGGCCAATTTTGATGGTATTAGACAGGAACTTTCAGAAGTTGATTGGGAGAGTCTGTTGGCAGGCAAAGGGACGTCTGGTAAGTGGGAGGCTTTCAAAAGTGTGTTAACCAGGGTTCAGGGTAAGCACATTCCTTATAAAGTGAAGGGCAAGGCTGGTAGAAGTAGGGAACCTTGGATGACTCGGGAGATTGAGGCACTCGTCAAAAAGAAGAAGGAGGCATATGACATGCATAGGCAGCTGGGATCAAGTGGATCCCTTGAAGAGTATAGAGATTGCCGGAGTAGAGTTAAGAGAGAAATCAGGAGGGCAAAAAGGGGATATGAGATTGCTTTGGCAGATCAGGCAAAGGTGAATCCAAAGAGCTTCTACAAATACATAAAGGGCAAAAGGGTAACTAGGGAGAGAGTAGGGCCTCTTAAGGATCAACAAGGTCATCTATGTGCGGAACCACAAGATATGGGTGAGATCCTGAATGAATATTTCACATCGGTATTTACGGTTGAGAAAGGCATGGATGTTAGGGAACTTGGGGAAATAAATAGTGATGTCTTGAGGAGTGTACATATTACAGAGAGGGAGGTGCTGGAAGTCTTAACGCGCATCAAGGTAGATAAATCTCCGGGACCTGATGAAATGTATCCCAGGACGTTAAGGGAGGTTAGGGAGGAAATTGCGGGTCCCCTAGCAGAGATATTTGAATCATCCACCGCTACAGGTGAGGTGCCTGAAGATTGGAGGGTAGCAAATGTTGTGCCTTTGTTTAAGAAGGGCGGCAGGGAAAAGCCTGGGAACTACAGACCAGTGAGCCTGACATCTGTAGTGGGGAAGTTGTTAGAGGGTATTCTGAGGGACAGGATCTACAGGCATTTGGAGAGGCAGGGACTAATTAGGAACAGTCAGCATGGTTTTGTGAGAGGAAAATCATGTCTCACGAATTTGATTGAGTTTTTTGAAGGGGTAACCAAGAAGATAGATGAGGGCTGTGCAGTAGACGTGGTCTACATGGACTTCAGCAAAGCATTTGACAAGGTACCGCATGGTAGGTTGTTACATAAGGTTAAATCTCATGGGATCCAAGGTGAGGTAGCCAATTGGATACAAAATTGGCTTGACGACAGAAGACAGAGGGTGGTTGTCGAGGGTTGTTTTTCAAACTGGATGCCTGTGTCCAGCGGTGTGCCTCAGGGATCGGTGCTGGGTCCGCTGTTATTTGTTATTTATATTAATGATTTGGATGAGAATTTAGGAGGCATGGTTAGTAAGTTTGCAGATGACACCAAGATTGGTGGCATTGTGGACAGTGAAGAAGGTTATCTAGGATTGCAACGGGATCTTGATAAATTGCGCCAGTGGGCCGATGAATGGCAGATGGAGTTTAATTTAGATAAATGTGAGGTGATGCATTTTGGTAGATCGAATCGGGCCAGGACCTACTCCGTTAATGGTAGGGCGTTAGGGAGAGTTATAGAACAAAGAGATCTAGGAGTACAGATTCATAGCTCCTTGAAAGTGGAGTCACAGGTGGATAGGGTGGTGAAGAAGGCATTCAGCATGCTTGGTTTCATTGGTCAGAACATTGAATACAGGAGTTGGGATGTCTTGTTGAAGTTGTACAGGGCACTGGTGAGGCCACACTTGGAGTACTGTGTACAGTTCTGGTCACCCTATTATAGAAAGGATATTATTAAACTAGAAAGAGTGCAGAAAAGATTTACTCGGATGCTACCGGGACTTGATGGTTTGACTTACAGGGAGAGGTTAGACAGACTGGGACTTCTTTCCCTGGAGAGTAGGAGGTTAAGGGGTGATCTTATAGAAGTCTATAAAATAATGAGGGGCATAGATAAGGTCGATAGTCAAAATCTTTTCCCAAAGGTAGGGGATTCTATAACGAGGGGGCACAGATTTAAGGTGAGAGGGGAGAGATACAAAAGGATCCAGAGGGGCAATTTTTTCACTCAAAGGGTGGTGAGTGTCTGGAACGAGCTGCCAGAGGCAGTAGTCGAGGCGGGTACAATTTTGTCTGTTAAAAAGCATTTGGACAGTTACATGGGGAAGATGGGTATCGAGGGATATGGGCCAAGTGCAGGCAATTGGGACTAGCTTAGTGGTATAAACTGGGCGACATGGACATGTTGGGCCGAAGGGCCTGTTTCCATGTTGTAACTTCTATGATTCTATGATTCTATGAACTATCCGGTGGGGTCCGGTCTACTTGATGTCAAAGGAATGCAATTTTGGCGACAATTTTCGAAACATTACCTCATCTCCCACCTCGAAATCAAATGGCTTGACTCTTTTGTCAAAATACCTTTTCATACTGGCGTGATTTCCATGCATTCCTTGCAAACAATTTGTTTACTTTATTCACATGATCTATCAACGTCTGCAGTCGCTCCTGGCTGCAGGGTTGCAGTTTCAAGGGGGTATTATTTCGCAAGATTACGTGCCCGGTATCCGCATTTGTCTCCCCGTCATTGCCTCAAATGGACTTACCCCTGTTGTCCCGTGCGGGGTGGAACGTACCGCCATAAGGCACAAAGGCATCATCGCCGCCCATTGAGTGGAGTGTTCTGTACACAATTTACATAACATGGTTTTTAACGTCCGATTGCCCCTTTCCACAATCCGGGATGATTGACGGTGGAGCGCAGTATGCTGTTTATGCCTAATCTGAAACATGTTCTGCAGGGCAGTAAAAATTTCCTCCATAAAGTGTGCCCCCTGGTCGCTGTCCACTTGCATAGGTCATCCCCATCGACAGAGCACCTCACTCAATCGGGTCCGAGCCGCTGTCTTAGCCTTATTATTCCGGGTTGGAAAGGCCTCTCTCCATTCAACAAACTGATCAATTACCACCAGCGCATAAACGTAGTTGCCCTGTGACCTGGTGAATGGTCCAATGAAATCAATCTGTAAGTGGTTCCATGGGCCCTCAGATGGAGGCTGTGACCTCAGAAGAACACGGTTAAAGCAGGCCGGAGGATTGATTTGGAGACAAGGTAGAATCATAGAGTCATAGAGTTATACAGCACGGATAGAGGCCCTTCGGCCCATCGTGTCCGCGCCGGCCATCAAGCCCAATCTAATCTAATCCCATATTCCAGCATTTGGTCCGTAGCCTTGTATGCTATGGCATTTCAAGTGCTCATCCAAATGCTTATTGAATGTTGTGAGGGTTCCTGCCTCCACAACCCTTTCAGGCAGTGAGTTCCAGACTCCAACCACCCTCTGGGTGAAAAAGTTCTTTCTCAAATCCCCTCTAAACCTCCCGCCTTTTACCTTGAATCTATGCCCCCTTGTTATAGAACCCTCAACGAAGGGAAAAAGCTCCTTAGTATCCATCCTATCTGTGCCCCTCATAATTTTGTACACCTCAATCATGTCCCCCCTCAGCCTCCTCTGCTCCAAGGAAAACAAACCCAATCTTCCCTGTCTCTCTTCATAGCTGAAGCGCTCCAGCCCTGGTAACATCCTGGTGAATCTCCTCTGCACCCTCTCCAAAGCGATCACATCCTTCCTGTAGTGCGGCGACCAGAACTGCACACAGTACTCCAGCTGTGGCCTAACCAGTGTTTTATACAGCTCCATCATAACCTCCTTGCTCTTATATTCTATGCCTCGGCTAATAAAGGCAAGTATACCATATGCCTTCTTTACCACCTTATCTACCTGTTCCGCCGCCTTCAGGGATCTGTGAACTTGCACACCAAGATCCCTCTGACCCTTTGTCTTGCCTAGGGTCTTCCCATTCATTGTGTATTCACTTGCCTTGTTAGTCCCTCCAAAGTGCATCACCTCGCACTTTTCCGGGTTAAATTCCATTTGCCACTGTTCCGCCCATCTGACCAACCCATCTATATCGTCCTGCAGACTGAGGCTATCCTCCTCGCTATTTACCACCCTACCAATTTTTGTATCATCAGCGAACTTACTGATCATACCTTTTACATTCATATCCAAATCGTTAATGTAGACCACAAACAGCAAGGGCCCCAGCACAGATCCCTGTGGTACCCCACTGGCCACAGGCTTCCAGTCACAAAAACAACCTTCGACCATCACCCTCTGCCTTCTGCCACTAAGCCAGTTTTGTATCCAAAGTGCCAAGGCACCCTGGACTCCATGGGCTCGTACCTTCTTGACCAGTCTCCTGTGCGGGACTTTATCGAAGGCCTTACTGAAATCCATGTATACCACATCCACTGCGTTACCCTCATCCACACGCCTCGTCACCCCCTTAAAAAAATTCAATCAAATTAGTCAGACATGATCTTCCCTTGAAAAAGCCATGTTGACTATCCCTGATTAATCCTTGCTTCTCCAAGTGGAGAATAATTTTGTCCTTCAGAATATTTTCCAATAATTTTCCTACCACTGATGTTAGGCTCACTGGCCTGTAGTTCCCCGGTTTTTCCCTACTCCCCTTCTTGAATAATGGTACTACATTAGCGGTTCTCCAGTCCTCTGGCACATCCCCTGTGGCCAGAGAGGTTCTGAATATATGTGTTAGAGCCCCCGCAGTCTCCTCCTTTGCCTCACACAGTAGCCTGGGATACATTTCTTCCGGGCCTCGGGATCCATTTTTAGGCCTGCTAAAACCGCCAATACCTCCTCTCGCTCGATGTTAATATGTTCGAGTATATCACAGTCCCCCTGTCGTATTTCTATGTCTACGTCGTCGTTCTCCATAGTGAAAACAGATGCAAAAAATTCATTTAGAACCCCTCCTACATCTTCCGGCTCCACACACAGATTGCCATTTTTGTCCCGAATGGGCCCTATTTTTTCCCGAGTTATCCTCTTACCCTTAATATACTGATAAAACATCTTAGGATTTTCCTTTATTTTGCTCGCCAGTGTTTTTTCATGGCCCCTCCTTGATCTCCTAATTTCCTTTTTAAGTATCCCCCTGCACTTTTTGTACTCCTCCAGGGCTTCCTCCGTCCTTAGCCTTTTGTATCTGCCAAAAGCCCTCCTTTTTTTTCTAATCAATTCTCGTATATCCCCTGACATCCAAGGTTCCCTGGAGTTCTTGGAACCACCCTTGACCTTTACGGGAACATGTTGCCATTGTATGGTCTCAATCTCCCTTCTGAAAGACTCCCATTGCTCCGATGCGGATTTTCCTACAAGCAGCTGATCCCAGTCCATTTTGGCCAGATCCTGCCTTATCCTATTAAAATCGGCCTTCCCCCAATTTAGAACCTTTATTTCCGGCCCCTCCCTGTCCTTTTCCATGACCACCTTAAATCTCACTGAATTATGGTCACTGTCACCAAAGTGCTCACCGACTAGCACTTCTTCCACTTGGCCGGCCACATTCGCTAGAATTAGGTCCAGTACCGCCCCCTCTCTTGTAGGACTTTCTACATGCTGGCTCAAAAAGCTCTCCTGGATGCACGTTAAGAATTTTGTACCCTCTAAGCCTTTTACACTCTGAGTATCCCAGTTAATATTGGGGAAGTTGAAATCCCCCACTATTATTACCCTATTATTTGCACAATTTTCTGAGATTTGCCTGCATATCTGTTCCTCTATCTCCCCCTGACTGTTTGGGGGCCTATAGTACACTCCCATCAAAGTGCTTGCCCCCTTTTTGTTTTTAAGCTCCACCCATATGGCCTCACTGAGGAACCTGCTAATATATCATCCCTCCTTTTGGCAGTAATTGATTCTTTAATTAATATTGCGACCCCCCCCCCTCCTCTTATACCTCCCTCTCTGTCTCGCCTGAAGATTCTGTACCCCGGAATATTGAGCTGCCAGTCTTGCCCCTCCCTCAGCCATGTCTCTGTGACAGCAACAATATCATACTCCCATGTGTTTATCAACACCTTCAGTTCATCCACCTTATTTGCAAGACTCCTTGCACCTATTGACATATTGCTCTGCATACTGTGACATCTCTGGCCACCAGCAGACTATGTTTAATTTTTCTAATGTGATTGGCGCTGAATAATGGCCTGCAGTTGGATGGGAGTGGAAAAGTGCTAACATTTCCTCCTTGAGATCCGGAGGATTGCAAGCCACCTGTTTCTTATACATAAGTACGGTTTGGGAACGCTGTGTTTTCTTCTAACACCGTTAAATTAGCCTAAGCGGTGGGTTGTGGCAGTGGTTGTCCTTGTTCATGCCATGCAATGGCCTGGACATATGGGGCCTAAGCGAGTTGTAAATCGGACGGATCGACAGCTGTCACCTTTGTGGCTGCCGCAACCTCCAGTGCAGATGGGTTCCTCAGTATCCAATCAGGGACTTGCAGTCAGTTCTCGGCAGATTGTTCAGCAAGATTGCCAGCTGCCTTATTACCTGAAGTGTGAGGTGAGGAATCTCGGTAATGGGGTGTTACATTTTCCACGTGACAGGGGGCGTCTCGCTCTTGGAGCACTTCCCACAACTTACGGAGAAGATTAGAATGTAATAAATGCTTATGGTCCGATGAGCAGTACTCGTTTTTTACGATGTTAGGCTAACTGGTCTGTAATTCCCTGTTTTTTCTCTCCCTCCTTGTTTTTTGAATAGTGGGGTTACATTTGCCACCCTCCAATCTGTAGGAACTGTTCCAGACTCTATAGAATTTTGGAAGATGATCAGCAATGCATCCATCATTCCTGGGATGGCAGGACTGTCGTATGAGGAGAAATTGGGTCGACTCGGCCTGTATTCGTTCGAGCTTAGAAGAATGAGAGGGGATCTCATTGAAACATATAAAATTTTGACAGGGCTAGATAGACTGGATGCAGGGAGGATGTTTCCCCTGGCAGGGGGGTCCAGAACGAGGGCTCACAGCCTCAGGATACGGGGAAACACATTTAGTTCTGAGATGAGGAGAAATTTCTTCACTCAGAGGGTGGTGAACCTGTGGATTTAACTACCGCAGAAAGCTGTGGAAGCTAAGTCACTGACTATATTTAAGAAGGGGCTCGATAGATTTATAGACATAAAAGCCATCAATGGGTATGGGGAGAGAGCTGGAATATGGTGATTATTTTATTCCTTCGTGGGATGAGGGCGTCACTGGCAAGGCCAGCTTTTATAGATCATCCCTAATTGCCCTTGAAAAACTGCTGGTGAGCTGCCTTCTTGAACCGCTGCAATCCATGTGGTGAAGGTTCTCTCACAGTCCTGTTAGGTCGGGAGTTCCAGGATTTTAATCCACTGACGATGACGGAACGGCGATATCTTTCTAAGTCGGGATGGTAAGTGGCTTGGAGGGGAACGTGCAGGTAGTGTTGTTCCCAATTTCCTGCTGTCCTTGTTCTTCTAGGTTGTAGACGTCCCGGGTTTGAGAGGTGCTGTTGAAGAAGCCTTGGCAAGTTGCTGAAGTACATCCTGTGGATGGTACACACTGCAGCCACAGTGCGCCGGTGGTGAAGGGAGTGAATGATTAGTTTGGTGGATGGGGTGCCAATCAAGCGGGCTGCTTTGTCCTGTATGATGTCGAGCTTCTTGAGTGTTGTTGCAGCCGCACTCATCCAGGCCAGTGGATAGTATTCCATTACAATCCCGATGTGTGTCTTGAGATAGAGGATCAGCCATGATTGTATTGAATGGGGGAGCAGACCCGAATGGCCGAATGGTCTACTCCTGCTCCTATTTTCTTTGCATCTATATTTCTATGTGAGCGACGGCCAGTGCTCAATAGCTGCAAATGATGGTTGAAAGGTGCAATTTTGGATAGCCGGGGCGGTGCAGTCAGATTGTATTTGTTTCACAGCTTATTTTTGCCTCATCATCAAAAAAACATCTTTTCTAAGGAGTGTCGGGCGCTGAATTGTTGTGGGTCAGGGCAACATGGGCGCGCTTGCCGTGTGGCTGTAGTTCGAATCCAACTGACGGAATATTTTGCTTTACTTCTTTTCCCCTCTTCGACGCAAAAGGATACAACGCAGCAAGAAAACAACCTTTCCTACATGATGAAAATTGTTAAATGCGGAAGGGTATTGGTTCTTTTTATATCCGAGCACTTGCCTGTGATTCATGCTCCAACATTCAAACCTGCCCCTTCTCCAAACCTTTCCTTCCTTCCATAGTTAATAGGCCTCCTTTATTTTCGTGACTCCATTTCACTGGCACTTTCCTACGGCCATCCTTTCTCCAACATTCAGTCGCCGTGTTTATGCCTCTCCCCTTTTTTGAACAAGGTGTAACATTTGCAATTTTCCAGACCTCTGATAGAACACCCATGCCTAAGAAGGATTGAAAAAATGTGATTCACCAGGGCCTCCGAAATGTCTACCCTTACTTCCCTCATTAGCCATCGATGCATCCCGTCCCGACCTGGTGATTTTTCTACTTTAAGGGCTGCCAAACATTTAAGTACCTCCACTTTAAATATTTTTATCCTATCCACTTTCTCTGCTACCTCCTCCTTTACTGTAACACTGACAGCATTCTCTTCTTTAGTGAATCCCTCAGTACCTCAGCCATGCCCTCTGCCTCCACTAGACAATCTCCTTTTTGGTCTCAAATTGGCCGGACCCTTCGTTTGAATACCCGTTTTCTATTTATACGTTTATAAAAGACTTTTGGGTTTGGTTTTATATTATCCACTGATCTATTCTCATAGACTCCATTTGCCCCTCATTTTTTTTCCGTTCACCCCTGTAATTTTTGTATTCAGTTTGGTTCTGTACTAATTTATGAACTCGACATTTGTCATAAGCCTCCTTTTCCTGTATCATTTTAATCTCTCTATCTTCATCCAGGTAGCTCTAGCTTTGGATGACCTTCCTTTCCTAATCGTGCAAATGTATCCAGTCTGTACCTGAACTGTTTCGTTTTTGAAGGTCTCCACTGTTCATTTACTGTTTTACCTGCCAATCCTTGATTCCAATCCACCTGGGTCGGAACTCTTTTCAACACACTGTAATTATTCCTCCTCCCGTTGAATATTTTCACATTTGATTTTTCGTTGGCCTTTTCCATAACTTCTCTAAACCTAATGCTATTGTTCTCCGAGCTTTTTCTTCCTTACACAATTACGAAAAAGGATCGATTACAGGAGACTGGCCACGATTGAAAGGTCTTCTGAATGTCCGTGGCTCAGGTCGCTGTGTTCGGAAACGGCAGACTTTATAGTGGGTGTGGAGGAAAGTAAAATGCGATCCCGTGTGTGAGAAAAGCACAATAAATTGTGCTTGGAACTGCGCCCTTGAGGCAATCTGCGTGTTGTCAGAAAAGCTGCTGGATTGAAAGCAATAAAATAAAAACAGAAAGTGCTGGAAACATTCAACATGCCAGGCAGCCTCTGCGGAGAGATATTCATTTTACCAGGGCGCAATTGTCCACTACGATTGATACTTCAGACAGCTCAGATCTTACAATCTCAGCACCTCCGCACAAGGAACAGTTTGGGTGGATATCTGATCTTTGTTGATTTGGTCAAACAATGCAAAACCCTTCCTCTGCGGCTTCGAGCAGGATGGGGATGGAAAGCAGGACTCTTGCCATACGTTCAAGAAACGAAAAACACATACATTCTTAATACAATAACGACAAAGATGGGATTGGTACCCCTGCATGCCACCTCTCGGCCACCTTGTAACCGATTCGGAGGTGACACCAATTGGTAATCATTGTTAATTAATAGTCAAAACAAACATCAAGAAAGGGATCGAACATCAGTCAACAAAGATCGAAACAATATTACCCCGTTTGATGTTTGTGCAGAGGTCGTAATTAAGTTGGTGACCTGGTCGTTTCGAGTTTTCCTTCAGTGAGGTAGTCTTGTGATAGTCGGGTATTTTTCTGATTGTGGTATCATATTCAGACAGATAAGCGCTCGTTCGACAACTGGTGGTATTCGTTCATTCCTCTGCCCTGTGGTCAAAAGGGGCTTTTATGTCTCCCCGGCAGGAAACTCTCACGATCTATGGAGCATTGCTCTTAAGACCCTAATACGTTAACGAAGTTGTTTTTTTTTCAAAGAAATCAAGATGGTCGGCTTGTTTTAGCCTTACTCAAGTAATCACAAGACCCCTTTCGAGGTAATTTTTCAAGGTGGCCGGTTTGTGTGACCGCATTGTCTAGCCATCTAGCAATGGTTCTTGTCTTATTGCTATCTTTGGATTATTGTTCCGCTTTTTAGGGTCATTTTTCCTCTTTTATCTCGTAGCCGCCTTGTCTAACAAGGAGGGTTACACAGGTCAGTCACTAGACAAAGGTTAACAGTTTACAATTCAGCAAAATACGCAGCACAGCCTGCAGAGCACGATGGTTAGTAGCATTAAGAAAGAGAATACAAGCGTAGTCAATGCAACTTGTCCTCGTAATTTAACCCTTCAGCGCAGGTATCATTCTGATGAATCTGTGCTGCACCCCCCTCCAGGGCCAATATATCGTCCTGGGGTGCCGTGCCCTGAACTTAACGCAATACTACAGATGGGGTCTAGATACAGCTGTGTGCAGCTCTAACATCATTTGCACTCCTTTGTATTCCAGCACCGTTGTGATAAAGGCCTGCCCAGTGTCTTTTGGTGTCATCAGTCATGGCAGCGGGAGTATGCTTTGTTCCCCCATTAGCAAAACATCAGGCCGATCACAATCCCCGAATATATGAACAATGTCAGAGTGCCTCACCATAAACGCATCTTGAGTTGAACCAGCGTGCATGGCATTCACGTGTAGGATTCGCAAACGGACAGCGCAAATTACCTGCATCACGGGAAGTCAAACGACCTTTCGCCCTTGGCTAAATTGCCGTAATTGCTCCTTTTTCGCCAGTGACGCTCTTTTCTTTTCTGCGCTATTCCTCTCAATCGGGCGCTTCAACAGATCAATAAGATGAAGCGGAACCATTCCGATCGTACTATCCAAAAGTGCACCTTTCACCCGTCATTCCCAGCTATGTAACGCTGCTCCTCACCCACGCACCTCAAATGCTTAGAGAAAAGCGTAAACTATCATGAAAACAAAAGCCATTTCTTCAGTTAAAGCCATTTCTTCCACCTCTCAAATAATGAATCAGTCCGAGCCCGCATGCAGCAAGACCTGGACAACATCCAGGCTTGGGCTCATAAGTGGCAAGTAACATTCGCGCCAGATAAGTGGCAGGCAATGACCATCTCCAACAAGAGAGGGTCACCTCCCCTTGACATTAAACGGCATTACTATCGCCGAATCCCCCACCATCAACATCCTGGGGGGTGACCATTGACCAGAAACGTAACTGGACCAGCCATATAAATACTGTGGCTAAAAGAGCAGGTCAGAGGCTGGATATTCTGCAGCGAGTGACTCACCTCCTGACTCCCCAAAGCATTTCTACCATCTGCATGTCACAAGTCAGGAGTATGATGGAATACTCTCCACTTACTTGGATGAGTGATGCTCCAACAACACTCAAGAAGCTCGACACCATCCAGGACAAAACAGCCCGCTTGATTGGCACCCCATCCACCACCCTAAACTTTCACTCCCTTCACCACCGGCGCACAGTGGATGCAGTATGTCCCATCCTCAGGATGCACTGCAGCAACTCGCCAAGGCTTCTTCGACAGCACCTCCCAAACCCGCGACCTCTAACGCCTAGAAGGACAAGGGCAGCAGGTACATGGGAACAACACCACCTGCACGTTCCCCTCCAAGTCACACACCATCCCGACTTGGAAATATATCGCCGTTCCTTCATCGTCGCTGGGTCAAAATCCTGGAACTCGCTTCCTAACAGCACTGTGGGAGAACATTCACCACACGGACTGCAGCGGTTCAAGTAGGCGGCTCACCACCACCTTCTCAAGGGCAGTTAGGGATGGGCAATAAATGCTGGCCTCGCCAGCGACGCCCACATCCCACGAACAAATTTAAAAAATAGCATTTCCTGTATCACAAGATTCCCCAAGAAAATGTCGTGAAAAATTTGGCCTTCCTCCTTCCCTGCTTTCGTAGTGCTTGGATGTAGAGCAGACACGCAGACCCAAATGTATCGACTGGTTTCAAGTCATAAGTTAATGCAGGAACAGCGGTCCAAGCGGAGCAAACATTGAAGCGTAAAAACGTGAAATGTTGCAGTAGGCGAGGCTGCAGTAAATTGTCAATGAAATGGATAGCAGGAAAGTAAAGAAGGCCTATTAATTGCGAAAAGAAGAAAAAGCTGGTCAAAGACGCAGGTTTGAATGTTGGAGCATCAAGCACAGGCATGTGAGAGGGTTAGCATGTAACAGCAGTAAATCGGTTTTCGCATTCGACATTTTTTTTTCATGCAGTAATAAATGATTTTTTGTTGCTTTCTATTAGCATGTGTCACAGAGGGTTAAATAAATAAAGCAAGCTATACCGTGACTTGGATTCCGACCGAGATTGCTGCGATTACAACGCAGAATATTAATTATTGTACGATCACGACTCTATACATCAACTGCGGCTGTGCTACCCCGACCACAGCAATGCAGAGTTTTTGGTGAATAGGACAAAAGATGCAACGCCACCAATTCTGGATTAGAAGACACCTCCCCGCCGCGAGTACAGCCTTAATCGAACACCTTTAATCGCTAGTCCACACTCCACAGATATTGATGACTTGTTGAGTGCCTATGTTGAAGTACTGAACAGCACGACCGGAATTCGAACCCATGCTTCCTCGGGACCAGAACACAGCGCCTCACTCTTTGGGGCACAATTCACGTTCCCTAATCAAAGGAAAACTTCCTTTTTCATACTGACGGAAAACCTAACATGGTTAGCGAGTGGCAGTCAAAATTTAAATGAGTTTTTCGTGTTTTGCCCGTGTTGAATTGTCATCCATTCTCATTTTACAGACGGCATTTTAGGAGTTGGTTAAAAATGCTCAGGGCTTAAGACAACCGAAATCTGGTGCAGCCTTTGTTTAAATTCCCCACGTCACTACCACACAATGGTACCTACTGCTGCACTCAATCATACAACCACAGCAATTGTCCCCTCAATTAAAAAACTTAACTAGTGACCCACACCGCCTCCACTATTGGAAACGTCAAGTGTGTATATATACAAACTGTGATTGTGTTTGATTGTGATATTTATGCACTAGCAGACACCAATTACTCGGTTTCGGTAGAAAGCTTTTTAGCGACGAAAATCGAATCACACCCTGACAATACTGGAACCTCAGTGTCCGGGCTCAGACCACTCGATCTTGCGCCATTGTCCAAAGAAATGGCTATGCCGACACCGTTTTAGCCACATGAACGAATTTTAGTAGAAAACAACTTACACACACACAATGCAGGGAGATGTACTTCACATGTATATATTTTATAACAAATATCTACCACCATTCAGTAACCAAGGAAATAAAGCACTCAGAACGACGAAGCAACACTCTCACACTCTGCTTTTCATCTTACCATTTTACCAACAACAATAAAAGTTTAAAGTCCACATCCATACGTCATGCGAATACGAGTGTTGAGATCACGTGCCCAAAGTCTGTATCCTTTACACATTTTTTTAAAATCGCAATTACGATTGGACACATCTGGATTGCCATTTAGCCATAGGAGGCGAGTGACTGAGGTATTGGACAACACTGGTCAATGCCACAATGGATTGATTCAACGGGCCGTGTTCTGCTGACCCCCAAGACTGTACATTATTACATTAAAAAAAAACCTGCCGTGGCCGGATGTCTGGTTGGTTTTCTGGAAGGAGCACATCAACTGCGCAGAAAAGTCACTTCCAGCCGAAGAAAAAATATATAGCTCCGTATTTGTAAAGGATTAAATACAAGAAGTGAGAATCGAGCCCAAGCCTCCAGGGATGGCTAAAATTTGAATATAGCGCCTTATACCCGCTATGCCATTCTGAATGCACAACTAACATTGAAGTTAGTTCAACGGAGCGCAATGAAATTTTCCGGTTTTCGTTGGATGTCGTTGGTAGGCCGAGTGACCGGGATTAAAGCTCCCCGGATTTTCCTGTCCTTGTGCTCGGTGTATGGGAAGCCTTGGTCCGGCCGTGTTATCCAGTTACCCACGCACAGGCAGTAATGCGCTGTCTGAGGTTATATTCGTCGCTTTTCGCCAGCACCGGTTTACTGGAGAGAGCGAGGCCAGACAGGCGGCCTAAATGTTGGAGCTTGTCGCGGACTCACTCACTGCGGGAGCTCCGGAAGAGCGGAATACTTCTGGGTTTGTTGCCGCGACTGAAATGCGGCTTATAACTTGTTATTATGCCAGGCATCGCTGCAGGATCCTTTAATGATCTCTCATAAATAAAGTGAATATGAATACAATTTTGCGATTCTGAAATAAAGTGAATGATCTTTATTGTGGAAATATGGAAACAGTCTGGTCTCGCTCACTGCAGAAATGTCCATGTCAGAGTGAAACGACTCTCCTGCAACCCGCGGACCTTGTCTGTCAAGAAGAATTCTGATTTCCGTGAAGCCACTCGCAGGTTAAATTGTGGAATATTGGCTATGCTCAGCAGTCCATTTTAACCGTGCATTTTTTGCAGTCAAAACACACATTAGAAACCAGGAAATGCGAGACAATGAATCTGAAGGTAAGAAGTACCCTAGCGTCCACTGGGTGGGGCTTGAATCACTTACCTTTCAACTAACAATCGAACGCACTAACGGATTGCGCCACAGAGACACGACGCGATTGTCATTGAACCACTAATTCACCGACCTAAAAATTCAGTATGCCGCGATCAATATAACTTCTCTCTGCTATCAGTTCACTGTAGCAAAATAAAGGGTGCGAAACTTGCATGTGTGAAAATCTGTGCTGTCGTATTTCTGAACATTAAACTCACCTTGTCATTATATGTCTGTATGTTGGAAGACTCGGTCTCCCAGTAGTAGAGAGGATTGATTTTTCCAGCTGTGATTCACCATTCTCTATTCCATTAATGTTTCGGTTTGCTGAAAATAAGATGGGATGAAAAGAACAGGTCCAACCAGCCGGTTTGTTACACTATGCGGCGTGTACAAAGTTGTCTCTTGTATTTACAATGAAGCTGACGGCAGTTTTCACTCTGAAACCAGTAACTTTGATTTTAAGAAAAAAAGTGGCCCAGAAAGATTTGATTTCAGAGCGGTGACACTGGGTCAGAGAAAAATTTCCGTTAATGTCATTGCTGAGTGGAGAGAGGATGGATTTGGAACTCCTGTGCGGCTGCACTGCGCATTGTCCAGATCTGCTTGGAGCGATATTCCATTCAATTCACAACTGACAGGGACAGTTTGATTCTAAGTTTGTTTTCGCTGGCGCTTGGAGATATTTCAAATATGAAAGCTAACCATACCTACTCCAACCTCGTCACTTAGCCGCTGACAGATACAAGGCGGCCACACTCCGCTTCAATGTCGAATGTAATGGCGAACAAAACTCGTTCAAAGAACATAGAGGTAATTGAGTTGCCTTTAAAATCCTGACTGTTTGCGCTGAACTTCTTCCCAAAGCGTTTAAGATTCAGGTGGAGTGATTTGGGGACTTCTTTCCCCTCTTTGCGAAAGCTTCAGCTGCAAGTAAACATTAAAAGTCGAGAGCAGAATGATTGGCCTCCCTGAAACCGGGGAACTGAGAAAGCAGGCTTTAGATCAAAGTTCTGTTTATTGAAAATTATCAAATAAAACATTCATTCTGGAACCATCCATAATCCTACCAGCACTAAAAGAAACTGTTACCCAGGTGGGATTTGAAAAGGCAGCCTTCTGATGGCGCAATAAGTAATGTAGGTGGAAGCAGGAAGTTGAAGTGTGAATTGAAAAAATAAGTGTGTCGGCAAAACTGGGGCAAATACAATTCCACTTTGGACCTAAAAGATAGACCATGGTACTTTATAAATGGTGAGAAGCGAGGAACTGTGGAGGAGCAGTGAGATTTCGGGGTCCATGTACAGAAACCACTACAAACTACAGGTAAAAAAACGTTTGAAAATCATTAATGCGATGTCAGCAACGGCTGGTTAGCTTGCTTGCTTAAACTTTATCATAATGTTGTGATCGCGGGTTTGATTCCTGTACGGGCTGATAAGAAGTTCACTTTGTTTCGAATTTTTGTAACCTTTAAATTTCAAGCTTTACAAACAAATCCACACACAAATTCACGGGGACAGTTTTTTGAATAACATCCATGGTATCTTTGCCCATGTTATTTTTATTTGTCTTTCTCCAGTTTGCAGATAAACGTTTAACTCGCGGCTTGTTCCCCTTAAGGTCATCAACAGTAACAGACAGACAGAGCGTGGCTGACCGCCCCGAGTTGTGTAAAATGCGTCAATTTAGGACAAATGCATCAAATCAAATGGTCACCAGGCACTGAGAGCGCTAAAAACAAGAGAAAAAAGCGGAAAGTAACGGAGAAATAAAGGCTAAATAAAGACGATAGAAATATTTTCCAACCTTGATGTCTTTCTATTACATTCCCAATCCTTCAGTGGTGGGTATAAAATTTCACTGTAAATAAATGCGAGAATCGACCCAAAGAAGAAGAAATCAAATAACAAAATAACTACCGAAACCCGGGAGCTTTCGATCTTCAGTGTAACCCTATTCCAACCGAACTATTCCGACCCAACAGCCGAAGCAACTTTGTGTCATTGTCTTGCTCGAAAATATAACCCCAAGAGGCGTTGGCATTCCCGCTCATTCCGCACTTCATATATAAATATCGCACTCATATATACAAACCGGCAGTTCATATATGAATGTCCATTCATATATACACACCCAAATTTCATATACAAACATCGCACTCATATATAAACGCTCAAATTTCACATATAAACATCGCACGCATATATACACACCCACAGTTCACATATAAACATCACACTCATATATACACAGCCAAAGTTCAGAAAAACATCGCACTCATATATACACACCCACAGTTCAGATATAAACATGGCACACATATATACATAGCCAAAGTACATATATGCATGTCACACTCATATGGACACACCCACAGTTTATAAAGCAGCAACTCACTCATGCATACACACTCAGTTTATAGGAGGGAGATCGGTACCGACCGCCGCTGGAGCTCGCGAAATGGGAAAGCGGAAGCAGCAGCAGTCAGGCCGCCTGAACAACAGCGCAGGATCCCCGCTCCATAGGCCAGACGCTGCCAGCGTAAAGCTGCCGATCCCGGCATCAGCCGTGTCAGCGATCCGCCTGCCGGTATCTCTTTACTGAAACGTGTCCGGTCCCTTTAATGAAACTGATATCAATTAATGAACTGTAGCGAACTACGCTCGAAGCAGATCTGGAAGATGTGCCGAGCAGTCGCACACGAATTCCAAATCCACTCTGCATGGAGGAAAAGTAGTTACAGAAGCAGAAGGAGATGCCACGTGAAAGGCTAGCTGCAGGTGACTTTAAATGTTGAGAGCCTTTACCTGTAGCTTACAGTGTCAGAACAGTCACTTTTATAAATAGCCTTTCATTTATTTGCATGCACTGCATCTCCTCAATAGCCCCAGGTTTTCACCGCCTTCTTCAAATTGAATCCCAGTGTGAAAATATACACGATTTCAAAGCTAAGCAAGGTGAGCGAGATAAGAAGGACGGTGCGAGTGGGGATCATGGACCTGGGGGCAGTGAGATCATCCCCTGCGCATTAAGATATTCTGCCAAGGAAGGAAACACTGAGATGAGATCTTTGTGTCTATTTATCTCAGCATGTGCAAAATCCATCCCTTCTCACTGCCCAGCATCATTCATTCTCTCTCTCTCCCTGTTGTCCATATCAGGATTGGTTTCATGAATTCACTGTTTGCATTAAGCGTCTAATTCACCTGGCAGTTGGAGGAAAAGAAGAGACAGAAACAGGAGATGCCGCGTGAAACGGGCATAATCTTGTGTGTGTCAGTTGCTTGAAATAATCTACGGCAGCCCTGCGTCGCCTCGCAGATTTCCCAGGAGCTGCATCGATTCCGCCCGTGCGTGCCTGCATTTTTAAAATGGAAACAGACATCAGCAGTGCATAGCAGAATTTCACCTCATTTTCCATTTCACGCGCAGGCCTATCTGCACTCGGTACTGTCACTGCCTCAACAAGTATTTCATGTTCTCACGGAAAATGACAGTTTGTGTGAGCAGCTTGTAGGGACTGCACTGAGCTGGGACACTGAGGACAGCCAAATACTGAAATCACTACATGAAACAGAACACATTATTCCCTCGCACATCCTGATACATTAGGGACTCTAAACTTGATTTTGTTTTCATTCATTGGAATACAGCAACAGAAGCAGGACATTCAGCGCCTCAGGGGCTTATTTGAGCTCCCACTGAGCTTTCGAAACAGTTGTTTCACATTGGCAGAAGTTCTTTTTTTTATTCGTTCATGGGATGTGGGCGTCGCTGACGAGGCCAGCATTTATTGCCCATCCCTAATTGCCGTTGAGAAGGTGGTGGTGAGCTGCCTTATTGAACCGCTGCAGTCCGTGTGGTGAAGGTTCTCCCACAGTGCTGTTAGAAAGGGAGTTCCAGGATTTTGACCCAGCGACGATGAAGGAACGTCCGATATATTTCCAAGTCGGGATGGTGTGTGACTTGGAGGGGAACGTGCAGGTGTTGTTGTTCCCATGTGCCTGCTGCTTTTGTCCTTCTAGGTGGCAGAGTTCGGGGATTTGGGAGGTACTGTGGAAGAAGATTTGTCGAGTTGCTGCAGTGCATCCTATGGATGGCACACAATGCAGCAACTGTGCGTTGGTGGCGAAGGAACCGAATTTTTAGTGTGGTGAATGGGGTGCCAATCAAGCGGGCTGCTTTGTCCTGGATGGTAACGAGCTCTTGAGTGTTGTTGGAGTTGCACTCATCCAGGCAAGTGGAGAGTATTCCATCACACTCCTGACTTTTGCTTTGTAGATGGTGGAAAGACTTTGGGGAGTCAGGAGGTGTGTCACTCGCCGCAGAATACCCAGCCTCTCACCTGCTCTTGTAGCCACAGTAATTAAATGGCTGGTCCAGTTAAGTTTCTGGTCAATGGTGACCCCCAGGATGTTGATGGTGGGGGATTCGGCGATGGTAATGCCGTTAAATATCAAGGGGACGTGGTTAGACTCTCTTTTTGGAGATGGTCATTGCCTGGCATTTGTCTGGCGCGTATATTCCTTTTACTATTCGTTCAGGGGGCGTGGGCGTCGCTGGCAAGCCGGCATTTATTGCACGTCCCTAATTGCCCTTGAGAAGGTGGTAGTGAGCCGCCTTCTTGAACCGCTGCAGTCTGTGTGGTGAAGGTGCTCCCACAGTGCTGTTAGGAAGGGAGTTCCAGGATTTTGACCCAGCGACTATGAAGGAACGGCGATATATCTCCAAGTCGGGATGGTGTGTGACTTGGAGGGGAACGTGCAGGTGGTGTTGTTCCCATGTGCCTGCCGCTCTTGTCCTTCTAGGTGGTAGAGGTCGCGGGTTTGGGACGTGCTGTCCAAGAAGCCTTGGCGAGTTGATACAGTGCATCATGTGGATAGTACACACTGCAGCAACTGTGCGCCGGTGGTGAAGGGAGTGAATGTTTAGGGTGGTTGAAGGGGTGCAAATCAAGCGGGCTGCTTTGTCTTGGATGGTGTCCAGCTTCTTGAGTGTTGTTGGAGTTACACTCATCCAGGCAAGTGGAGAGTATTCCATCAGACTCCTGACTTGTGCCTTGTAGATGGTGGAAAGGCTTTGGGGAGTCAAGAGGTGAGTCACTCACCGCAGAATACCCAGCTTCTGCCATTTATGAGCCCAAGCCTGGATGTTGTCCAGGTCTTGCTGCATGCGGGCTTGGACTGCTTCATTATTTAAGGGGTTGCGAATGGAACTGAACAATGTGCAATCATCAGCGAGCATTCCCATTTCTGACCTTATGATGGAAGGAAGGTCATTGATGAAGCAGCTGAAGATGGTTGGGCCTAGAACACTGCCTTGAGGAACTGCTGTAGCAATGTCCTGTGCTGAGATGATTGGCCTCCAACAACCACTACCATCTTCCATTGTGCTCGGTATGATTCCAGCCACTGGAGAGTTTTCCCCTGATTCCCAATGACTTCAATTTTACTCGGTCTTCGTGTCAGACTCGATCAAATGCTGCCTTGATATCAAGGGCAGTCAATCTCACCTCACCTCTGGAATTCAGCTCTTTGGTCATGTCTGGACCAAGGCTATAATGAGGTCTGGAGCCGAGTGGTCCTGGCGGAACCCAAACTGAGCATCGGTGAGCGGGTTATTGGTGAGTACGTGACGCTTCATAGCACTGTCGACGTCACCTTCCATCACTTTGCTGATGATTGAGAGTAGACTAATGGGGCGGTAATTGGCCGGATTTGATTTCTCCTGCTCTTTGTGGACAGGACATACCTGGGCAATTTTTCACATTGTCGGGTAGATGCCAGTGTTGTCGCTGTACTGGAACAGCTTGCCTAGATGCGCAGCTAGTTCTTGAGCTAAGGTCTTCAGCACTACAGCCGGGATGTTGTCGGGGACCATAGCCTTTGCTTTATCCAGCGCACTCAGACGTTACTTGGTAGAGTGCATCGAATTGGCTGAAGACTGGCTCCTGTGATGGTGAGGATATCGGGAGGAGGCGTGTGAGTAATGTGAAATATTGAACTTCTAATGTGCTTTGTGGAGCAATGGATAGTACATTGGACATTCTACTTAATGTTTCATACAACCATTCCAAGTTTGTGGCTTTGAGTCGCCCCAGACTTCAATTTTAGTTATTACGACGTTGGGAAGTGAAATTTTGCAGCAAAACAGCAACATTATCAATAAAATCTTTACAGGAAGGTAAACTGCCATTGACACTTGATCATGCAGAACTGGCTCCAGTACCACCCGAATTCATAATGCTTAATCCCACTCAGCTGGATTGTAGAAACACTCCCAGGAACGAGGCTCATCGTCTGCTCAGCGCAAAAGTCAATCAGTTGGACGTCGAGCTCTGCCAGACTGAATGTTTTTTCAGACTGACTTCCAAATGGATAGGTGCAGCCTGATACCGTGCGAGCATTGCTGCTTCAGAGGTAGAATTCTTGCTTGCAGTAATTCCAGCTCCTGAATTGCAGAATGGAAAGTATCCTGGCTGAGTGGTCTAAGGCGGTCGTTAAAAGCTCCAGTTATATCCCACAATTTTTAGATGGTTCAAATTCATAGTTTGTACCTCCAAAACCGCAGCCTCCCTCCTGTAAACAAGTAATGCTGAAGCGCAGCATTAAACCTCTCATCTGCTATTGAAACACGATAGGGCGGAGGAAACACAAATAAGTAGATCCATTTTGGATTGCACGAATTCTACCTTCAATTCCGGTGGAAATGTTCACAAGCAAAAGGATTGCTTCCTGTAATGAGACTCGAACTCACAACCTCGGCATTTCCCCAGTCTGCACTGTCAGATAAATATTGTGCTCTGAGCTGCCCCAATCCGCTGGGAAAAAAATGTTCAGTTTATCAGCGCTATTGTTATGGAAGCGTTTACCTGTTCCCTTCAATGGAGTATTCATACTTGCAGTTTTTTTCATATGTTTTCTACAAGTATCGCATTGCACTTAGCTTTTGCGGGTGAGAATAACCAATATCAGATCGGATAGTAGCGGTGAAATTCGAACCCACGATTCAAGAAGACTCGAATGGAAGAATTAACATCTTAAACCGCTCGGCCACCCTACAATAGGAACTGGCAACCAGGACTGAATTATGTGACTGGTGATGAAAGGTAGTTTTCTTGCTCTTCACCATCTGAACCCACCGCTTTTGCATTGGGTAAGAAGGGAATTAAAGGGCTTATTGCATTTAAGGCTTGATGAAAAAATTGTCATCCAGCTCTGCGCTGAGAATTTTAGGAACATAATCACAGAGAAGACGTTTCAGTCCTTCGAACCTGCTGCACCATTTAATTAGATCAGGGAAGATCTGTACATCAACTCTATTTACCCGTCTGTGACAAATTTCCCTTGATACTCTTTTGGGGCAAGAGCTATCGACCTCAGTCTTGAAAATGCAATTTGACCCCCAGAAGTTACAGCCAATTGTTGGAGAGAGTTCCAGATTTCGACGACACTTTCTGTGATAAAGTGATTCCTGATTTATCTCCTCAATGGTCTGGCTCTACTTTTAAGATTAAACCCCTTCATTCTGGATTCTACCAAGAGAGAGAGCTGCCGAAAGTGATGTAGTTCAATTACGTTTGTAAGTGTTGTAGTTCAATCCGAAACTGGAGTCTTAAATCTAAACAAAGGAAACTATGAAGGTATGAGGCGCAAATTGGCTATGGTGGATTGGGGAGCTACATTAAAAAGTATGACGGTAGGCAGGCAATAGCGAGCATTTAAAGAACCAGTACATAATTTGCAACAAACATATATGTCTTTAAGGCACAAAAACCGAACAGGAAAAGTGGTCCAACCGTGGCTAAGAAGAGAAATTAAAGATGGTTTTAAATCAAAGGAAGAGGCATATAAAGTGGCTAGAAAAAGCAGTAAGCCTGAGGATTGGGTGCATTTTAGAATTCAGCAAAGGAGGACCAAGAAATTGACAAAGAAAGGGAAAACAGAATGAGACTAAACTAGCGAGAAACAAAAAAACGGACTTTAAAATCTTCGATCGGTATGTAAAAAGGAAAAGACTGGCGAAGACAAATGTGGGTCTCTTACAGACAGTGTCGCGAGAATTTATAATGGGGAATAAGTAAATGGCAGAGAAATTAAACAAATACTTTTTGTCTGCCTTCACGGAACAAGACACAAAAAAACCTCCAAGAAATACTGGAGAGCCAAGGGTCTGGTGAGAATGAAGAAATGAAATAAATTATTATTAATTAGAAAATAGTACGAGAAATTAATGGGACTGAAAGTCGATAAATCCCGAGGATCTTATGATCTACATCCCAGGGTTTTGAAAGAGGTGACTATAGAGATAGTGGTTGCCTTGGTTGTCATCTTCCAAAATTCTTTAGAATCTGGAATGGTCCCTGCAGGTTGGAGTTCTTTGAGGCTATAACTAGTAGAATAGATAATGGGGACCCAGTGGATGTGGTGTATTTGGATTTTCAGAAGGCTTTCGAAAAGTTCCCACACAGGAGGTCGCTGAACAAAGTTAGAGTACACGGAATTAGGGCTAATATACTGGCATGGATTGAGAATTGGTTCACAGACAGAAAACAGAGAGTATGAATAAACGGGTCTACTTCAAGTTGGCAGACTGTGAATAGTGGGGTACCACAGGGATCGGTGCTTGGGTCCCAGCTAGTCACAATCTATATCAATGATTTGAATAAGGGGACCAAATGTATGACACAAAACTAGGTGGGGGTGTGAGTTGTGAGGAGGATGCAAAGAAGCTTCAAGGGGATATAGACAGGCAAAGTGATTGGGCAAGAACATGGCAGATGGAATATAATGTGGACAAATGTGAAGTTATCCACTTTGGTAGGAAAATAGAAACGCAGAGTATTTTTTAAATTGTGAGAGATTGGGAAATGTTGATATTGAAAGAGACCTGAGTGTCCTGGTACATGACACACTGAAAGTTAACATGCAGGTGCAGCAAGCAATTAGGAAGGCAATTGGTATGTTGGCCTTTATTACAAGAGGATTTGAGTACAGGAATAAATATGTCTTATTGTAATTATATAGGGCCTTAATGAGACTGCACCTGGAGAATTGTGTACAATTTTGGTATCCTTACCTAAGAAAAGATATACTTGCTATAGAGGGAGGGCAACGAAGGTTCTCCATAATAATTCCTGGGATGGCGGGATTATCGCATGGGAGAGATTGAGTAGACTAGGCCTGTATTGTCTAGGATTTTGAAGAATGAGAGGTGATCTCATGGAAACATACAGAATTCTTACAGGGCTCGACAGGGTAGATGCAGGGAGGATGTTTCCCCTGGCTGGAGACTCGAGAACCAGGGGTCACAGTCTCAGAATTAGGGGTAGGCCATTTAGGACTGAGATGCGGAGAAATTTCTTCATTCAGCGGGTGTTGAATCTTTGGAATTCTCTACCCCAGAGGGCTGTGGAGGTTCAGTCATTGAGTACATTCAAAACAGAGATCGATAGATTTCTAGATGTTAAAGGCATCAAGGGATATATGGATCGTGTAGGAAAATGGTGTTGTGGTAGAAGATAGAACCAAAGATAGAACCAAAAACCTGCAGTCAAACCCTCTCCCAACTGTAATATTTTGGCATTCGGTACAGGCAACGTTCTCTTCTTCTTTGATAGCATCTCCCTCCCAATGAAGCGGCAGCTCAGAGGAATGGGACATAATAAACTCCGGATTTGATCCAGGTAGATAAACATATATAATTACAGACCACTTGTGCATCAGGGAGAGTAATGGCTTTGAGAATGACTGAGGCAGTCTAAAGATTTCTTAGTGTCGATCCGGTAGAGCAAGGGTATCCCAGAGACTTTACGGGAATCAAAGGGCCTCCCAGGGGATGTCAAAGGGGTATGATGGCGCTACCGGATATCAAAGAGTTTACGGGACTCTGTGAACTTATCAGAGAGGGCAAGGGACTTTCAGAGGTTATTAGAGAGAGTTAGGGAGCTCAGGATGTATCAGTGGGTAAGGAACACTCCGAGCGTATCAGAAAATATTAGGGGCACGGAGGAGGTATCAAGCCAGCAGATAGGGATAGAAAAGGCTGCTGAAACCCGGGAACTCTTTAGATCTCCAGTCTAACGTCCTCCCAACTGAGCTATTTCGGTGCTCTGGACATCCCTACAATTATCCGGAGGACTGTTAGAATCGCAATACAACCCCACCCACAATCACATCCTCTAAACCTCCACCCAAGATTTTCACTGGTGCCAGTTTCATCAACATGTGTTACTTTTTAATTCCTTCTCAGCAGTAACTGATCAGATCCTTTACTTGGCCCACGACACAACATCTCAAAAAAATGTCTATTGTACCTTGAGTAAATTGGGGTTACTTTGTACTCGTAAAAAAACATACACGGTGGAAGACATGATATCAGACCAGAGTAAAGTTCAGTAACTATGATTGCCGAGTGGTCAGTGGGTGGATTTGCAACTCCTGTGCGGCGGCACTGCGCATTTTACAAATCTGCTTCGACAGCCATTTCCCTTCAATTCATCACTAACAGGAGCAATTCGATTCTCAATTCTTGTTTTCTCCTAGTGCTCTTCTGTTACTTAAAAAATAAATCGATGATATCGACCAGAACCTCGTCACGTACACGCTACAGACTCAAAGATCAGCACAACTCAAATCTGCTTCAGCGGGATCTTGTTGCCCAGTGATGGACAGTCAGGTGCTGTCCAAGGCTGTATTCGCTGTTTTCCGACGGCAGCGGGTGATTGGAGACAGCAAGGCCGGACTGGCGGCATGAATGCTCTTGCATGTCATAGAGTCATAGAGTTATACAGCACGGATAGAGGCCCTTCGGCCCATCGTGTCCGCGCCGGCCATCAAGCCCTGTCTAACCTCATCCCATATTCCAGCATTTGGTCCGTAGCCTTGTATGCTATGGCATTTCAAGTGCTCATCCAAATGCTTCTTGAATGTTGTGAGGGTTCGCTGCCTCCACAACCCTTTCAGGCAGTGAGTTCCAGACTCCAACCACCCTCTGGGTGAAAAAGTTCTTTCTCAAATCCCCTCTAAACCTCCCGCCTTTTACCTTGAACCTATGTCCCCTTGTTATAGAACCCACAACGAAGGGAAAAAGCTCCTTAGTATCCATCCTATCTATGCCCCTCATAATATTGTACACCTCAATCATGTCCCCCCTCAGCCTCCTCTGCTCCAAGGAAAACAAACCCAATCTTCCCAGTCTCTCTTCATAGCTGAAGCGCTCCAGCCCTGGTAACATCCTGGTGAATCTCCTCTGCACCCTCTCCAAAGCGATCACATCCTTCCTGTAGTGTGGCGACCAGAAATGCACACAGTACTCCAGTTGTGGCCTAACCAGTGTTTTATACAGCTCCATCATAACCTCCTTGCTCTTATATTCTATGCCTCGGCTAATAAAGGCAAGTATCCCATATGCCTTCTTTACCACCTTATCTACCTGTTCCGCCGCCTTCAGGGATCTGTGAACTTGCACACCAAGATCCCTCTGACCCTCTGTCTTGCCTAGGGTCCTCCCATTCATTGTGTATTCCCTTGCCTTGTTAGTCCCTCCAAAGTGCATCACCTCGCACTTTTCCGGGTTAAATTCCATTTGCCACTGTTCCGCCCATCTGACCAACCCATCTATATTGTCCTGCAGACTGAAGCTATCCTCCTCGCTATTTACCACCCTACCAATTTTTGTATCATCAGCGAACTTACTGATCATACCTTTTACATTCATATCCAAGTCATTAATGTAGACCACAAACAGCAAGGGACCCAGCACCGATTCCTGTGGTACCCCACTGGCCACAGGCTATCAAAGGGTTTACGGGACTCTGCGAACTTATCAGAGAGGGCTGACTCACTTATCAGAGAGTCGCTGACTCACTCCGAAGCTGGGGAACGCAAAAACACTGTTAGGTTTGTTGCCGCATCTGAAAGGAGGCAAATAACAGTTGTTATTAACGGAGGCAGCGTTGCAGCCTCCTTTAATGATCTCCCACAAATAAACTCAGTCGCTCCTCCCTGTCTGTTATTGCAAGAAGGCAGGTATTGGCTCCGCCCCACGGGCCCAGCTTGTTCGACAAACCATGAACCAGCTTCACATCAATTTTTTTATTAAAGGTTTATCAGGAAATCGACCATCTAAAGCCCCAGAGAGCGATGGATACCGCTCACTAATTGATAAAAAAATTCAGATCTCCTGGTCGTTTTACCTTCCAAACATTAAAATCCATTTTGCTCAGTATTTATTTACCTCTTTTTAAAAAATGTTGTATGTGGTTTTGCTTATAAATATTTCATTTAAAATATTAATGACAGAAGAAAACTGAAGTTTTATTTTAAAAACCCCTGACTCAGTGAGGGATCTAACCCGGGACCCGAGGTCCGCGGTGCCAGAAGCGAATAATCTCCACTCTGATTCTCTCCCCTTAAAATAGAGGAGACACAAAAGAACCAAGAAAATGCCAAAGCCCGAGAGTAAACCACGGACCTTCCATTTGTAACTGAGCTATTCCAGCCCCACAGCAAAACAGACTTTATGTCACCATCTTGGAAGTAAATACAACCCCGGGTGGAATTGCCCCTCCCGCTCGTTACTCACTTCGAAGAAATGGGACCCGACCAGATCTCTAGTTCAGGTTATGTTAATGTTCTGCTGATGATATCTTAATATTATCTTGTGTTTGGACACTTTTGGCCAGGTTCATGATCAGATTCTTCGCTTATCCCTTCTACCACATTGCTGGTCCCTCTCTAATTCATTTGTCGAGTTACATCGAAACTACAGGTCAGAAACAGGCCATTGGCCCATATCGGCATTTATGCTTCACACGAGCCTCCCCGATTCCTACTTCAGCTAACCGTATCAGGATACGCTTCTATTCCTTTCTCCCCCATCTGGATATCTTAAATGTATGTTTGCTATTTGCCTCAACTACTCCTTGTGGCAGTGCGTTCCGCATTCTTACCACTCTTTGGGTAAAGAAGTTTCTCCTGAATTCCATATTGGATTCGTTGGCTACTATTTTATATTGGCGACCTCTAGTCTTGGACTCCCCCACATGTGGAAACATTTTTTGTATGTCTATCCTATCAAACACTCAGCCTTCTCTTTTCCAGAGGAAAGATCCCCAGTCTGTTCAGATTTGCCTTATAATGATATCCTCTCAGTTGTGGTATCATCCTAGTAAATATTTTTGCACCCTCGTCAATGCCTCTGCATCTTTTCTATAACACGGAGACCAGAACTGTTCACAATGCTCCAATTGTGGTCCAACAAAGATTCTGTACAAGTTTAACATAACCTCTTTTCTTTTCAAGTCTATCCCTCTAGGAATTACCCAACAGCTTGAATTGCCTTTTTTATTGCATTATTAACCTGCTTCGTTACTTTTATTGATTTGTGTATCTGTACCCCTAGGTCCCTGTGCTTTACTATCCTGTTCAGACTCTTATTACCCAAGCGGCATGTGGCCTCCCTATTCTTCCTACCGTACTGCACCACCTCACACTTATCTATATTGCAATTCATTTGCCACTTCTGCAAGCTTATTAATGACCTCATGAAATTTGACGCATTCATCCTTTGTATTAATTACACCCCACAATTTGGTGTCGTCCCACATTTTGAAATTGTACTTCCGATTCTAGAGTCCAAATCATTAGTGGAAATCCTGAACAACAACGGTCCCAGCACCAATTCCTGAGGTAGACCACTTCCCACCTTTTGCCAGTCTGAATAGCCACCCTGAACCATTACCCTCTGTTTTCTGTTCTGTAGCCAGCTTGCTATCCATTCTGGTACCTGTCCTCTGACTCCACTTTCTCTGGCCTTAGCCACAAGTCTACTATGCGGTACATTATCGAAGGCCTTTTGAAAACCCAAATACATTACATCTACATTATTAACCTTATCGGCTCTTTCTGTTGCTTCTTCAAAGAATTCAATAAGGTTGGTTCTTTCATCCTTTCAATCCATAAGGGGGTGAGAGAAAATTCGATAAATTGCATTCTTTACAAACACTGAAAGCTGACAAACCAGCGGAGATCTCATTTTGTTGGAAACCGAAAGAAATACACTGAAGCGTTACAGAACACAACATGTGTATCTGCCTCTCTTTGTCATCCCCGGCTTGTGCTGTGTTGCCTGATCTCACCCAGTGTGATACTGAGGCCCACACAGAGCGGCAAGGGCTCAGGCTCAGACCTCGGCCTGAGCCAAGTTAGCTGACGTCAATTAGTGCGTTATTGAGCCACACAGAGCGAGATGGGCTCAGGTTGCTCCCCTGACCTTGAGTTGTTAGTGCATCTCACTCGGATTGTTACTGAGCCCCACACAGAACAGGAAAAGCCCAATTTCCATCACCGATCTGTGTTGTGTACCTGATACCAACCGGAGTGGTACTGAGCAATCCAGAGCCCAGGCTCTAGTCCCAGGCCTGTGCTCAGTTCACTGTTCTCAGGATCGAGGATTCGAGCCCCTCCTTGGGCGGTTTGTATTTTAATTTTTAGGATGATCTTACAGAGGATCCCCAGTTATGAAGTCACCCGGTAGAGCGTTCAAGGGGGATTTGATATAAATGAGATTTAATTACAATATCGTAAATGTCCAGTTGATTCCGGACTCTTATCTCTTCCAACCGATCGCTGCGACAGGTTTATTTCATTTCACCCACAGCTCGGGGCCCGTGCGGATCAGTTGGACTTGGGCTCGTCTCTCCCTTCACAACCCATCAGAGCCGAGAAAACAAAGGAGAATTTTACACATGATGTGTTCTGTAACCTTTTATAAACACTTCAGTTTATTTCACTCTGTATCCAACACCGTGAGGTCAATCCTGGTGCGTCAGCTTTCTGTGTTTAAAAACACTTCAGTTTATTTCACTCCGTTTCCAACGCTGTGAGGTCTCCCCGGTTATATCACTTTTCGTGTTTATAAAGAGTGTATTTTTAAAAAAAATTGTCTGGATCACAAGGGTTAATAGACGGGGGTGTATATGCAAAGTGTTTGGGGGTGGTCTCCGATCCCGGCACGATATGGGGTGACAGACGGGGGTCTGTGTGCAGAAGGTTTGGGAGGTGAGCTCCTTTATGGATTGAAAGGAGGAAAGAATGAATGAGAGAGAGAAGCTATTTGGGAGACGGGATGATGGAAGAATGTGTCCAACAACTTGATTAAATGTGGCCAAACACAAAATAATATTAAGATATCAGCAGCAGAACATTAACATAACCTGAGCTCCGAGATCTGGACGGAGCCGACATAGCTCAATTGGGAGGGCAAAAATCGATAGGTTCCAGGTTCGGTTTCGGCAACATTTGGTTGTTTTGTTCTAGTTATTTGGGTCGAGTCTCCTACTTATTTATACTGAAAGTGCCAGGCAATTACCAACTCCAACAAGAGAGAGTCCAACCACCTCCCCTTGACATTCAACGGCATAACATCACCGAACCCCCACCATCAACATGCAGTTGGTCGCCATTGACTAGAAACTTAACTGGACCAACCACATAAATGATGTGGCTAAAAGGGCAGGTCAGAGGCTGGGTATTCTGCGGTGAGTGACTCACCTCCTGACTCCCCAAAGCCTTTCCACCATCTAAAAGGCACAAGTCAGGAGTGTGATGGAATAGTCTCCACTTTCCTGGATAAGTACAGCTCCAACAACACTCAAGAAGCTCGACACCATCCAGGACAAAGCAGCTCGCTTGATTGACACCCCATCCACGACCCTAAACATTCACTCCCTTCACCCCCGGCGCACTGTGGCTGCAGTGTGTACCATCCACAGGATGCACTGCAGCATTCGCCAAGGTTTCGTCGACAGCACCTACCTAACTCGCGACCTCTAACACATAGAAGGACAAGGGCAACAGGCACATGGCAGCAATACCACCTGCACGTTCCCCTTCAAGTCACACACCTTCCCGGCTTGGAAATATATCGCGGTTCGTTCATCGTCGCTGTGTCAAAATCCTGGCACTCCTTGCCTAACAGCACTGTGGGAGAACCTTCACCACAGGGACTCAGCGAATCAAGAAGGCGACTCAACACCACCTTCTCAAGGGCAATTAGGGATGGGCAATTAATTCTGGCCTCGCCAGCGACGCCCACATCCCATGAAAGAATAAAAAAAGAGACTGATCAAAGCTGGGTGACACTAGGCCAGAGTAACGTTCAGTTAACATGGTTACCAACTGGCTGGAGGGTGGATTTGTAACTCATGTGCGACTGTTCTGCGCATTTGCCAGATCTGCTTGGAGCGCCACCCCCTTCCATTCATCAACGACAGGGACAATTTGATTCTTTTCCATGACACTTGGTGAAATTTTAAAAATTGAATGCGACCTATCTCAAAGTTAAATCAAAAGCACAATACTGCGGTTGCTGGAAAAGAGAAATAGAAACAGAGAATGCTGGAGAAGCTCAGTAAATGAGGCAGTATCTGTGGAGAAACAGATGCTGCCTCACTTACTGAGGTCAAAGTTCTGACGAAAGGTCTTGGACCAAAAAAGTTAACTCTGTTTCTTTCTCCACACGTGCTGCCTCACTTTCTGAGCTTCTCCAGCACTTTTTTTTGTTTGTATATCAAAGCTAACCTCATCAGCTGCATGCTCACAGATGCAAAGAGGCTAAAGTCTGCTTCAGTGAGATGAAAGCCCAGAGCAGTTTCAAGGTCAATGCAATTGCAAGCAAAGCTCATTCAATGAAAGTGCAGGTCATTGAGGTGCCTTTAAAACACTATTTGTTTGAACTGAACTTCTTCCCTAAGTACATGAGATTAAGTTGGTGTGATTTGAGAAATTTTCGTCTATTGCAAAATTTTGAAACTCTGGTCAAGAACAAAAGCCTAAGGCTAAATTAGGGCTTCTCCAGAATTTTTACATCAAATCGAGAATTAAACCCCTACCCCAACGAGCCCAGAAACAAGAACGTGTCCTTCCATTAACGCGTTACATATCAAACTGTGGCAGATGGAACTTGCGGAGAATCACAGAAACAGGCAATTCGACCAAAATAGATTATGCCGGTGTTTATACTGCAATCGAGCCTCCTCCGACCCCTCTTCATCTAGTCCTACAAGCAAACTCTTATATTCCCTTCTCCTTCGTGTGTTTATCTAGATTCTCCTTAAATGCATCCATGCTATTCGCCTTGTGGTTGCGCGTTGCGCATTCTAACTGGGTAAATATAATTCTCTTGATTTTTTATTCGTTCATGGGATGTGAGCGTCGCTGGCAAGGCCAGCATTTATTTCCCATCACTAACTGCCCTTGAGAAGCTGCTGGTGAGCCGCCTTCTTGAACCGCTGCAGTAAGTGTGGTGAAGGTTCTCCCACAGTGCAGTTAGGTCGGGAGTTCCAGGATTTTGACCCAGCGACGATGAAGGAACTGCGGTATATTTCCAAGTCGGGGTGGTGTGTGACTTGGAAGTGAACGTGCCGGTGGTGTTGTTCCCATGTACCTGCTGTCCTTGTCCTTCTAGGTGGTAGAGGTCGCGGGTTTGGGAGGTGCTGTCGAAGAAGCCTTAGCGAGTGCTGCAGTGCATCCTGTAGATGGTATACACTGCAGCCACGATGCGCCGGTGGTGAAGCGAGTGAATGTTTAGGGTGACGGGTGGGGTGCCAATCAAGCGGCCTGCTTTGTCTTGAATTGTGTCGAGCTTCTTGAGTGTTGTTGGAGCTGCACTCATCCAGGCAAGTGGAGAGTATTCCATCACATTCGTGACTTGTGCCTTGTAAATGGTGGAACGGTTTTGTGGAGTTAGGTGGTGAGTCGCTCGCCACATTGGATATATTAGTTGCCGTCTTATATTCATGGCTCCAAATTTTGGAGACCCCCACAAGTGCAGACTCCATATCTACATCTAACCCATCAAACCCTTGCATAATCTTAAAGTCGTATATCAGGTCACCCTAACCTTATATTTTCTATAGAAAAGAGCCCCAGTCTGTTCAAACTTTCAATATGGGGAAGTGTGAGGTCATCCACTTTGGACCTAAGCAAGATAGGTCAGAGTATTTTCTAAATGGTGAGAAATTAGGTACTTTGGAGGAGCAGAGATATGTAGGGTTCCAAGCACAGAAATCACGAAAAGCCAGTGCACAGGTACAAAAAATATTTTAAAAGGTTAATGGGATATTGGCCTTTATCTCAAGGGAGCTGGAATTCAAAGGGGTGGGACTTATGTTACAGTCATATAAAGCTCTGGAGAGATCCTAATTAGAGTACTGCATTCGGTTATAGGCATCACACCTCAGGAATTAAATATTGGCCTTGGAGGGTGTGCTGCGCAGATTCACCAAAATGATACCGGTGCTAAAATGGTTAAATTGTGAGGACAGGTTCCACAGGCAAGGTTTGTATTTCGTTGTGTACAGAAGGTTAAGTGGTGATGTGATTCAGGTGTTGAAGTTGATTAAATGAGCCCATGGTGTGTTTGTGCGCGCTGGTGCTGAATCGTTTCCCTCCAGTGAAGAGAGGGTCGACAGGCTCCTGGCCGACGCGGCTCAGAACGGGACTCGCTTCTCTCCGGAGGCAGCAGCTGGTATAGGGAGGTCGCTTTATATGCAGCTGTTACTCCACCTCCCGCAATCTGGGAGCTCCGCGGAGGTCGGTCCTGATTTTTCTCTCAAGAATCGGGCCCCATCCGTTTACTGTTGACGGGAGCGCGTCCGATACCAAGTCAGTCTGAAGCGGGTGCAAAACATTTCACGGGCACAGCGACTCGAGGACTGGCGACTGGTTTTATATTGAGTCTTTTTGAAGGGCCCGGCTTTTCATTGTTTATGTAACAATAATGCTCAGACTTAAGTTTGATACAATGAAAGTTTTATCAGTTGTTTTCCATTTACAAACTCACCAGTTTTATATCGTAACAGTTAACAATGTTTAAGGGATGTGATGTACAGTGTTGGTGGCATCAGTGTAATTTAACTCGATACAATGAAGAATCTCGTGTCTATCCCAGGCTCTTACCTTAGGCTTTGACCCTCGCCTAGTTTAAATGGGTTACTCACTGATATAAATAAATCAGGAACAACCACGAAAGCTCAACGGGAATATTTGTTCTGATACTTAGTGATGGTCCCAATTTCCACTGAAATTCAAAATCAGCAAATCCCAGCGACTGTTTCGGGGTGGTCAAACTGTGAAACAGATTGTTTTAAAACCGGGAAAGAGGGAAAATTAATGGGTGATATAAAGTGGTGAACATTATCCCTTTCTGTTTCAGATTTACAATTTATCCTTGTTTGTTCCTGACAGGAGCGGCTGTAAAAGAGCGCAGTAACTGGGTAACAAGCTGCACTGAATCATTGACCAAGACTGTGTTACAAACCTGCTCATTTCATCTCATCTCGTTGTCAGCTATCGCGAATTACTGAAATTGAAGCTGGCGAATACCAGCTCGTAATATCAATCCTCTCTACCACTGGGGATTGAGTCTTCCAACATACAGAAATTTTCACTCGTGCAAGTCTCATCCAAATTTTCAACTCTTTCATTTCCCTGATCTGCATGGTGCGCTTTTCCCTTCAATTCATGACGTACAGGAAAAACTCGATTTTACGGTTAATATTCGGGTCACATGGTGAGACTTCAAATAATTGAAATTGATTCTTATCAACCCCAATATCGTCACACTTGACAAATACAAAGCGGCTTCAATCGCGGTTTTGCTGCCACATCTCGTTCAAAGATACTGTCGGTAAGTGGAGGTTTTTTCATGTCATGACACGAACATAACGCATCTACGTATTCGTGTTCCCATGTGGGTAATGAGGCTCCTCTGGCCTACCGTGTTGAAATAGCAAGTTCGAGTTTACTTGTGTATGGAAAGAGAGGGCATATTGACGGCAGCTGGTATGGCAAAGGGACAGGTATGGGATATTTAAATCTAAAGAACCAATCACACAGTTCTTCTTTTCGTGAAACATGCATTCATCGGTTTGGAAATATGCTGCCTGCTGTCACAGTGCAACCGGTGAAGTTATTCAGATAAGTTGATCGCCTGAAAGATCGAGAGGCATTTTCCAGCTCCCGTGTGGAACACGTTTAGCTTTTGAGCTAATTTGGGCTGATCTGATTTCTTTCTTCGAACAAGTTTTATACTTTTAAACCCCCTCCCTCTCCTTGCAGACATTTCCAGCACCATCCGCGTGGGTGGCAGAATGCAGAGACAGTCAGCGCGACAAACCATTCCCTGCTGTTTCTTACCGAAACTCGGGAACAATGTTAACTGTTTCAGCCTCTCAGATACAGCTATGGCCAATTTCATCTTGTGCAGCCAGAAACCCTGGTGATGTTACAGTCACTGAAGTTCTCTTCACTTTCCCGAAAGTCTGCTCTAAGCAAGAGCAATGACAAATAAAGGTAAAGTGAGCCTCTCTTCATTGGTGGGGAAGCAAAATCGCGGCTTTCATTCCTTCCACCGATCAACTTCCTGCGGCTAAAACCTTCTGCTCTCCGCTATTTTGTATCACATGACCAGGAACTAAAACAAGTTGAATGTGACAGTGGGAGAAACAAACTGGATCAAGCAGATAGGCGAGGCAGGATATTGCAAAACAAACAGCCAAGCAACGAGGAGTGGGTCAGTTATTGAAAGAAATGAATGGGAATGAGGGCGGCTGGAGAGTCCCGAGTTCAAATTGCTCGCCAGTTTTGTTTGTAATCGGCCACTTCTGTAATCTGGTTGAAAGGTTAAAACTATCAGGAAAGACTGAGCAGGCTGGGACACTTTTCTTTGGAAAAGGGAAGGCTGAGGGATAACCTCATGGAGGTCTTGGAAATGATGCAAGTGTTCGATAGGGTAGAGGTAGAGAAGATGTTTTCAGTTGTGGGATGTCCAAAACTTAAATATAAGATAGTCACAAATAAAGAATTCAGGAGAATCTTCTTTACTCAGACAGAGGTTATAGCATGGAAATTACTACCATACTGAGTAGTTGAGATGAATGGCAGGGATGCGTTTAATGGGAAGCTAGATAAGTACATGAGAGAAAAAGGATCAGAAGGATACGTTGATATGATTAGATGAAGAGGAGTGTGAGGAGGTTCGTGTGGGGCATAAACACCAACATTAATTTCACTTCTCTCCTTTCCGAGGTAAATCTGTCCTGTATTAGGTCTCCCCTTAACCTTCTCTATCTGAGAAGAATAATCTCAGCTTCTCCAATCTCTCTACATAACTGAAGTCTCTCATTCCTGGTGATGAACTCGATTCTTTCCCCTCAGTCTGTTTCAGCAAATTCTGAGTTGAATACACCGTTGCGGTTCAACAATAACTTTATTAGAGTCGAACTTGGAACTTGGTCTGCAGCATTGATCTGGACTCCCGATAGAGTCCCACCTATGCTGGCAGAACAAGACAAAGAACATACAGAAAATACACACGTTTATACAGTTCAATAGGGGTTGGAACATTGTTAGCATGAGGGTCAATACCAATCATAAGCCTGGCATAGGTTGGCCATGAGGGGTTACCTCACTACAGGCCAATCATGGACAATACAGTTAGCTGATCACGCCGCAGTGACAGACATAGATGAATGTCTCTTCATCTCCTAGCTTGGAATGTTTTCCCCCAATCATCCCACATCCTTATCAGCTAACCTGGAATGGTCTCTGGCTTCACTAAGCTCATTATTTCTATTGATCACCCAGCTGCACAGAGACACCTACACCAAACTCCCTACTCCCTAATGGCAACATGTCAATGATGAGCATAAGCAGACCCCAACATCTAACGAGTTACTCATCTCACTATTAGCCTTGAAGGGGCCCATTGTTCTAACCTAGGCAGCTTCTAATTAACTCTTGCTTGTCCTATTACTACTTTTCTACTTTGCCACTTAGACATTCTCATTCTATACTTTGCCACTTATACATTCTCATTCTTTGCCACTTAGACATTCTCATTCGTTAGACATTCTCATTCCCCCCTTTTATCATTTTATGATAACTAATTGTTGTCCACTCAGCAATTCTGCCTTGCAGAGCCTATTAGATTCTTCATCAACATCATACCTTACTACATGCTCTGTTTCCTTCTTGTCACATACTTTGACTTGTCTGATAACGAGCATCTTTGGGATCCTGCGATTTGTCTACCGTACCGCGGATTTTGATGGAAACAACAATTATAGCGAAAATAAGTATTGCTGCAATCAGAATAACTAATCCATGCATTAGATACGATTCCCATGAGCCACTGAAAAGCCAGTCTAACGAATCTTCCCCCAAGGAACCTTCTAATCTTAGATAGTCAAAAATATCCATAGGGGCTAACCCATTATGCTTTCTCTCTTGCTTAAATCTCAAGTACCGATCGTGCCTCTGTGTATCTCTCTCTTGTTGACACAACTCAGGGGTACTTTCCCCTTCATGTTTACAAACATAATCATATTTGCAATCAGTCCAATGACAGGGTAAGGCACCATCTGATCGACCTCCCATCTCTAGTGTACGGTGGGGCTGCCTCTGGAGCCCGGTACAGTTGCCCATACGGGTGACGTTCCATCTTCCGAATCCCTCTGGGTCATCGTCGTTGCACCGAAGTACGTCTCCTTGGCATAGGTGGCCTATGCGTTTAGGCTGGTCCCGTCGACATGTTCTCTTTTTGGTTACTCCCAGGGTCAGCAAGAGTCCAAGGCAGAAGATCCAAGGCAAGACTTCCATGGCTGGTCACGATACCTGTATAGGGAAGATTTCTTAAGAGAAAAGAGAAGTTAGCATCTTAAATTTGACTGATAGTTTTGTAGTGGTGGAGGTGAACCCACGCACTCTTCCCCTCTACCTTCACAGCGGTAGGGGTGGTGAGTAAGACCTGGTAGGGCCCCTCCCAACGAGGTTCCAGTCCTTTCCTTGTCCAATTCCTGATTAACACATACGTTCTCGGTTCGATTTTAGACGGACTGGCTATAGGAGGAAGTTCGACGTAGGCAGCTCGTACCCGAGAATGGAGGCTTCTCAATGCCTTAGTTAATGACAAAATATAGTTAGTCATTTCTGTTGTCATGTGGTGAAAGTGGACGGTTTTCGGAACATTTTGATTCCACGGTGTCTTGAGAGGTCTCCCATATATAATTTCAGCAGGACTTAACCGTGCTATCCCAGCCGGGGTAGTACGTATCTGAAATAAGGCTATAGGAAGAAGTTTGAGCCAAGTAGTATCAGTTTCTGCCTGCAATTTAGCCAGTTTATTTTTCAAAGTCTGATTAACACGTTCAACCAACCCAGCGGCTTGTGGTCTGTAAGCACAATGTAGCTGCTGTTTAATGCCCATCTGGATGCAGAATTCCTTGTTCACCTGACCCACAAAATGAGGGCCGTTATCGGAACTCAATTGATTAGGAATTCCGTACCTAGGGATGATCTCTTTCATCAGAACTTTTACAACAATGGAGGCTTTGTTATCTGTTGTCGGATAGGCCTCTATCCATTTACTAAATACATCAACAATGACTAAAACATGTTTATAACCCTGACATCTTTCCAACTCAATGTAACCCATTTGGAGGGTCTCAAAGGGACCTTCAGGTAAAGGCGTCTTTCCCCATTCGCAAGGCACTCCCTTTCCAGGGTTGTGTTGTTGACAAATGAGGCAACGACTGCTGATGCTCTGGGCTAGGGCTTGCAACCTAGGACGCCACCATGTAGCCAGCAGTGTATCACTAGTAGCCTTGGCACAACAATTAGTTGCAAAGTGTACACATTCAATAACCCATAATGCTAATTCATCTGACATACAAGTCTGCCCCGCAGGGGTAACCCACAATTTAGACAGACAGTCATAAGTACAACCAAGTTGTTTCCACAGTTGTTTATCACAGTCAGGAGCGTCCTCCTGCAATTTACTGACGTCTTGGATGGTTGGCATTGGCTTTTCAGAGGGAGACTTGCTCTGTTTTGAGCTTTTAGTCTGACTCATCATTCTAGGGACAACGACCCTCTGTGTCTGGGACGCTTCCTTAGCTTCCTGATCAGCATATCTATTCCCTATATCTACTGGGGTCTGTCCTGTCGTGTGGGCGGAGCATTTTATAACTGAAATCTGTCTTGGTAGCATAAGGGCTTGTAACAAATCTGAGACTAACTTCTGATGGGAAATCTGCGTACCTGCAGAAGTCAGAAACCCTCTGTTTTTCCATAACTGTCCAAAATCGTGAACTACCCCGAAAGCGTATCTGGAATCTGTATACACATTAACCCTTTGGTCTTTTCCGAGGACACAAGCTCTTATCAGTGCAAACAGCTCCGCTTGTTGGGCAGAATATGGAAATTCAAAAGCAGCAGATTCGACAGTTTTACCGTCCTGGTCCACTATTGCATATCCTGAAAGTTTCTCCCCAAAGGAACCAATAGAGGCACTCCCATCTACATACATAGTTATGTCCGGATCCTTTATTGGGATATCCGACAGATCGTCTCTGACAGAAGTGTCTTCCTTAATCAAAGATAAACAATCGTGTCCTGGATCAGTCTGTTCAAGGGGTGGCTCTGTGAGAAAACATGCTGGGTTGATGGTAGTACAATGTTTAAATCGCAGCTTAGGATTATTCAGCAGATACATCTCATACTTATTTTGTCGAGCCATGGTAAGATGTTGAGTTTGCAGCTGGCCTAATAATGCAGTTACCGAGTGTGAACTGTATACAGTGATGTCCTGTTGTAAAGTCAGATTAGCAGCCGACTGCAGGCTATTGTAAATGGCCGTTAAAATCTGAGTACAAACTGGATGTCCCAGTGCCACCGGATCTAGTTTCGAAGAGTAGTACGCTACCGGTCTATGCTTGTCTCCATGTTTTTGAGGTAAAACAGCAGTCGAGCAATCAGTGAGGATAGTACAGTACAACCGAAATGATCTGTCATACAGGGGTCTCCCCAATGCGGGTGCTTGTGACAAAGCTTCCTTTAATCTCTTAAATGCCCCTAAGGCGTCAGAATCTAGTTGAAATTCGCCCTCTAAGCTGGTATACGGAGTTAATAATTTAGTGTCCAAAGCAATGTTAGGGATCCACTGTCTGCAATAGTTCATCATTCCCATCCACTGACGGACCTCCTTTGCAGTGTGAGGTACAGGGAACTGACAGATTGGTTCAATCCTGCTTCTTTCTAAGCTCCGCTCAGTTGCTGAGAGCATGATACCAAGAAACTTAACCCTCTGTTGGCCCACCAGTACTTTCGATTGGGATACTATGTATCCTAGTGAGGATAAGTGATTTAGCAGTTGGGTAGTGTCTTCCATGTTACTCTGCTCATCAGGGCTGGCTATCAACAGATAATCGACATACTGGACTAGCGCAGACCCTTGTTTTAAAGTTAACGTCTGTAATTGCTCCTGTAAGCATCTAGAAAATAACGTTGGGGAGTTAACGAAGCCTTGTGGCAGTCGGGTCCAAGTATATTGCAATCCTTTGTAAGTGAAAGCAAAAAGATACTGACTTGATGGGTCTAACGGTAAGGCGAAAAAAGCATGTTGGAGATCGACTACTGCAAAGACTTTGGCTGTTGCAGGAATTTGAGCCAGAATGTGGGCTGGATTGGCCACTAACGCATGTAGCGATTGTACAATCGCATTAATTGATCGTAAATCCAGTACTAATCTGTACTGATTCGGCTTTCGTGGCTTCGGGACTGCCAGGATGGGCGTGTTACACGGGGACTGACATTTAATCAAAATACCTTGCTTTAATAATCCAGCGATCAGTTTGTCAATGCTTGGTATTGCCTGTTGCTTTAGTGGGTATTGTCGAATAGAGGGTAATACCACATTGTCCTGCAGAGCGATATGAATAGGAGTCATTTTAACACATCCGACCTGTGTGGGATCCTCTGCCCACACTTGTGGATTGACGTAGTCTGGTTTTTCATTGCCCACATGGTGGCACAATTGTGCCCTGTTAACCCTTGGTGTCTGATAAAACAGAATAGTCCGGCCGTCTGACAGGGTCTGTTTCTGTCGGTTATCTGGATCAGCTTGTTCGACTGCACGTTTTACCATGGGTCCTAAATCTTTCGCGTGGTACGGGTAATTTACCTCCCGGGTGATATGTGGGGCTCCCTTTATTTCAAAGTATCCTGGATCCCATCCCATTGTCTTCGCAGCACCCTGAGTGATGTAACCTGTAATAGGTGCTTCCTTCCACAACTCTGAGGGGATCTCAACATACTCTGCTCTCCCTTCTGGTCCTGTAACCATAGCTCGACGGATAACTTCCCATTCCGTTCCTACATAGCTTCGGTAAAAGTCCTTCAATTCCTTATTTCTCCCACTCCTATCGTAGGCCAAGGTTACATGAAGGGAACCCTCATCTTTGAAGTCTAGAGACCACCATTGTGGGGTGATGGAAACATAACACTGCATTTTAGGGGCCCATGGTTTCACAGTCAGTCCTTCGTCCCCGCACTCAATGCTCAGGCGGAATGCACATAGCAAGTCTCTAGCCATGAGGTTACAGTCTAGTCCACTTGTAATTACAAATTGGTGTTTTACTGACTCATTTCCAAATTGTACTTCCACTGGTTCAGATATCGGGTATTGGCTCACTTGTCCCTGAAAACCAGACAGACTCTGTTTTCCCCCGGACTCAGGGAGATTGAGTTCCGATCGGACAGATGACATGGTTGCTCCGGTGTCTACTAAGAATGTATGTGGGTTTCCTTTAATCATCAGTGACAGAACGGGCTCCTGCTCTGACTGGATCCCGTTTACCACAAGGTTAGCTAGTCAATGCTGGGGGAACGGATTGTTTTGGGAAAAGTCCGTATATCTTCCTCGTCCTCGATTCCCTTGCCGATTCCCTTGCCAACCGCCTTTTCGCTGCCCTTGCATATGGCCCCCTTTTCCTTGTCTACGGGAGGGACATTGCTTGCTCCAGTGGCCTGGCTGACCACAATTAAAACAGGTATCTGACCCTGTTTTTCTTCCCCCTCCTCCTGTCACTTCAAAATCACGTCTCGGGGGAACGTAGGGTGGGCCGTAATTAGGAGCGGTTGGTCCGTTAGGGTGTGTAATGTACCCATTCCCTTCTCCGTCAACCCATCCTGGGACACAATACTGAGGCTCCATCTGATATCCTGTTCTGTCTGGGGTGTGTTTCGGCTCTTCCTTTTCTACCACATATTCAGTCTTGACCCTAACCTGGGCTTGACCTTCCTGGTGCTTATTATCCGTCCAGTAGTATTTCACTGCCCTATCCATCTGATTGGGAGTATTGTCTGACCAGTTCATATTATTAGTCTTAATTGCTTGAGCAACCTGAGTCGGTAGGCAGTTCAGTAGCGTAGCGCAGTACAGTGGTGAGTTTCTTCCCTCACGGTATGCTACATCTCCTGACTGATTCTGGTATATTTCAGAGAATCTTTCCAAATATTCGTCTGCTCCCTCGCCCTTTTTAGGCCTGGTGTCTAAGATCTTATTTAGGTCAATTGATTTTTGTAGGGTGGTGGTCAAGGCGTTGAGTATAGACTGTTCGCGATCACCATTCTGTGCCTGAGCGTTTGCCAATTCAGTATAATTCGCATACTGTAACTGACCCAAAAACCGAGTGCGTTCAGCAGGGGTTAAAATTTGCTGCACTAATGCCCACAAGTCTCTTGGTTCTGCATTATAAACGGAAATGGTAGTCCGAAGAAAGTCTACAAACAGGGTAGGTGATTTCTTTCTATCCGTCATCCCGGCTAGAATGGCCATTATCTCGTGGGGTCTCCAGGGACAGTACACATTTATCAATTGGGGGTTGCCGGGTGCTCCGACGTTAGCCAGGTCATAGGCGGGATTAGGCACCTGTTTCATTGATAACTGACGAGGGGTCGATTCACACCTAACTAGTGCCTCAGTACGAGGTTCTGAGTCCAGCAATGTCAAGTCGTCTCCTGCTGCTCCACTGTCTGTGTCTCGAAGTTCCTGACTGTCCAGTCTCTGATCTCTCTGCTTTCTAAAACTAAGTGGGCTGGCTGAGAATTTAAATGTTGGAGCCAATAATTCCGTAGTTTTACTTCTGGTACGGGAGGAGACCGGGGAGACAATTTGAAGCCTTATCGCAGGGGTTTGAACAGCCGGTTCCGGAGGCACCGAAGGATAGAGATTACCGTACTCAGGAGGGGCATTAGGACCCTGGGGAGCTACACGGGACCTACAATTCCACTCATCCAATTCATCCTCGTCTTCCTCAGCCAGGCAAAGGCCAATCATTGGATTACTTAATCCACTTTCATCAAGCCCTTTTGGCTCGCCCGAAGTCTTTTCAGACTTCTGTTTAGAGTGTCTCTCATTTTTACATTCTCCTTTTAAGACCTCTACAGACTTAACCACTGCTCCCTCAGTGAGTGTTTTTCCTAACTTCAACGCGTTATCTTGCCAACTTGCTAATACCGAAGCTTCTTTCAACTCTTGACAGTACTGTCTCCATAAAGCAATTAACCCTTTGGCTGGTTTAGCTGCATTATTTTTCCAACTTAATTCCTCTGCTTTTATGGCAGTATCTAGGTCTTTAGTTCCTCCCAATGGCCATTGAACATTTCCCAGTCTTTTACTCAACCCGCCTGACAATTGTCTAAATTGTTTTGCCTTGTCTGGATATTTTTCACACAAAATCTGTAAGGCACTGCCGGGTTCTGCAGTGACATCCAGACAATTACCCATTTTATCTCTCGTTTCCCTTACGCTTAATCAACTAGTTAACACAACCGTATTATCGCCCCCCAGTCGCTTACTGGATTTAATTATGGTCCTGACCACTTGTGCGTCACAATCCTAAGTGCCCTTGGTGTCTGCGCCCACTTCAGGGTCCTGACCTTCGCGTGGGGGATCTCCTCTCTCAACAACCGGTCTAAGGCTGAGCGTGTGACATCGGCACTTCCTTCTGTAGTCGATCAGCACAAGCAATCAGTTCCTGTTTATACCCACTCCCCAAGGATTCGACGTTCTGGTTTATACCCAATCACCAGAGACTCGAACACTAACTCTTAGTGATATTGATCACTGACCCACCGTGTTCCAAGGTCCTGTTTATATCCAATTATCAGGAACTCGAACCTCGTGATATTTTGATCACTAACGCACCGTATTCGAAATTCCTGTTTTTATCCAGTTACCAGGAACTCGAACCTAGTGATATTTTGATCACCAACGCACCGTATTCGAAATTCCTGTTTATATCAAGTTACCAGGAACTCGAACATTGACTTTCAGTGATAATTTTGATCACCGACCTAAGTTTAATTACTCCCTCAGCACGTACGCTGACCCTCAGCACTTCTGCTGACCCTCAGCACTTATGCTGACCCTCAGCCGAAGCTGACCCTCAGCCGAAGCTGACCCTCAGTGATGTCGAATCACCGACCTATCTCGGTGTATTCGCCAGACTGACCTGAATCTCGTAAGGACGCCACACGAGTGTTAGCGAGTGGACGCTTCGTCGTCAGACTTAACAGATTCAGGAAAGCCGAAGTGGTAAAAGAAAGCTTTACTCACCCCGGGCGCGCTCTCTCCTTCCTCCGTGTCCGAGACAATCCGCCTCTTACTCCGCGAACTCTCGGTGATCGACCGTTGAGATCCTGCCGACTACGCCAAATGATGAACTCGATTCTTTCCCCTCAGTCTGGTTCAGCAAATTCTGAGTTGAATACACCGTTGCAGTTCAACAATAACTTTATTGGAGTCGAACTTGGAACTTGGTCTGCAGCATTGATCTGGACTCCCGATAGAGTCCCACCTATGCTGGCAGAACAAGACAAAGAACATACAGAAAATACACACGTTTATACAGTTCAATAGGGGTTGGAACATTGTTAGCATGAGGGTCAATACCAATCATAAGCCTGGCATAGGTTGGCCATGAGGGGTTACCTCACTACAGGCCAATCATGGACAATACAGTTAGCTGATCACGCCGCAGTGACAGACATAGATGAATGTCTCTTCATCTCCTAGCTTGGAATGTTTTCCCCCAATCATCCCACATCCTTATCAGCTAACCTGGAATGGTCTCTGGCTTCACTAAGCTCATTATTTCTATTGATCACCCAGCTGCACAGAGACACCTACACCAAACTCCCTACTCCCTAATGGCAACATGTCAATGATGAGCATAAGCAGACCCCAACATCTAACGAGTTACTCATCTCACTATTAGCCTTGAAGGGGCCCATTGTTCTAACCTAGGCAGCTTCTAATTAACCCTTGCTTGTCCTATTACTACTTTTCTACTTTGCCACTTAGACATTCTCATTCTATACTTTGCCACTTATACATTCTCATTCTTTGCCACTTAGACATTCTCATTCGTTAGACATTCTCACTGGTAGCACCCTGGTAAACCTCCTCTGTACTCTCTCCAACGCCTTGACATCCTTCCTGAAATTTGGCCCCCAGAATTCTACACAATTCTCTAGCTGAGGTTTAACAAGTTTTTGTAAAGATTTAGGATGGCTTCATTGTTTTTGTATTCAATGCCCCTATTTACAAAGCCCATTATCCCATACGCTTTCTTAACCGCCTTATCAACTTTCCCTGCCTCCTTCAAAGATTTTTGAATATGTACTACCAGGTCCCTCTGCTCTTTCACGTCCCTCAAAGCAGTACTATTTAGATTATACTGCCTCTCCAAGTTGTTCCTCCAAAGTGCATCACTTCACACTTATCCACATTAAATTGAATCTGCAATCTGTCTTACTATTTCCCCAGTCTGTCTATGTCCTCCTGAAGTCTGCTACTATCCTACTCACCATTCACTACGTTGCCAAGTTTTGTACCATCCACAAATTTCGCAATTGTACTACTTATAACAAAATCCAAGACGTTTAAATATATCGTGAAAAACAATGGACATAACATCGATGCCTGGGGGACCCCACTGCATACTTCTCACCAGTATGATAAACATTAGTTCACCATTAATCTCTGCCTCTTATCCCATAGACAATTACGTGCCCCCGTTATCACTGTCCATTTAATACGATGTGCTTCTATTTTACGAATACGTCTGTTATGTGGCACTTTATAAAATGCATTTTGAAAGTCCATATACACAACAACACTAACTTACATTCATGTAGCACCTTTAATGATTCAAAACGTACCAAGTTGTTTCACAGGAGCGTTATCAAACAAAATTTGACACAGAGCCACATAAGCATAGATTAGGACTGGTGACTTAAAGCTTATTCAAAGAGGTAGGTTTTAAGGAGCGTCTGAAAGAAGCAGAGAGAGGTAGAGAAGCAGAGAGGTTTTCAGAGGGAATTCCAGAGCTTCGGGTCTAGGCCGACGAAGACACGGCCGCCAATGGTGAATCGATTAAAATCGGGGATGCCAGAGGCAAAAATTGGAGGAGCACAGAAATCTCGGAGGATTGTCGAGATGGAGCAGGTTACAGAGATATGGATGGGCGACGCCATGGAGGGATTTGGAAACAAGGATGATAATTTTAAAATCGAGGCATTCCAGGACATGGAGCCAATGTTGGTTAGCGAGCAAAAGGGTGATGGGAGAATGGGATTGGTGCCAATTACGATACGGGCAGCAGAGTTTTGGATGAGCTAAAGATTTTGGAGGGTGTATGTGGGCAGGCCGGCAGAATATTGGAATAGACAAGTCTAGAGGTAACAAAGGTATGGATGAGGCAGGGGCGGAGATGGGCGATGTTACAGAGCTGGAGGTAGGCGGCCTTGATGATGGAGTGGATATGTGGTTGGAAGTTCATCTCAGGGTTAAATAGGACGTCAAGGTTGTGGACGGTCTGGTTCAGCCTTAGACAGTGGCCAGGGAGAGGGATAGAATCGATGGTGTGGGAACAGAGTTTGCAGCAGTGACCGAAGACAATGGCATCAATCTTTCCAATATTTACTTGGAGAAAAATTCCGCACATCCAATACTGGATGTGGGACAAGCAGTGTGCCAAATTGGACACAGTGGAGAGGTGAGAGAGGTGGTCGTGAGGTAGAGCTAGGTGTCGTCAGCGTACATGTGGAACCTGACATTGTGTTTTTGGATGATGTCGCCGAGGAGTAGCACGGGTTAGATACAGAGTAAAGCTCTCTCTACACTGTCCCATCAAACACTCCCAGGGCAGGTACAACACGGGTTAGATAAATCTCCATCTGCACTGTCCAGTCAAACGCTCGCAGGGCAGGTATAACACGGGTGAGATACAGAGAAAACCTCCCTCTACACTGTCCCATCAAATACTCCCAGGGCAGGTACAGCATGGTTTAGATACAGGGTAAAGTTCCCTCTACACGTTCCCGTCTACAGCTAACAAAGGCATGCGTGAGAGTTTCGGCAGCAGATACAGAGTTAACCACTCACATCAAAAACCCCTCGCACAGATTCGATAAAGAGTAAAACTTCCTCTACTCTGTCCATCAAACACTTCCAGGGCAGGTAAACTATGGGTGAAAGCAGTCCGTGCCCGCATGCAGCAAGAAATGGACAATATCCAGGCTTGGGCTGATAAGTGGCAAGTAAAACTCTCGCCAGAAAAGTGCCAGACATTGTCCATCTCCAACAAGAGAGTTGACATTCAACGGCATTATCATCGCTGAATCCCCAACCATCAACATCCTAGGGGTCACCATTGATCAGAAACTTTACTGGACCAGCCACATAATTACTATGACTACACGAACAGGTCAGAGGCTGGGTGCTGTGCGGCGAGTGACTCACCTCCTGATTCCCTACAACCTTCCGACCATCTACAAGGCACAAGTCAGGGGTGTGATCCAATTGCCTGAATGAGTCCTCTTCTTTCTTTGGCAGTCCCTCAGGGTCGAGGATCACTTGCTTCCACTCCGGAATGGTGGGTTCTGCGTGGCTGAATAATCCAATCCTGGAGCCGCAGACTCTGCTACATGCGTATAAGAGGGCGGGGCCAACAGCTGCTCTGTAGACCATGAGCTTGGTGCTGGATTTGAGGTCTCATTCTTGGAATACTCTGTTCCTCAGGCGTCCGAAGACTACACTGGCGCATTGGAGTCGATGTTGAATTTCTTCTTCGATGTCTGCTCATGCCGAGAGTAGACTCCCGAGGAATGTGAAATGATCCACGTGTCCAGAGGCTCACCATAGTTCTTGATGGTGGGGGGGCAGTGTTGTGTGGCAGGAGTGGGCTGGTAGAGGACCTTTGTTTTCCGGATGTTTAGCCTGAGGCCCATTCTCTCATACGCCTTCGTGTTTAATAAGACGGGTGGGTAAGACGCTTTGGGTTCTGCGCTGTCTTTCCGCTGCTTATGCTTGGCCTCCACGTGCTCCACCTGGTGACGCTCGAGGTGATTGGTGCCTTCGAAGATGCTTCTTCTCCAATTTTGGAGTTCTGGGGCAAGCGATTCCCACATGTCGGTGGGGATGTTGCATTTTTATGGAGGCTTTGAGAGCGTCCTTATAGCATTTCCTCTGCCCTCCTAGTGATCACCTACCATTGCAGAGCTCGGAGTAGAGCACTTGTTAAGGGAACCTTGTGTCGGGCACGTGGACAATGTGGCCCGCCCATCACAGCTGGTTGAGCATGACCAGTGCCTCGATACTGGGGCTGTTAGCCTGCGAGAGAACGCTCACGTTGGTACGCCTATTCTGCCAGTGGATTTGAAGGAATTTGCGGAGGCAATGTTGGTGATATCTCTACAGGGACTTGAGGTGTCTGTTGTATATTGACCATGTTTCTGATGCGTATAAGAGGGTGGTGTCCACAGCTGCTCTGTGGACCATGAGCTTGGTGCTGGATTTGAGGTCTCATTCTTGGAATACTCTGTTGCTCAGGCGTCTGAAGACTACACTGGCATATTGGAGTCGAAGTTGAATTTCTTCTTCGATCTCTGCTTGTGCGGAGAGTAGACCTCCGAGGTATGGGAAATGATCCACGTGTCCAGAGGCTCACTTTAGTTCTTGATCGTTGGCGGGGGTGGGGGAGCAGTGTTGTGTGGCAGGAGCGGGCTGGTAGAGGACTTTTGTTTTCCGAATGTTTAACCTGAGGCCCATTCTCGCATACGCCTCTGTGAGTGTGTCGACAATGGTTTGTAGCTCGGCCTCTTGAGTGTGTGCACACGCTGACGTCGTCTGCATTCTGCAGCTTGATGACAGAAGTTTGGGTGGTCTTGGTTCTGGCCTGGAGGCGTCGAAGATTGAACAGTTTTCCAATTGGTCTGTAGGTTTGCTACATTCCGGCGGGGAGCATCATGGTGATGGGGTGGAGTGCTGCAGCGAGGAAGATGGATAATAGCGTTGGTGTGATGACGCAGCCCTGCTTGACCCCAGTTTGCACTCGTATTGGGTCTGTAGTGGATCCGTTGGTGAGGATCATGGCTTGCATGTCATCGTGGAGCAGCCGGAGAATGGTGACAAATTTCTGCGGGTAGCCGAATTTGAGGACGAAGCTCCACAATCCCTCACGGTTGACAAAGTCGCAGGCCATTGCGAGATCGAAGAAGGCCATGTACAGAGGTTGATGCTGCTCCCTGCACTTTAGCTGGACTTGTCGCGCATTGAAGATCATGTCCATTGCGCCTATTGATGGGCGGAAGCCGCATTGAGACTCAGGGAGGAGCTCTTCGGCAACTAGAAGGATTCGCTTGAGGAGAATTCTCACGATGACCTTTCCCATGGTGGACAGTGGGGAAATCCCTCTGTAATTTCCGAAGTCGGACCTATCTCCTTTCTTGAAGATGGTCACAATTACGGCATCTCTGAGATCTCCCAGCATGCTCTCTTCCTTCCAGACAAGGTGATAAGGTCGTTTATTCGTGTCAAGAGTGCCTCTCCGCCGTATTTTAGTACTTCAGCGGGGATTCCATCTGCACCTGGGGCCTTGTTGTTTCTCAGCTGCCAAATGGCTTTTTCGACCTCACAGCGGGCTGGGGTTGTGCTGAGATGGTGGCGGGTCGCGTGTTGCGGGATGGTATCAAGGGTAGTTGCGTCGAGGACTGGGTGTTGGTTGAGTCGGTCCTCGAAGTGCTCTCTCCAGCTGGCGCTGACTGCCTCTCTGTTTGAAATGAGCGCCTCTCCATTTTTGGCTTTCTTTGATTAGGTTTCTGGGTACTCGGACCATAGATGGCTTTAATTGAGCTGAGGAAGCCACGCACGTCGTGGTTGTCGGCGAGTTGCTGAGTCTCCTGTGCTCTTTCCGCCCACTATCTGTTCCTTAGATCACAGGTTCTTTGTTGCACCTCGGCATTCAGTTGCCTGCCGGCTTGTTTCCTCTCACTCGAGTTTTGTTGAAGCTGCCAATTCAGGAACACCTTGAGTTTGCGGTCAAGGAGATCGTGGATCTTCTGATCATTCTCGTCGAACCAGTCTTGGTGTTTCCTGGTCGAGAGACCGTGCGTCCCCTCGCAGTTGCTGATTATGGTGGCTTTTAAGGCGGACCAGACGCTGTGGGCACTCTGCGCCTCTGGTTCATTGGTCGTCGGCAGTTTGATTGTAAGGCAACGGCTGAGTAGGTCTTTCTTTTCAGAGTTTTTGACTCCAACGAAATTAAGTCTCCTGCAGCAGAGTTTTTTCTGCCGCTGCCGGTTTGGGGACAGGTTGATGGAAATGGTAGAGCGGATTAGTCGGTGGTCAGTCCAGTAGTCGTCAGCTCCGGTCATGGCTTGGGTGTTGCGGACATCTTTGTGGTCCATCGCTCGGACGATGATGCAGTCTATTAGGTGCCAGTGCTGATAGTGGGGGTGTTGCCATGAGGTCGTGTACTTGTCCCTCTGACAGAACAGTGTGTTCGTTATGACGAGGTCATGTTTTAGGCATTTCGTCAGGAGGATTGGGATTTTCTTTCCCTATGCCTTCCTTGCCCAACACGCCTTTCAAAGATTTGCGTCACTCCCAACTCTGGCATTGCAGTCGCTGAGGACAATACGGGACAGCGATTGGTCAAGGCTAGAGT